>NC_133794.1:2689607-2705524 GCF_003597395.2 Chelonoidis abingdonii
ATCCTGTCCCCTGATTAGTCCTCTGGTCAGGTGACAGCCAGGCTCACTGAACTTGTTAACCCTTTACAGGCAAAAGAGACATGAAGTACTTCTGTTCTATTAACCCTTAACTATCTGTTTATGACAGTAGCATAGACACTTCCTACATGGAAGGGGTTTTTCTGTCGGTGTAGATAATGCACCATCCATTCCTCCATCAACCTAGCCTCATCTACACCGGCAGCTAGGTTAGCTTAACTATAGCGCTGCTTAAACACCAGGGCAGTGTAGCTAGGTTGACCTAAATGTTAAATGTAGACTAGGGCACAAAGGTGCTAGCTCTGATTGACCAGACCCCCAGCTCCCAAAGGGATCCAAACCCCAAATAAATCTGTTTTACTCTGTATAAAGCTTATACAGGGTAAACTCATAAATTGTCTGCCCTCTATAATGCTGATAGAGAGATATGCACAGCTGTTTGCTCCCCCAGGTATCAATCACTTACTCTGGGTTAATTAATAAACAAAAATATAAAAAGTAGGATTTAAGTGGTTCCAAGTAAATACAGACAGAACAAAGTAAGTTACCAACAGTAACACTACATGCACCAGCCCAGCAAGTGCGTGCCTAGGGCAGCAAGCCGCGGGGGTCACTCTGCCAATCGCTTCGAGGGTGGCAGTCAGGCAGCCTTCGGCGGCAGTTCTGCGGGAGGTCTGCTGGTCCCCTCACGGCAGCAGGTACGCCGAACCTGCAGGACCGGCGGACCTCCCGCAGGCGTGCCGCCGAAGGCAGCCTGCCCGCCATGCTTGGGGCAGCAAAAAAGCTAGAGCTCCCCCTGGTTACCAAGCAAAATAAAACCAAACACGCAAGTCTAAGCCTAATACGTTAAAAAACTGAATACTGGTAAATTTCACCCTTAGAGATGTTTCAATGAGCTTTTTACACAGACTAGACTCCTTCCTAGTCTGGGTCCAATCCTTTCCCCTAGTAGAGCTCTTGTTAGTTTCAGCTCAAGTGGTAACTCAGGGATTTTTCATGATTGGCAGCTCTCTTTGTTCTGTTCCATCCCTTTTTATAGCTTTGGCCCATGGCGAGAATCCTTTGTCTCTCTGGGTCCCAACCTCTCCTTCTAAATGGAAAAGCACCGGGTTTAAAATGGATTCCAGTTCAGGTGACATGATCACGTCACTGTAAGACTTCATGGGAGTCATCAAGATTCCAAATCACCATTAATGGCCCATACTTTGCATAATTACAATAGGACCTCAGAGTTATATTTCATATTCCTAGTTTCAGATACAAGAATGATACATTTATACAAATAGGATGACCACACTCAGTAGATTAGAAGCTTTGTAATGATACCTTACAAGAGACCTTTTGCATAAAGCATATTCCAATTACATCATACCCACACTTATAAAAATATTTTTATAAAGTATATGGAGTGCAACTTCTCACCCTGCTTCTTCCCATCCACAGCTCAGACGCTGCCACGGTGGAAGAGACCCCCTCCTTCCCAGCCCCAGCTCGGGGGCTGCCGTAGTGGAGGAGAGAGGGCACATCCACTGCACTAGGAAGGTAATACTGCCGATATTAAAATATGAGTTGTGTGCTTTTATTTGTAGAACAAAAATAAGTTTTTTTTTATAGAAAGCTTTTATCCAAAGCGCTTTACAATATTTATCTAACAGTACAAACAACATTTGGCAAGATCATTAAGTGGTTTGCCGAGACCCTCTGATTTTCAAGTGCTCCGTGGAAAAAATAAGTTTAAGAACCACTGCCTTAGTGCACACAGGCCCCCAAAATTCTTTAATCTGGCAGTGGTGGTGGGGGGACTCAGCAGGGGCACTGTCCCCTAGCAGTCAGTGCTGGCCCCAATGCGGTGCAAGGAGGCTCTGTGCTGCAGGGAGCAGGGTGAGTGGCTCAGAAGGGGGCGCTCTCCCCAGTAGTCAGTGCTGGCCCCAATGCCCCAGTGCGGTGCTAGGGGGCGCTGTGCTGCAGGGAGCACGGTGGGGGGCTCAGTAGAAGGAGCTCTCCCATCTGAGCCAGTGCTGACCCCAGTGCCCCATGGAGAGGGCGATACTGTGTCCTCCTGCATTCCCCCAACTGTGATCATACGGTCTGCAGCCAGCATGTGTGATCCTGTTATGAATGCGCTGCCCTTTGCACGGCCTGACCCCGCCTAGAGAGGAGCATGCTGCACTGGGGAGTTGGCTAGCATGGGCCATGTTTACTGCTCATCTGCTCCGCAGGCAATACCAGGAACACCTAAGCAGGGCGTGTGCTTGGTACCAGCCATCCACCAGATCGCTGTCAAAATGGACCAAGTAGGCCCCTGACGTTCCTCCAAAAAATCCTAGAGATGCAGATCAGGGCTGACACCCGGAGTGAGCGATGCACAGTGGCTACCAAATCTCTCTCTCTCCTGGGGGATCCCTCCCTCCTTCTTTCCTGAAAGTTGGCCCAGGCTCAGAAACAGGTTTCATAAATCTCTGGAAGCCTTTGGGGAAAGCTGCACCGAGGTCTGCGTGTCTGCCCTGCAGCCCACTGTGGTGCATTCCCAGTGGGGTCAAGCTGCAAAACCCAGACACACATCCAGACGTCTATCACCTGAAGTCTGATATCCAGACAGCAGCCCCTCCAGCCCCATGGAGATGGTGGGGACCCGACTCAGACTCTGTATGTGAGTTGGGTCATCCTGACAGATCAATGCGTCTCTCATGCAGCTTCTGGCTTCTCACTGCCTCAGCAGGCCCCTGAGGTAGGATGAAACTTCAAGAAGCCCCCTCCCCCCAGGTATGGAGTTTTTCCAGTGTAATTAACTACCAGAGTAACTACCCGTTGAAGTCAGTAGAGTTACTCCAGATTTGCACCAGTTTACACTGAAAATAGAATTTAGCCCCATTGGGTGTCTTGCAGATGTAGAAACTGAGCAAGGAGTTCAAGATGTGGCCCTACAAAACCTGATTCTGGTCTCTTTTAGGGCCTGATCCAAAGCCCACTGAAGCCAAGAGAATGACAACCCCACTGATTTCAGCGCATTTCAGGGCGGTGCACCCCAACTGTTTTCAAAGGAGGTACTCCCAGTCTACACCTGGTTCACTTAGATCAAGTGAGGCTTAAAATCCAGTTTATTCTTACAAAAAATTCCATCTTTCAAACCCCAAAATTAGCCACAGAACTGAGCAAGGGAGAAGAGAGTTGGACCAGGTGAGGAAGAGAATTTCTGCAGCTTGTTCCCACTCCACACACAGTAGCAGAGAAGAGAGGAAAATTGAGCTTGGTTTCCATTGGCAGCCATGTAATGAACCCAGGTTAATATCGTCATCACCGTGGCAGAAGCGCAGGGGTACTTACAGTTGGCTGTGAGAAACAGCCGGGAAGTAGAAAGCAAACATGGCCACCAGGTAGAGAGCAGAACCCCCCATGGTGAGGACAGGAGGGTCAGGAGAAGTAGCTCCTCCTGGGCTATTTATCCTCAGAGTTGCCTGTAAGCTGAGCCCTTGTGCAAACAGCTGGGCGGGTTAGTCAGTGAGGGGGAGGAGCCCAGAAAACCTGAAAAGTTCAGAACAATGATATTTTCTTCATTCCCTTGACACAAGAGTTTATTTGTCTTTCCAAGCGGGGGAGTCGGAATTAGGGACCTGAGGCTGTCCTTGTGTTTCCTCCATGCCAAGGTGCTAGCCACAGATCAGAATGGTGGGGTGCTGATAAATACCATAGTTCAGTTTTGCATGGGGGTGGGAGGGCGCTGGAAGTCAGGACTCCCGGGTTCTGCTCCCAGCTGTGAAGAAAGAATAGGATCAAGTGGGTTAAAGCAGGGGGGGCTGGGAGTTAGGATGCTTGGGTGGGATCTACTGCATTACAACGTGGGTGTAGGCTGAGAATCAGGACTCCTGGGTTCTGTTCCTGGATCTACCTTTTGACTCTGTTTTACCTTGGGCAAGTCCTGGGATCTTTCAGTAGGGAAAGCACTCCCAGTCGTGAAGGGAGCCCCGGAAGGGTGGGTCTCTCTATCTATCCCACTTGCTTGGATTGTAAACCTTTGGGGCAGAAACTGTCTCTTAGCCCAGGGCTCCTCTACACTCTATTAGGGAATCTACACTGCTGGTAGCAATGGTGGGAGTGCTAATAAAGAGAAGACACCAGCATGTTCGACCACTCATCATCTATACCTGCTCTGTATGTTTGCACTGCACCTAGCACAAAGAAAGCCTTTGGGTACTACTGCCAGGTAACATAAAACTGATCAAGGGAAATAATAATGTGGAATTAGCCTGTAGAACTCATTACCTCTTAATACCCATTGCCTTATCTCCTGAAGCAGGACTATCATCTGGCAATGTCCCCCCTGGGCAGGCAATACTTGTCCACAGCAGAGTTTCTTTCACCTGGCTCTGAAACATCTGGCAATGGTCATGCTTGGCCATGACCCTATGGTCTGATCCGGTGTGGCAGTTCCTGTGCCCCTAAACAATACATCATGGTTGGCATCATCAAAGCCATGTAGGAGATTCAGACACATTTTAATGGCAGAAGGGTAAAAAAATCCCTTTGGTAGCTTTGAAGCTTGAAACAGCAATTTGCACAGGCACCACTTAACCTATTGCTCTTCACCTGCAATAACCCTGTAATCCAGTACCTGACCTTTTAGAGGTTAACCTCCTTGATGAACCAGACCTTCAGATCTCTGGGCCAGATCCTCCACTGGTATGAACCCACCTGCCTTCACTGAGATCACTCATCTCAGTCTGTTTTTTCCTTCCTCTGAGTAAAAGTAAACCAGGGAAGGGTTAATGGGGGAAGGCAGGTTATCAGCTGGCTTCCAGTAACAGGTTTCTTTTCCTGGCAGTTGTATTTGGACAGGGCTTCAGTATGGACAGTATGCAAAGACATCTAGTTGCAACATATTTACTTGTGGCTAAACAGCTAAGTGGGCTTACCTAAAAAGGAGAGTCACAAGTCTGAGCAGTGACAATGCCATATGGCTAGCGGGACCAAGGAGGGCTCAATAGAATGGGAGCAGTGAAAGTAAAAGCAATGTGGTGTCATGGCTAAGGCAGTCGCCTGGGACCCAGGAGATCTGAATTCTCTTCCAGGCTCTGCCCCTGACTTGCAGTGTGACCTCTAGCTTTGCCTCTGGATGATGAATCTCTGGGACAGAGTCACTGCCTCTTCCTATGTATGACCAGCGCCTGGCATACCTCGAGGTGCTAATTCTATATGCATAATAAATACAAACCTGAGCAGATGCTACCATCACTAGCTCCATTTAAAACCCAAGCACCACATCCTCAGCTGGGGTAAACGGCCCTACTTCCACTGACTTAGTTAAAGTGATGCTGGTTTGCACTAGCCGAGTCACTAGCCCCAAATCCGTGTGCAAGGCCAACGCGTAAGACTTGAATCTACCATAATAATCAGCTTTGCCCTTTGTCTTACAAGCAAGATTTTAATTTTTCCATCAGGGTGACAGGGAGCAAGTCATGTTTGTGGCCTGGTATTAGGGTAACTCTAGCTGAGATCGGGGGCCCACTGTCCTAGGCACTGTACCTGCACTCAGCAAGATGCAGTCCCTGCCCCAAAGGGTTAATTTATACACTCAGGGTCAGATCACAGGCTGGTCTCAGTGGAGTTACTGTATTGAATGAGTAGTGAGTATTGAATGGAACAGACCCTCAGCTGATGTAAAGCCGTTTACCCCCACTCCCGTCAGTGGAACGACACTGATTTCCACTGGCAGAGGCAATATCTGGTCCAAAATGCACAGATTTTCAAGAGACCATCTGATCATGGAGTCTGATCTCCTGCAAAGCACAGGCTATTTTATTTCACTCAGTTCCCCCTGGATTGAGCCTAATAACTGGTGACCCACTAAAGTATATACCTTCCAGAAAGGTATCTGGTCTCGATTTGGGGGTGAGTATACAATATCTAATCTATAATCCACACATCAGCCTTGCAAACTTATTTTAACAGGCAAGTAACATGTTATTAGTTGTCCCATTATCCATGAGCAAGTAGATTTTGTGCCCTCATTAATGAATATTTGTTATTATTTGTATCACAGCAGTGCCTAGAGGCCCCAGCTGAGATCAATACCCCCTTGTGCCAGGTGCTGCACAGTAACTTAGTGAGGGACAGTCCCTGCCTAGCTGAGATCAGGGACCCATTGTGCTGGGCACTGCACAGACACACAGTGAAAGACAGCCCCTTCCCCAGCTGAGATCAGGGCTCCGTTGTGTCAGGTGCTGCACAGATTTATTAAGAGAGACTGTTTACAGTCTGAATAAGGAAGCCAGACAAAGGCTGGACCGTGACCACTCTGCCAGGCTGTTCTATACTGTAATTCTCTGACTATTCTAGGACTGGTGGGGGATGAGTGGCCCTGCAATGAAAGGGTTAATCTTGCCCTTTCTGTCCTAACAATGACTTCCCAGCAGTGGAAAGAGGATTATGAAGATAAGAACATAAGAACGGCCATACTGGGTCAGACCAATGGTCCTAGCCCAGTATCCTGTCTTCCAACAGCGGACAATGACAGGTGTTTCAAAGGGAATGAACAAAACAGGGCAATTATCAAGTAATCCATCCTCTGTTGTCCAGTCCCAACCTCTGGCAGTCAGAGGCTTAGGGACACCACAGCATGGGGTTGCATTCCTGACCATCTTGACTAAGAGTCAGTGATTGATCTGTCCTCCATGAACTTATGTAGCTCTTTTTTTGAACCCCGTTATAGTTTTGGCCTTCACCACATCCCCTGGCAATGAGTTCCACAGGTTGACTGCATGATGTGTGAAGGACTTCCTTTTGGTTGTTTTAAACCTGCTGCCTATTAATTTCATTGGGTGACCCCAGGTTCTTGTGTTATGTGAAGGGGTAAATAACACTTCCTTAGTCATTTTCTCCGCATCAGTCCTGATTTTATACACCTCTGTCATATCCCTCATTAGCCATCACTTTTCCACCCTGAAGAGCCCCAAATGTTTTAATCTCTTCTCATATGGAAGCTTAATACCTTAATCATTTTTGTTGCCCTTCTCTGTTCCTATTCAATTTCTAATACACCTTTTTTGAGATGGGGTGACCAGAGCTGCAAGCAGAATTCAAGGAGTGTATTTCTACTTATGAAATAAAGTATTTGGTTCACTTCAGCGCATACATCTGAAAGGTCAGGAAAGGAACTCCTGAAAAATGTAATTGGAAGTCAGGGGATTAAGTAGGTGGAGGAGTCTAGCATTTCCCAAAAACTATTTCTGGGCCCCATTTCGCAAAGCCTGCACTCAAGTGCACACTAAATCGCTGCTCTACAACACATGAAAACAATGCTCTCAGTGAAATCAGAGCGATGATGAAAAGTGAAACGTGAAAACACAACAGCCAAACTGTGCAACTTGGGGAATAGAAAGAAATGTCATAACAGGAAGTTTAGCCTGAGGCAGCCCCCAGGAATTGCAGTCTAAGATCTGCACTTTATACTATTTGCCACAAGTTGCTACAGAAAGAAAGTAAAAGAAATGCAGCATGTCCAATATGTGCGATTTGCAGGATTAGCGAGCCACCTTGTAGCTGCTGCGTAAAATATCCAGAGACTGCACACTTCTAGGCACACTTGCTGAATTTCAGACACAGACTTCTGGAAAATTCCACCTTTCACACTGAATAATTTAATACTAGATAGATTCAGATGAACATGGTCCTGACCCTCCAACCCACAGACAACCTGCGCATGTTATTGAACAAACACATGGGTGGACTGTGATCTCAGCTGGATAAAGAACTGGGTTCAATACTCGACTGACGAAGGATTTACTGGGCAACAGGCCCCTGCTGCAATTTGCAAACAAGGGGGAACATGAGAAGGGAAAACCCATGAGGATTTTCAGTGAAAGGCAGTGCCTTAGGGTATGTCTACACTACGGGATTATTCCGATTTTACAGAAACCGATTTTTGGAAACAGATTGTATAAAGTCGAATGCACGCGGCCACACTAAGCACATTAATTCGGCGGTGTGCGTCCATGACCGAGGCTAGCGTTGATTTCCGGAGCGTTGCACTGTGGGTAGCTATCCCATAGTTCCCGCAGTCTCCCCTGCCCATTGGAATTCTGGGTTGAGGTACCAATGCATGATTGGGCAAAAACAGTGTCACGGGTGATTCTGGGTAAATGTCGTCAGTCAATCCTCCCTCCGTGAAAGCAACGGCAGACAATCATTTTGCACCCTTTTCCCTGGATTGCCTGGGCAGACGCCATAGCACAGCAACCATAGAGCCCGTTCAGCCTTTTTTCACTGTCATCATATGTCTACTGGATGTTGCTAACAGACGCAGTACTGCAGTGCTACACAGCAGCATCCCCTTGCCTTTTGCAAGTTAGCAAAGATGGTTACCAGCTCTACTGTAGCATCTGCTGCTTTGCAAGTTGACAATGACAGTTACCAGTCATACTGAACCTTCTGCTGCTGTCATGGGTGCTCCTGGCCAGCCTTGGTCAGGCGCATGGACAAAAATGGGAATGACTCCCCGGGTTATTCTCGTCTTTAAGTTTTGTCTAAAGGGAGACTCAGTCCTGCCTAGAATATCAGGCAAGCCTGCTAAAGAACCAGAGAGGCAAACAGCCGCTCCGGGTCAGAGCCCCAGACATCCTGCAGAAATGATGAGCTGCATGCCATTCCAGGGGGTGCCCCTGCAACAACTCCACCCATTGCTTCCCTCCTCCCCCACCTCTCCTGGGCTACCGTGGCAGTTATCCCCCCATTTGTGTGATGAAGTAATGAAGAATGCATGAATAAGAAACAACACTGACTTTATTGCCTCTGCAAGCAGAGATCAGAAGGGGGAAGGGGAGGGCAGCCTCCAGTTGCTATGATATTCCAGGCAGGAGTGAATCTCCAGGAGACAAAGCTTAAAGAAGAGAATGACTAGGAGTCATTCCCATTTTTGCCCAGGCGCCCCCGGCCGACCTCCTTGAGGCCAGCCAGGAGCACTCACGGGAAGACAATGGCATCTTTCAGTCCAAGGCAAGGGAAGAGAAGGAGATGCTGCTGTGTAGCACTGCAGCACCGCGTCTGCCAGCAGCATCCAGTAGACCAGTAGTCCCCAACCTTTTTCATCTGGCGGGCACCAGACAATGAGCCACGGAGGACTGTGGTGGCGGACAAGTATCTGCTGAAATTCCGCCAACAAGCAGCAACGTCAATGGGCATCACGGCTGAAATGCTGCTGACATGCCTCTGGATCGGGGTCCCCAGAGCACGGTGAGGTGTCTCAATGCGCCCGCCTACTGGCCGGCGGACATGTATCTGCCAAAATGCTGCCAACAAGCTGCATCATCCAGAGCCATGTCAGCGGCATTTCGGTGGTGACACCTGTTGACATTGCCGCTTGTCGGAATTTCAGCAGATGCTCGTCCGCCACCACAGTCCTCCGTGCCTTGTCGTCTGGCACCCGCCAGATGAAAAAGGTTGGGGACCACTGCTCTGAATGATGTAGCTTGTTGGCAGCATTTGGGCAGACGCTTATCCACAGGCCAGTACGCGGGAGCATTCAGATACCTCGGTGGGTGCCTTGGCACCCACGGGCACTGCGTTGGGGACCCCTGCAGTAGACATACAGTGACATTGAAAAAAGGTGAGAAATGATTTTCTTTCCCTTTGCTTTCACAGAAGGAGGGGGTGGGGGCTGATAACATATACCCTGAACCACTTGCAATAATGTTTTTGACCCTTCATGCTTTGGGAGCTCAGCCAAGAATTCAAATGGTTTTCAGAGAGTGCGAAGAATAGAGGAGAGAAAGAGATTATCCTGCTCTGCTATTTTGCAAAGTGACACTTAGCAACAAAGAAAACACAAGAAGATAGCCTTATGGGCAAGTAAGTGACTGCGCCAGGTTAACATAAAACTGATCAAGGGAAAGAATGAAAATAAAAGTGGGTATATAGCTCTACAACTGCATTACGGAGGGAGGATCGTCTTCAATACTGAAAGGTAATATGACCATTCAATATGGTAAATGTCTGAAGCGGAAGGAAATAGTGCATGAAGGCTGGCTTAACCTGGCATAATGGGTGGCATTCAAGGCAAGGAACCATCATACTTGTCGAAGACAGAGAGTTTTTCACCCTCTGAAACATATGGCAATGGTCCATCAGAGATTAGACACATGACACAACTAATGGGTCGATCCGTGGTGGTGCAGTTCCTGAAGTGACCCCTAAGGACAAGTACACAAGGGTGAAATTGCCGTTGCATCCATCAAAGGCATGTACCGGAAATTCAAGACGACAATTGTGTAGGATGGACAGAAAGGTAAAAAAAAATCCTTAGTAGTTTGGACGCTTGACAACAGCAATTTGCACAGGACCACTTAACCGCTATGCTCTCACTTCTGATAACCGTAACGCAGTACCTTGAGCCTTGTGAGTTAAACTCTGACTTGATGAACCAGAACTGTCAATGCTTGGCGAGATCCTCTCACATGGTATGAACAACGTGCCTTCACTGAGAAAAATCGACGGTCATCCATGCTGTTTTTCTTCCTCGATAAAGAAGAGCGGAAAATGTAAACCAGGCGAAGGTTAAGTGGGGTGAAAGGCAGGTTCTATAGCTATTTCATTAACGACGGATTTCTTTTCCGCTGGGCAGTATATGTCATTTGAGGATCAGAAAGGCTTAAGAGTACTAGGATAAGTATGCCAAAAGCCAATCCTAATTGCCAAAGACTGTTATACCTTGTGCATAACAGCAGGGATGGCTTAACAAGAAAGAGATGGACGGTCACATAGCTGGAGCATGACAAGCCATATGTGAGCGGAAAGCCAAGGAGGCTCAATAAGAAGAGCAGTGAAAGTCAAATTAGACATTGCTTGTGTATGGTGAAGCAGATATCGCACATGGAGACCCAAGGAATAGAACATTACGAGAGTCTCTTCAGCTTCCCTTGACTTCACTTGACCTCTCTAAGCTTTGCCTCTGAATATCAGATCTTGGGACATGAGTCACCTGCTCCTTCCTACTTAACTGCCCCACGCGCCAGCGCCATACGAAGGCTCGAGTGCATCACAATCTATAGTGCAATAAGCTTAAGACAGAACTGAGAGTATCATTGCTAATCCTCACTAGCTCCATTAAATCCCACAGCACCCATCCTCAGCTGGGTAGAACGCGGCCCTACTTCCACTGACTTATTAAAGTGTGCTGTTTGCACTAGCCGAGTCACTACCAAATCCGTGTGCAGGCCAACGCGTAAGATTAGTCAAAAGCGCACTGTAGCTTAAAATTGAATCTACGCATATCATCCAGATAATCTTTCTTTTGATTACCATCAAGATTTTAGCTTGTTTCCATGGTGACAGGGAGGCAAACACAGTCATTTTGCTGCTGAATATTACAGGGAACTCTACTGCGATCGGCCCCCACGTGATCACAGGAGCACTGTGCCAATGGCACTCAGCAAGAATGGCAGTCATCTGAGCCCCAAAGGGGTTAATTTAAGTAACACTCAGGGTCAGAATCACAGGCTGGTCTCAGTGGTATTACCTGTAATTGAATTGAGTAGTCGATTATTGAATGGAATCAGACCCTCAGCTGATGTCAACACACGCCGATTACTAACCCCACTGACACCCAGTCAGTGGACAAACGAACACTCACGCTATGTTGCCACTAGAGCAGAGGCATATTGGACCAAAAATGAACAGGAGTTTCAAAGAGACCAATCTGTCTTGGAGTCTGATCTCCTGCACCAGCACAGGCTATTTTATTATCACTTCAGTTCCCTGATTGAGCCTAATCGCACCACTGGTGACCCTAAAGTATATACCTCCGAAAAGGATCTGTCTCGATTGGGAGAGAGTATATGAGATATAACGCAATAATACTTCATATCCACATCAGCCTAAGCAAAATTATTTTAACGCAGTAACCATGTTTATTGTAGCGCAATTATCAGCAGGTGAGCAGTAGATGTCTGTTTGGCCCTCAATCTATCCCGAATACACATATGTTAAATTTAGTAATACAGACATGCGATAGAAGCACCCAAGCTCAATATCAAATAACCACCCTTGTGACAGGTTGCGGCACAGTATACTTAGTGAGGGCACCAAGTCCCTGCCAATACTGAGATCAGGAGAACGCAATTGTGCTGGGCATCTGGCCACCAACCAGTAAGAAGGAGCTCGGCAGACTAGAGATCAGGGTCTACCGCGTTTGTGCAATAGTGTTGCTTGGCACAGATTTGATTAAAGAAAAGAGACGCTGTTTACAGTTGAATAAGGAAGACAAGAACAATAGGTGGACTCGTACACTATCTGGGGCCAAGGCTGCTAACATCATGGAAGGTGAAAGGCCTGTATTCTCCTGACATATAATACACGGCTGGTGAGGGAAGGGAGTGGGCGCTGGAAGAGAGAAATTTTGACCTTTCTGTCACTAACAGAAATTACTTCCCAGCAGTGGAAGAGAGAAATTATGAAGAATAAGAACATAAGAAGGCCAAAACTGGGTCGACAAATGTCCTAGCCAGTATCCTGTCTTCCAACAGCGGACAATGACAAGGTGGTTTCAAAGAGAAGACAACAGGCAATTATCAGTAATCCTAACCTCGTTGCTACGGATCAAACCTTCTCATCAGACAGGCTTTAGGGAACACAGCTGGGTGTGCATTCCTGACCATCCTTGACTAAGAGTCATGATTGATTGTCCTCCATGAACTATGTAGCTCTTTTTTTGAATCCCGCTATGAGTTTTGGGGCCTTCACGCACATCCCCTGGCAATGAGTTCCACGGTTACTGGCATTATTGTGAAGGACTTCCTTTGGTTGTTTTAACCTGCTGCTATTAATTCATTGGTGACCCCAGGTTCTTGTTTATGTGCAGGGTAAATAACACCTCCTTATCCATATTTTTCCGGCCATCAGTCCCTGATTTTATCATCCCTGTCATATCCCCATCTAGCCATCACCTTTTTCCCAACCCGAACAGTCCCAAATGTTTTAATCTCCTTACTCAATGGAGCTTAAATACTTAAATCTTTTGTTGCCCTGTCTCCTTTGCCTATTACAATTCTAATACCTGTTTTGAGATGGGCGTGACAGAGCTGCAAGCAGAATCAAGGAGTGTATTCTACTATGAAATAAACTATTTGTTCACTTCACGCATACATCTGAAGGTCAGGAAAGGAACTCTGAACATATGTAATTGGAAGGTCAGGCAGATTAAAGTAGGTAAGGAGGCAGTCTCAGCATGTTTTCCTAAAAACTATTTCTGGCCCTCATTTACGCAAAAAGCTCAGCACTTCAGTGCAGACTAAATCGCTGCTGCTACAAAACAAGCTGAAAGACAGTGCTTGCTCAGTGGAATCAGAGGATGATGAAAAGTGAAACGGAAAACACAACAGCTCAAACTGTGCAACTTGGGAATATGAAAGAAATGTCATAAAGAAGTTTAAGCCTGAGCACGCCCCGATAATTGCGTCAAGATCGCACTTTCATAGCTAATTTTGCCACAGGGTTTGCTACAAGAAAAGAAAGTAAAAGAAATGCGAGCATGTCAATATGTGCGATTTGCCAGGATTACGCGAGCCATTCCTTGTAGCTGCTGCGTAAAATAATCTCAGAGACGGCACACCTAGGCACTGAGTGCACATGATGAATTTCAGGACACAGGACGTCGTCTGGAAAATTCCACCCCTATCACACTGAAATAATTTAATACCTGGAGATAAGTTCAAGATAACATGAGGTCCTGAACCTCTAACCAACCCAGAATACAGCCTGCGCTATCCGTTATGTAACAAACACATGGGTGGACTGTAGGATCTCAAGCTGGATAAAAGAACTGGGCTACAATATACTGAACGAGCGAAGGATTTACTGGGCAACAGCCATAGCTGCAATTTGGCAAACACGGGAGACATGACGAACGGGAATAACGCCATGAGGATTATTCAGTGAAGAGTAGCAGGTGCTTAGTTCGACCTCGGGATTGCGTTTCACTACGGGATACCGAACGAACCTGGATTCGGAAAAGATTGTATAAATCGAATGCAGCGCCACAGCTAAGGCACATTATCTGGCGTGGCGCATGACGAGTACGTTGATTCGGAGCGTGCACTGTGGGTAGCTTCCCATATTCCCTGACAGTTCCCCTGCCCTGGAATTCGTGGTCGTGAAGTACCATGCATGGATTGGGCAAACAGTGTCACGGGTGATTCTGGTAAATGTCGTCATGCAATCCTCCTCGTCGTAAAGGAACGGCACAATCTTTTGCACCCTTTTTCCTGATTGGATGCTGGCAGAACGCCATATGCAAGCAACACATAGAAGCCGTTCAGGCTTTTTTCACTGCATCATATGTATACTGGAGTGTGCTACCACAGACGAGTACTTGCAGTCGTCACAACCAGATCACCTTGCTTTTGACAAAGTAGCAAAGCGGTTACCATAGCTCACTGTAGGCAGTCTGCTGCTGTGCATTACAATTAAGTTTACCAGTCCATTACTGCACCCTTCTGTGCTGTCCATGGGTGCTCGGCCAGCCTTGGTCAGACGCGCATGACCAAAAATGGGAATGACTCCCGGTTATCTCGTCTTTAAGTTTGTCTGAAAGGGAGACTCAGTCCTGCCTAGAATATCAGGCAAGGAGCGCTAAACCGAACGAGCAAACAAGCCTCACTGGGTCAGAGCCCCAGCTAACTAGGCAGTAAATGAGGAGCCTGCATGCGCAGTGTCCAGGGGGTGCCATGCCAGAAACATCCACCATTGCTTTCCCTCCCTCCCCACCTGCTCCTGGGCTACCGTGAGTTATCCCCCATAATTGTGTGATGAAGTATGAAGAGATGAGAATAAAAACAACACTGGATTATTGACCATCGCAAGAGAGAGTCAGAGAGTGGGAAGGGAGGAGCAGCCTCACATGTTGCTATAGTCTTCCAAGGCAGGAGTGAGATCCTCCAGGAGAAAGCAACAGCTACCTCAGAAGAAGAATCGATAGGAGTCATTCCCGCTTTTGCCCAGTACGCCCCCAGCACAGACCTCCTTAGAAGGCAGCCAGCGAGCGACTCACGGGAACGACATATGGCGTCTTGTGCAGTCCAAGGCATAGGGAAAGGGAATGGACATGCTGGACTGTGTAGCACTGCAGGCACCGCGGTCTCCGAGCAGTCATCCTAGAGCGCCAGTAGTCGCCCCAACCTTTGTTCTATTCCTGGCGGGCACCAGACATAGAGACCACGGAAGGACTAGGGTGCGGGACAAGTATCGTGCTGAAATTCGCAACCAGAGCAGCAAGTCAATGGCATCACGGCTGAAATGCCTGCTGAATGCTCTGTGGATCGGGGGTCCCCAGAGCGACGGTGAGGTTTTGGGGGGTCCCCCCCCTCAATGCCCGCCCCCCCCACCGATACTGGGCCGGCGACATGGTATGCTGCAAAAGGTGCTCAACAAGCGCATCATCCAGAGAGCCATTCAGCGGCATTATCGGTGGTTGAACCTGTTTGAATGCCAGGCGTTGTACGAATTCAGCAGATGCTCGTGACACGCCAAGCTACACAAGTCTCCGTCGTTGTCGTCTGCACAAGCCGCCAGATTGAAAAAGGTTGGGGACACTGCTCTGAATGATGTAGCATTGTTGGCAGCATTTGGCAGACAGCTTATTCCACAGGCCAGTCGCGCGGGAGGCATTCAATAACCTCGGTGGGTGGGCCTTGGCCATCCACGGCACTTGCGTTGGGGACCACCTGCAGTAGACCTCCATGACACTTAGAAAAAAGTGTGCGAAATGATACTTTTTCTTTCACCACCTGTGACTTTCACAGAAGGGGGGGTGAGGGCTGATAACATAACCGCTCAGGAGAGCAACTTGCAGATAGTGCTATTTGACGCCTTCAATCAGGTTTTGGAGCTCAGCCAAGAATTCAAATGGTTTCAGA
>NC_133794.1:2705549-2713102 GCF_003597395.2 Chelonoidis abingdonii
AGTGAGGGCGGACTGTGGGGAAAGCTACAAGTAAGCATGAACAGTCACCACCTCCTACCGTAGAGCAATTAGCCATTTCATATCTATATGAGCCTTTCTGGTACAAACTTGTCTCAGCTGCCTTAGTTTCACGGCAGGCATTGTGTTGAGCTCACTGTGTGGCATCTGTCTCATCATATGGTCCTGGGAGGCTTATTTCAACTGATTGAGGCGATTACATCTATGTCGGAAACGGAGTTATCTGACGAGAGAAAAGGGGGATTAGCAGTCCCCCATTACATGAGAAGCATTCAGTATCTCCCGTACGGTTAATGCTGGAGCTTTTTGATTCGGACTGGAAAGCATGGTCACCTGTGCTACTCAGGTCCATACTGGAGGAGGGATTGGAACAATGCAAACGGAAATCCAATTCATATAAGTTCGCAGGGGCTTTTCTGTCTACTGGCCAGTGCATTACAGTTCAGATTCTGTCAAGAGCGGATGCAACCATATGGTGGAACATGGGGCACATAGCTGCCGAGGCCAATACCGTCAAATTGAAAGTCAAGGACTAACCCTAATAGAAATGGCAATACCACAAGTTATCAGATCACTAATATCCTCTTGTGGGGAGGAGCACGATATCAAGCTATGTAAGTAGGTACTTTAAAGACAGAGGATAATCATAAAGGGCTTTGGTAGGTGGGACAGTAGTGCTAAGCGTTAATTCGGCTATTAACGGCTGCTAAAATTCAGAAATAAGGAGAAAGAAGCTCGTAGTGTACTAGCCTTAGGCCTTTTAGTCCACGGTGGCTAGAACTGCTGTTACTAAACCATTTGAGCTGTCTCAGAGTGGTAAAATGAGGAGGTCTCGCGAAGACCACGACGGAATTACGCTTTGCTTGATGCACTGCTGATTTGCATAAACCAACGTTCTCCTTTGGCCTATATGTATTTATTGCGCATCTACAAACAGTGGTGTGGTTCATTGGCAATGCTCCACTTGTGTGTGGGCGAGAGGTTAATATTATTTGGCAATACCAGTATTCGAACCTAAACAATCGCCATGCCATTCACAGCTCATCCGCGTCTTGGCATGCTAGAGTCACAGCAAGCAGTCCCTGCTACTGGGGTGGGTTCCAAAACCGTAGCATGAGGATAGGTGAACAGAGCAAGTGATTGGAGTAGTCCTGCGGCTCTGCAACTAGAGCAGGGGTGGCGAACCTATGGCACCGACAGGCAGATAGCCCTCAGGGCTTGGATCGCCACTACGCCATCTTGGGCCATCGGGTCCGCCGCCACTGCTCGAAGTGGCCAGCATCTAACGTCACTGACAGCCCCCCAGGGTGGAGGCAGATGGCTTACATAGCATTGCCAGTTGCCCTCAGGCACCACGGTCTCCACGAAGCATCCTCATTGGCTGGGAAGGAACGCGGCAAATGGTAGAAGCTTTGGGAGTACGCGGTAGAGTGCGCGGCAAGGGGCAGGCACATTGTAGCCCTAGCCAACCTCGTCTCCCCCACGGGACGCAGGCTCTGAGCAGTGAACGCAGGGACAGGGAGGTGATGGTGTGACGGAGGTAGCCTGACCATGCAAATGGCACCCCGCTGCCACAAGCCCAGAGTTTTAGCGTCATAGCAGCACGGGTCAGAGCCCAAACCCTGCCTGCACCCCTACCTCCCAACTACCATGCCCATAAGCCCCTCCGCCGTCCGCCCTGAGACCCTAGCAGCCCGTTCCTGACCCCTTTCCAGACGCCCCCTCCTGCAGTCCACACCCCTCCTGCACCCCTGCGAGCCCCTCATATAGCCGGCACCCTACCTGCCAACCGCCCTTTGCTCGCCTCCCATACCCCACACCCTACCTCTGCACCAACCTTGCTCTGAGCCCCTTCCTGCGCACGCAACCCTCCGCATACTCCACACCTTCCTCCGTGCACCGGCCGAACACCGCTGCCCAGCTTGCGTGACAAATTTCACCACAGCGGAGATTCCACTGTCATTCACCTCCAGGGCAGGCTGACCGTGTTTGTAAAGGGACACTGAGACATGGGCAAAGTGTCCTTCTGTGATAAATTGATGAAAGTAAATTAGGAACTCACTCCAAATCAACAGAGTCAGGGTTAGAAGGCAGACGTCATAAGACTACTTATTTCCTATGTCCTAGCCATTAGGACCCCACAATTCCTGCCCCGTGCTGGGAGACAGAACCAGGATCCTACAGACCGAGTATTAGGGAAACGATATCCTATACTAACGCGATCAGAGAGGATCTGGCTCAGTTATGATGAGGCCTAACAGGAGTTGGAGCGCTGAGCTTTCGTGGGTGAATACCCACTTGCGTCGATGCAGGATAGTGGAAATGTCGCAGGGGTGGTATATCGTATTATGCTAACTAAGAAGCTAGAGATTACAAAGGTTCAGTTCATCAATGGCCGATGGGCCTCGTTCTAGAGCAGTAGAAGGTAGTGAAACACCAAGGGAGGAGAACGTGTTCTGTAATTGGCAGCCATCACAGTCTTTGTCTATAGTCCTAGAGCTGATGGTCAAAACTGTGAGATCGGGAATGAAGCTCAGCAGTTCTGCTTTGAAGTCTGGTCCCTCAAGTGTTTTGGCTGCAGATGAGCCACACTTAACGGTCTAGCTATAGTCGTGGGCTCAGGGAGGTTGTAGTGCTCTCTCAGCGTTAGTTTGTAATGAGCCATTAACCTGATATCTGATTTCTGTCCATTTATTCCTTTTCCATAGTGACGTCCAGTTGGCCGATGTATCAATGAGCAACGGGGCATTGTGGCATACTGATGCGTATATTACATTGGTGGACGTGCAGTGATATGAACGGTGATGGTGTGGCCGATCTGTTAGGTGCCTGTGATTTGTCGCTGGTGATAGATATTGGGCCAGAGTTGGTCATCGAGGTTTGTTGGCATTGAATTGGTTCTGAGAGAGTTACTATGGTGCGTGTGCATTGGTGGAGGAAATAATGTTCAGGTTCGGCAGGCTTGTCTGCTGGGCGAGGACTGACCTGCCACCAAGCCTGTGAAGTTTGGGATCATTGTCCAAGGATGGTGTCAGAAGCCATATCGATACGTGTTGGATGAGATTTAGGCTGGGGTCTGTTTGATCCGGCCAGTGGAGGTCTGTTGGTTTCTTTACTTGGTTTGTTGGCAGTAAGGAGGTCTTTGGGTATACGTGTGGCTGGCTCGTTGATACTGTTTCCTAAATTTTTCTACATGGGCGATTATTTTGTAGAGATGACTGGCTGGAGATTTTGTAGGTGTTGGTTTGTCTGAGGGTTAGAGGCGATGGAAGTGGGTTTGTGACCTCAGTCTTGCTGTAGACAGGACTTGCGATCATTGATGTGCCCGGCGATAGGAGCTGGAAGGCATGAAGATTAGGAGAGCATGGCTCGTAGGTTTTCGATATCACACGGTGGTGTTTAATGTGACATGCACGTTATCTGCAGCTCAGGGGTCTGAGAAAGTGGAGCTCCATGTGTAGCACTGGTCAGGCTAGGAGGTGATTGGGTGGGTGGAAGTTGTGGAAATCGTGGGAGGTTCTTTTCTAGAGTCCTCTTCTCATGGGGACCAGATGAATAAGATGTCATCAATGTACGGTAGGTAGACGAGCGAGAGACTGAGTGGATGCAAGCCTGAGGAACGCGCGTGTTACAGGTCAGCCATAAAAATATTGGGTATTGTGCGGGTCAGCAGTAGTGAGGTCCACGATGAGCAAGGCAAGACGATATGGAATAATACTAATTGCTCATAGGAACTTGAAATAGTGTTGTGAGTAAGTGAGGCGAATGGAGGTCGGGGAGACAGGAATCCATTGTGGCTGTGGCATCATTCAGGATATACCTGTTTCTAGACAGTTTGTATTTCAATTCTGTCGAGGCGGAAGTTGTTTAGTAAGGAGACGTTATACTCCATGGTGGCACTAGCATGGGTGTTTCTGGGAGTGACAAATGCATTGTATTTCGCTCAGGAATCAAGTGGTGTCACGGACGATAGCTCCAATAGGAAGTGCTGGTGGCTACTAGGGGTTGAAGTAGGATCGTAAAGGCCACATATTCACACGCGGAGGTGTCAGTGAGAGTGCCAATGCCGAGATGATGGGGCATCAGATTCTGGGTTTGTTGAAATCTTGGGTAGTAGAACAGAATAACCCTCGGTCGGGGGCTCTTAAGGGTATGCTGATTTGTTCGCGGGTGTTCGTGTAGGGCATGTCTGAGTATGTCGGGCACGCTATCTTAAGTGTCGATTCCTCAGTGGGATCGTGAGGGAAGTGTAAACTATACGAAATTGGTATTAGGAGAGCTGGCTGGACTCCTCCTGTTGGTAGTCAGACCTCGTTCATAGATGAAACAGCAACCTCCTTTACAGCCTTATGATGATAGATCGTCAGAGAGAGGTTCTTGAGGCGGTGGATGGCATTGGCGTTCTCGCAGCAATCTTAGGTTATGAGGCAAAGTGGTGTATGTTGTTCCACGATTATCTCCTGTGCACAATCGGCAGGAGAGCTGGATATCCAACTATGTATACGGTTCAGGACTAGTAATTCGACCCCTTTCAGGAGGATACACATGTGAGTTATCAATTCATTCTGTGCTGTTGGTTGAGGGTCCCTGTTATCAGTGCACTGTTAGTGTTGTCCTGGAAGTGCTGCCTATTGATCGTCAGAACGCCGAAAAGTAGGCTTCCAGATCACTACAAAGAAGCGTGATTCATGTTGGTGGGTGGCAGGGAGAAGAGAAAGTAGTCCCCGACAATAGGAGCATCACAGAGTATTTGTGGCGTGGTGAGGTGTCGTAGTTGGATAGGAATACAAACGATATAGCTGGTGGGTTAAGGGGTACTCGCGGTGGATGTCCCCATAGTCGTCAGGTAGAATTTTAAGACAGATACAGGTACCTATATTTTCCTTTGTCTAACGAACGAGGTCGAAGTGAGTGCTATAGTAGAATCTCCTTCTTATATATTAGTGCCCAGAAAGTCACGTTTTATGTGAAGTTTGGGTTATTAATGAATAGTCTTCGGTTGGAGAGTTTTTGATAGTTTTCCGTGATGATAGGACTATGCTGATCCAGGTGGATTTCCTCATTTCTTTGATAGACGTATGGCAATAAGTGCTCTACTCGGTGGTCTGTGTAGTGATCTGGTAAGTAGGGAACCAGTAGGATTTTTACCTTTAGTCGATTTGGTATGATGTCCTCCTTTGCATTTGGAAAGCGAAGATGAGTGACATCTGTACTGTGATTCAAGTGGAGTTTCTCATGAGGTTGATTTGGATTTCCCACTCCATAGCCGGGCTACAAACATCAATCTATGGTGGCCATTGCATCGGCTGGTATCAGTATCTAAGGGGTACACAGTGTTAGTCTGGTCTGTAAAAGCACAGAGAATCTGTGGCATCTAAGACAACAGACGCTTTTGGAGCGTGAGCTTTCCGTGGGTAATTACCACCTTCGTCAGACGCAGGTAGTGGAAATTTCCAGGTAGGATATATCCAATAATGCTACAGGCCAATGCACTAGCATTATATAGGAGTAACATGGTCTTGGGTGAGCAGAGGGGGAGCTCCATCTATGGTTCCAGACACCTGCACGCCTCTGTCCATCATAGCCTTGGAGATTTTTTCAAATGTTTTGGCATTTCATCTATTGGAACGGAGTTCTGATAGAACAGATTCATCTCCCCATACAGAGATCAGATTCAGTATCTCCCGTACGGGTCCATGCTGGAGCTCTTTTTTGATTCTGGGACTGCATGGTCACCTGTGCTGATCAGTGCTCCACGCTGGGCAAACAGGAAATAAAATTCAAAAGTTCGCGGGGCTTTTCCTGTCTACCTGGCCAGTGCATACGAGTTCAGATTGCTGTCCAGAGCGGTCACAATGGTGCACAGTGGGATAGCTCCCGGAGGCCAATACCGTCAAATTGAAGTCAAACTAACCCTAATATGAAATGGCAATACCGATTTCAGCACTAATCCTCTTGTTGGGGAGGAGCACAGATATCAATATTAAGAGCCCTTTATATCAAAATAAAGGGCTTTGTTGTGTGGACAGGTGCTGCGTTAATTCGGTTTAACGCTGCTAAATTCGAAATAAACTCGTAGTGTAGACCAGGCCTTTGTATCAGGGGCTAGAACTGCTGTTACTGCGCTCAGAGTAAAGCTGGAAGAACCCCATTAGCTTTGCTGCATGCTGCTGATTTGCATACCAATTTCTTTTGCCTATTGTTTTATTGGCATGTAATACCACTGTGTTCCATTGCATGCTCCATTGTTTGCAGATCAAATTATTTGCATACCAGTTTGCTAACATCTGGATGGCCTTACAGCTCATCCGCTCTTGCAGCTGCGTCACACAACATCTCCTGCTACTTGGTCCAACCTTAGCAATGAGTAATGAGCAAGTGATTGGAGTAGTCCTGCGGCTCTGCAACTAGAGCAGGGGTGGGCAACCTATGGCCCGCAGGCCAGATTCAGCCCCTCAGGGCTTTGGATCCACACTCCCCATCTTGGTGCCATGGGTCCCGCGCCACTCTCAGAAGTGGCCAGCACCACGTCCCTGCAGCCCCCAGGCGGGGGGGCAGATGGCTTCATGCATTGCCCTTGCCTCCAGGCACCACCCCCCACAGCTCCCATTGGCTGGGAAGGGGGAACTGCGGCCAATGGAAGCTTTGGGGGAGGTACCTAGAGGCGCGGCAAGGGCAGCACATGTGGAGCATGCCAACTCGTCTCCCCCAGGGGCCGCAGGGCTTCCTGGAGCAGAGCAGGGACAGGGACAGGACAGGTGTGCAGGGAGCCTACCCTGGCCACAATGGCCTCCGCTGCCACCCCAGAGCTGCTTTAGGTAAGCAGCACCGGGTCAGAGCCCAAACCCTGCCTGCACCCCACCTCCCAACTCCCTGCCCTAAGCCCTCTGCCGCACCCTGCACCCCTCCTGAACCCCAACCCTCTACCCTGAGCCCCCTCCTGCAGTCCACACCCCTCCTGCACCCCTGCCCTGAGCCCCCTCATATACCGTGCACCCCTCCTGTACCCCAACCCCCTTCTCTGAGCCCCCTCATACACCCCACACCCCTCCTCTGCCCCAATCCCTTGCTCTGAGCCCCTTCCTGCGCACCGCACCCCCTGCCACACTCCACACTCCCTCCTGCACCGCAACCCCCTGCCCCAGCTCTGCGTACAATTTCCCCACACCTGTCTTCCTCCCAGGGCAGTGACCGTGTTTGTAAAGGGCACTGAACATGCAAAGTGTCTTCTGTGATATATGAGTGAAAAGTAAATTAGGAACCACTCCAAATCAAGAGTCAGGGTTAGAACCCAGAAGTCATGACTCTTATTTCCCTATTCTAACCATTAGACCCCACATTCCTCCCCGTGCTGGAGACAGAACCCAGGAGTCCTGAGACCCAGTATACATACCTATTAAGGCAGCAGAGAATCCTGTGGCACCTTATAGACTAACAGACGTTTTGGAGCGTGAGCTTTCGTGGGTGAATACCCACTTCGTCAGATGCAGGTAGTGGAAATTTCCAGGGGCAGGTATATATATGCTAGCAAGCAA
>NC_133794.1:2715150-2720241 GCF_003597395.2 Chelonoidis abingdonii
TTATGCTCACTAAGAAGCTAGAGATAAAAGGTTAGTTCAGATCAGGCGATGGGGCCCGTTCTAGCATAGAGTGGTGTTGAAAACCAAGGGAGGAGACAAACGTGTTCTGTAATTGGCCAGCCATCACATCTTTGTTTAGTCCAGCAGCTGATGGTCAAACGTGCCAGATCGAACTGAAGCTCAGCAGTTCTCTTGAAGTCTGGTCCCTCAAGTGTTTTGCGCAGAGGCCATCCTTCAAGGGTCTGCTATAGTGTGGACTCAGGGAGGTTGTAGTGCTCCTCGCGCTGTAAGGTTTGTAATAATGCCATTTACCTGATCTCTGATTTGTGTCCATTTATCCTTTTCCCATCGTGAAGTCAGTTTGGCCGATGTATCATAGCAAGGGGCATTGCTGGCAATGATGGCGCTATATTAATTGGTGGAAACGTGCGTGAATGAACCGGTGATGGTGTGGCGATCTGGTTAGGTCTGGATGTGTCGCTGGTGATAGATATTGTGGCCAGAGTTGGTCATCTGGAGGTTTGTTGCCATGGAATTGGTTCTGAGGAGGTTACTATGGATGCGTGTGCAGTTCTGTGCGAGAAATAATGTTCAGTTGGCAGGTTGTCTTGTGGCGAGACTGACCTGCACCAAGACCTGTGAAGTTTGGGACATTGTCCAGGATGGGTGTAGAGCCTGATGATCGTGTTGGAGAGAAGGTTTTAGCTGGGGCCTGTTTGATGGGCCAGTGGAGTCCTGTTGGTTTCTTTACTTGGTTTGTTGCATGTAGGAGGCTTTGGTATACGTGTGCTCTGTTGATGCTGGTTCCTAAAATTTTTTTCTCATGCGGTGTTCGTTATTATGAGAATGCTGGTGGAGATTTTGTAGGTGTTTGGTTCTGTCTGAGGTTAGAGGCGAGGGAAGGGGGATTTTGTGGTTGGTACCTCAGTCTTGGCTGTAGACAATTGGATCATTGATGTGCCCGGGATGGGGGAAGCTGGAAGGCATGCAGTAGGATAGCTGGTCGGCTAGGGTTTGTGATATATTGGTGGTGTTAATGTGACATGCACAAGTTATCTGCAGCTCGTGGTGTCGAGAAAGTGGAGGCTCCTGGTAGCCACTGGTCAGGCTGGAGGTTGATTGGTGGGTGGAAGTTGTGGAACATCGTGGGACTTTTCTAGAGTCTCGCTTCTCAATGGGCAGATGATAAGATGGTATCAATGTACGGTGAGGTAGAGAGCGGGCGTGAGTGGATGAAGACCTGAGGATAGCGGTGTTACCAGTGTCAGCCATAAAAATAGTTGGCGTATTGTGCGGGCCAGTAGGGGTGCCCGATTGAGCAGGTGCCACTTGATCTGGAGATCAATATGTCGAGCCAATACGTAAGATGTGTGTGGTGTGAGTTAGAGGCATAGAGCTCAGCAGCCAGGTTGTGCTGTGCAGCATCAGGGATATGTTTCTGACAGTTTTATTCCATCTGTGTGTGGATGTTTTGTTGTAGAGAGCTGCTGCTCTGGTGGCGTAGGATGGTTCTGGGAGTGACCAATGCAGATTGTTTCCTCGAGGAAATCCAGGGTGCACGGAGAGTAGCTGTGGAGTGCTGTGGCATCTCTAGCTTGCTTGCTAGCATATATATACCTACCCCTGGAAATTTCCACTACCTGCGTCTGACGAAGTGGGTATTCACACACAAAAGCTCACGCTCCAAAACGTCTGTTAGTCTATAAGGTGCCACAGGATTCTCTGCTGCTTTTACAGATCCAGACTAACACGGCTACCCGTCTGATACTTAATACCTACTAAGGCTGATTTCCCACTCTGGCACTTTGAGTGCAGAAAGTGGGTGAAAGGTTAAAATCCATGTGCATTTTATATAACAACCTGGTATATGTATTGTGCCAGTTCTTTCTTAGATTCAAAGTCCAGACTTTCAATGTTTCTTTGCTTTAACCCCTAGGAATGTACCTGGTGGACAGTCAAAGGAGTTGCTCCATTCCTATGGGTCCCAAATCAGAATTGAACATAGATATTTTATACTAATAACATTTTATCAAAGTATTAATTAAATGTTAACTTGCTAACTTGAGACCATGGGCAGAGACATTATGTAACCTTTTAACCATTGGCTAATGAGCTATCTTGTCTTGCTGCAAAACCTATCCCGGGGTGTGGAACTGCCTACCCCATCACTCCCCCCCCACCCATGGAAAATCTATATATTCTATTGTAATCAATTGGTTGACAGTGTCTCTGAGCCTAATAAGCCAGGTGACACTCCGCCAGCGCTGTGTGTAATAAACTCCTATGCTTGGCATCTACACGGTGTGGATTTATGTCCTTCAGTTTGGGGGCTCGTCTGGGATACAAGTTTGTGAGCTGATTGAGGATCTGAGACTGAAATCCAAAAAGAGGTGAGTATGTTTACTTTACCACCTCATTAGGCCAGGGATAGAAGTCTCTCATCCCCTTTCAGACACATCTTGTTTCCTTTTTTAATTTGTTTGAAGGACCTTAGACACATGTAGTCCAAGCAAAGAGGTTGAATAAGGGTACCACTTGAGAGGGAAGACTCGTGCAAGAGGGTCATGTACTGTTTAAACAACTAAGGGGTGTGTTACGGAGGACTTGGATAACCCACCAGCAAGCGATTGGCCATGAGTTAAGCCCAGGATTGGCTGGATACGCAAGCGGTAGGCAGTGCAAACTGGTGGTCTATTTCCTCATTGCACGTAACATTGCAAGTCCTAGGGAAGTGCCCACCCCCCTCCAGGCATGTGACATACATGCTTTTGAATAGCACAAAGTCTCCAACCAATAAGTCCGGCACAGGTGTGTAAGTGAAGACACACGAGGTATTAAAAAGGTGGGGAGACGTCCTCATAAAATTTAAAGCTGTGGAGAGTTGAGACCATAGCATAAAAAGGGAGGGAAAGTAACTCCTCATAATAGTCTGACAAGCATTTAGGGGGAGAAGGCGCAATTTCCGTTCAAGGTCAGCAGCCGGGGTGACGTAATACCCATGGCATCAAAAAGGAGAGGCAATAATTAGTCCTTGAGAGTACTTGGAATATAAACATGTCAAAAATCAGCAGGCAGCAGCTAAAACAGCAAACTACTCTGCAGCCGGACCAGAGACAGATCTGGTTACTTGGTGGAATCATCAGAAAAGTGACAAAACAGACAAAGCAGTAATGGTTTTATTGGATATTCTTAACATAAAGAAGAAAGAAACTGCAACTTTAAGATCTCAAAATCAGGCTCTGAAACATAAGAGCCTGTGCTCTGAAATATGTAACTGTCTGGAAACTGGAAAAAATCCCAGAGAAAAATAAACACCATGCCTAGGACACACCTCCAGACTGGAAGGAGGAGAGCACACTCCTGGCATTTGCCAGTCAATTGCTCCATCGATTAACTATCTGTGGGAAAACTCAGCAGCACAAAGCAAAGGGAAGAAATCAGAACCTCATTCATACATTTCTTCGCATGACAGGCCAAATTTGAGCACCCACAGAGATAAAGGAGCACCACAAAGATTAATTGCCCCAGGGGAGCTAGTACAGCATATGGCTCCAATCAAAATACAGCTAAGGAGGTTCAGAAATGTTAATGTGGAGGGGGAACCAGTAAGGGGACTTAAAACAGAAACAACTGAGGGTACATCTACACTACGGGATTATTCCGATTTTACATAAACCGGTTTTGTAAAACAGATTGTATAAAGTCGAGTGCAGGCGGCCACACTAAGCACATTAATTCGGCGGTGTGCGTCCATGGTCAGAGGCTAGCGTTGATTTCCGGAGCGTTGCACTGTGGGTAGCTATTCCATAGCTATCCCATAGTTCCCGCAGTCTCTCCTGCCCCTTAGAATTCTGGGTTGAAGGAGCACTAAATTAGGATACCATATTGATAGGGTTGTGGCACAAATCCAGGTGTATTGGCTCCGGGTGTATCCCACAGGCACCAATTGTGACCACTTGGATAGCAATCCGAACTCAGATGCATGCCAGGTAAAACAGAAAGCCCGCGAACTTTGAATTTCATTCTGTTTCCAGCATGGAGCTCTGATCATGCAGTGCGATGCAGTCCAAATCCAAAGAGCTCACATGGACCGTACAGGATACGGATCTGACGCGTTATGGGGAGACAATCTGTTCTATCAGAGCCCGTACAGAATGAAATGCAAAGCATTTGAAAAAATCTCCGCTATGATACAGAGTCCACGACAGTGCTGCGTGACAAGAGTAAAGGAAGCCAAAGAATCAAATGGACGCTCATGAGGAAGGGAGTGGTCAGGACTCCAGCTATCCACACCCAGCAGTCTCGAAAATTGCTTTCTTGGCTGACTCCCAATGCTGTAGTCAACACATTGTCGGCGTGGTTCAGGTATAGCTGTCAATGTACCCTTCCCCTCCCCCGAAAGAAAGGGAAAAAAATCATTTCTTGACTTCTTCAATGTCACCCAATCTACTGCATGCTGCTGGTAGACGGGTGCTGCAGCAGTGAAGAGCAGTATCTGCTTCCTCTCCTCCTCCGCGATGTGCAGTAGGACTGGTAGCTGTCCTCCTCATCAGCCTGTGAGTGCTCCTGGCTGGCTCAAGTAGGCTGGCAAGGCACCTGGGTGAAAAAGAATGTCCTTCATCCAGTAATGTACAATGGCTGTAACTGTCCTTCATGTAGCAACTGGGGCTAGCTCCATCAGCCTCTCCGTTTATGTGTTAAGAAAAGATCTTGTCCGCTGACGTATTCATAGCAGCAGGATCTGGGGCTCTCTCCCCACCACCGCTTAATGTCTGCCTGGACTGTCATAGCAGCGGATGCTGCCTCTCCCTCATTTTACTCACTACAAGTTCTGTTTCTTATCCTGCATTCTTTATAACTTCATGACACAAATGGGCTGACGTCCACAGTAGCCCAGAAGGTGGGGAGGAGGAAAGCAACAGGTGGGTTGTGCAGGCACCCCATGAATGCACGCAATTCAGTCTCATCTGAAGCAGCTTGACTCTGAATACACTAGTTTCTAGTACACTTGGCCATATTTAGGCCGAACTGACTCTATTTTAGATACCATAAAGGAGGATTGACTAGGAGTCATTCCATTTTGCTTCACCT
>NC_133794.1:2720266-2725699 GCF_003597395.2 Chelonoidis abingdonii
GCTACTCCTCTTGTTGGGGAGAAGTACAGAAACCGATTTAAAGAGTCCTTTATATCGATATAAAGGGCCTTGTTGTGTGGACGGGTACAGAGTTAAATCGGTTTAACGCTGCTATAATCGGTTTAAACGCGTAGTGTAGACCCGGCCTGAAATCTACCCTCCCTTCACCCCCAGGAAAAACAGGTACTACTGTCTGATTTACCCAAACTCAAGCACGATAACAAAAATACTGAAGTTCTGGGACAAGCTGGATGGCCTGATTGAAATACTTGGCCTCCATAGGAAGGTAGCAGCAACCACACCTCCGAGGAAATTGTAGTGGTTCATACAGTCAGAACCACTACCTGCTTCACCTGCAATAAGCCTGGACATCTGGCATGTGACTGTGAAAATAACAATAAAATCAAAACATGCAGTAATTGTGAAAGAAGCTCTGGGGAGTAATCAACCCCAGAGCTAGCTGCATTGAATGAACTGAGGGTCCAAACAGGAAAGATCATCTCAAAATATAGCCATAATTGCCAGTAATAAGATAATAATACCGGGGGTGGGAAGTCCAGTAGAAACCCTGTGTTCCCTTCATCCTGAAGTGTGGGCAACAGATAAACAAGAGTGTGGGCTAGTAAACATAAAGCCTATATCTGTAGAAGGACCAACTCACAAAGCCCACAGGTAGGACCCAATTAAACCAGAAGCCGTGGAGGCAGTTAAAGATATAGTGACTAATTTGGAATCTAGAGGGGTGATTAGAAAAACCACCTCCACAACTAAATCCCCAATTTGGCCCGTCAGGAAGCCAGATAGGACCTGGAGGTTAACTATAAACTACACTCACCTTAACTAGGTGACTCCAAAGGCACATCCTATTGTGGCAAGCCCTGCCACTATTCTGAATTTGCTAACACCAGGACACTCAGTATTTTCAGTCCTGGATGTAGCTAATGGATTTTGGAGTATTCTTCTTGCAAAAGTCGGGAAAAATTTGCATTTACAGTAGAAAACCAACGCACACTTGGACCCGAGTACCTCAGGGGTTCCATAATTCTCCCTCCATCTTCCACAGGGCAATGGCAGAAGTAATAGCATGAGTACCTTTGGAAGGGGATACCGTAGTATGTAAATGATTTGCTAATTGCCAGTTCAAATAAAAAGGACCATTTAAAAACTCTAAACAAACTCTTCATGTACCTTCATGAGGCAGGATTTAAATTAAGCCTGAAGAAAGCTCAATTGCAACAGCAGCAGGTTTTATACCTAGGACATAATATATCACAGGGAGAAAAGGCACTCACAGTAAACATAAAGCAGGCGATTTTAGAGTTAAAAAAACCACGGACAGTTAAGGAAGTCCGGAAGGTCTTGGGACTCCTTAGTTTCTGTAGAACCTACATACCGGAGTACTCAGAGATGGTGGAACCAATTCAACCCTCACTAGAGGGGGAAAGCCTGCAAATGAGTTAGTAATATGGGGCACAGAACAAGAAGAGGCATTTATAATGTAAGCAGAGTCAGGATGAGCTCTACCCTGACATCTGGGGGAAAGAATTTCAGAGTGTATTTGCATAGGCACGCCTACCCCCATCCCAGGCAGCTGAGCTGTGGGACTGCTTTGTGACAGAAATGACTCAACCTCAGTTGGGTGGTACTTGCTAGACAAGGGACATGGGTTCCAAAACCCAATGAATTGAGAGAGGCTGGGGACAGGTATCTGTGCCTGGTGGTGTAGTCTCCTTGTGGCACCAGAAGCACCAGTTCCATCCTCTCCACTGTGGAATGTCAGAGTTGATTTTTTATTCCCTTAAGAATCTAGATACAGGTTACTGAGCTGAACTAAGTTTGGGCTAATGGTGCACTAGCACTGGGGCTCCCCCACTATGAGCTGAGATCGCTAAGAGTTGAAATCACTAAAGAGCTGGAATTACTGAGCTGAGAGCACTGAGTACTGTGCTAACTGGTGGGGGAGCTTGAAGCTATACTGCGGAACAGAGCAGCTGTCAGAGTGGCGTGGAGCAGTTTGTGGGGACAGCTGGAGCGGCCCATGGAGCGAGCGGAGCCGAACAGTTTGCGGGGACAGCTGGAGCAGCTCATGGGACAGCTGGTGGAGCAGAGCAGTTGGCGGAGTGGAGTGGAGCAGGATTTGTGAGGATGGCTGGAGGAGCAGAGCGGAGTGGCTGGTAAAGCAGAACAGTTCGTGGAGAAGGCGGAAGCAGAACGGATTCTGCTTCCGCCTCTCACGACTTTCTGCTTACCAGCCACTCCCTAGCTCTCCCGCATCTCACAATCTGCTCACTCCCTCCGCCAACTGCTTGCTCCCAGCTTCCCATGAGTGCTCAGCTGTCACCGCACTTTCGGCTCCGCCTCGATCCAGGCCGCTCCACTGTCCACAAATGCTCACGCACTTTGACAGTGCTCTGCCGCAGTATACTTAAGTCCCACCTTAGCACAGTATCAGCTCTCAGCTCAGTGAATCCAGCTTAGTGATTTACTCTTAGCGATCTCAGCTCATGAGTGGGGAGCCCAGTGCTAGTCACCATTAGCCCCAACTTTAGTTCAGCTCAGTAACCTTATCTAGATTGCTTAAGGGATAAAAAAGTCAACTCTAACATTCAATGAGATGAACTGGTGCTTCTTGCGTCCACAAGGAGACTACACGACCAGCAAGATACCTGTCCCAGCTTCCAATTCATTGGTTGGAACAGTCCTGTTAGCAAGTACACCAACTAAGCTGAGTCATTTTGTCCACCAAGACAGTCCACAGTTCAGCTGCCTGGGTGGGGTAGCGTGCCTATGCAAATACCACTCTATAATTCTTTCCCCAGATTCAGGTAGAGCGCATTCTGACTCTGCTTACATATATAAAGCTCCTCTTGTTCTGTGCCCCATATTACTTAAATCTTTGCGGCTTTCCCTCTATGAGGGTGAATGGTCCACAGTTGACGTACTCCGGTATGTATGTTACAGAACTTTAGGACGTCCCAAGCCTCCGGACTCCTTTCTGTCCGTGGTTGTTAAACTCAAAATCGCTCTGTTTTACTTGAGTGCCTTTCTCTGTGATATATTATTCCTAGGTATAAAACTCTGCTGTTGCAATTGAGCATTTCTTAGGCTTAATATTATAATACTGCCTATGAAGGTACATGAAGAGTTGTTTAGTAGTTTCTAAATGGTCCTTTTTATTGAGACTGCAATTACAAATCATTACATACTACGTTCCCCTTCCAAAGGACTATAGCTTTACTTCAGCCATTGCCCTGGGAAGATGAGGAGAATTGAACCCCTGAGTATCGGTCCACGTGTGCTGGTTGTGTTCCTACCTGTAAAATGCAATTAGTTCCCGATTTTGCAAGAAATACTCAAATCATTAGCACAATCCACGTGCATAACTGAGTGTCCTGGTGTTAGAATTCAGAATAGTGCAGGTGCGGCAACATAGGATGTGCTTTGGATCACCTAGTAAGGTGAGGTATTTATAGTTACAGCCACTGCTCTCCTGAGCCGCAAATTGGATTTGTTGTGGAGGTGGTTTCTAATCACCCTCTAGATCAAATTAGTCACTATATCTTTTAACTGCCTCCACGGCTTTTGTTATGGGTCCACCTGTGGGTTTGTGATTGGTCTTCTACAGATATAGAGCTTGATGTTACTAGCCCACAGTTGTTTATCTTTCCACAACTTCAGGATGAGAGGAAACACAGGTTTTACTTGGACTTCCCACCAGGTATATTATCTAATGGCAAATTGGCTATATTTTGAGATGATTTTCCGTTTGACCCTCAGTATTCATAATGCGCAGCTCTGGGTGATTACCCCAGAGTCTTTCACAATTACTGCATTTTTGATTTATGGATTTTCACAGTCCATCCAGATGATCTCATGCATTATGTGAATGAGCCAGTACGTGTCTGATGTATGCGCACTATCAATTTGAGTGGTCGTACCCTGACAGTATTCAATCAGCTCGCTTGTCCCAGAACTTCAGTATTTTTGTTATCGTGCTTGATTTGGGTAAATCAGACAGTATACTTTTTTCCCTGGGTGAAGGAGGTAGATTTCAGGCGAGTCTACACTAGACGGTTTAAACCATAGCGCGTTAAACCCGATTTACTCCTGTACCGTCACACAACAAGGCCCGTTTATGATCATAGAACGGACTCTTTAAATCGTTTTCTTGTACTTTCCCCAAAGGAGATGAGCACTCAATTGGATTACCATGATTGAATTAGGGTTGTGGCCAAATCCGATGGTATTGCTCCGTGTGTTCCCATCATGACCATTGGGACTACTCTGGATAGCATCGAAGTCAGATGGCATGCCAGGTAAAACAGAAAGCCACGCGAACTTTGAATTCATTCTTGTTGTCCAGCATGGTCTCTGATAGTGCAGGTGCGATAGCGAGTCCAAATCCAAAAAGACTCACATGGACCGTACAGGAGATACGATCTACGTGTATGGGGAGACAATCTGTTCTATCAGGAGCGCCTCAGAAATGAATCGCAAAGCATTTGAAAAAAATCTCAGCTATGATACAGCAGTCACACACAGTGCTGGGTACAAGAGTAAGGAACAAAAGAATCAAATGACCTCATGGAGGAAGAGTGTAGCGGACCTCCAGCCTATCCACAGTTCCAGCAGTCTAAAAGTATTGCTTTTTGGCTGAGCTCCAATGCTGTAGGGCAACACTTGCAGGCGTGGTTCAGGTATAGCTTCAATGTACCCTTCCCCTCCCCCTTGAGAAGAAGGGAAAAAAATCATTTCTTGACTTCTGTCAATTCAACCCAATCTATGCAGTGCTGGGAACGGGGGCCTGCAGCAGTGAAGAAGTATCTGCATTCCCTCTCTTCCTCCGAAGTGGCAGAGGACTGGTAGCTGTCCTCTCATACAGCCTGTAGTGCTCTCTGGCCTCAAGTAAGGCTGGCAGGGGGCACTGGGTGACAAAGAATGGATTGCCGTCTCCAGTAATTTACAGAATGCTGTAACTGTCCTCTCATGACACTGGGGCTGAGCTTCCATCAGCCTCTCCGTCATGGTAAAGAAAAGATTCTGTGCCTGCTGGATTATCAAGCAGCAGATGTCTGGGTCCTCTCCCCCACACAGTTAATGTCTCTGGACGTGTCATAGCAGCGGATCTGCCATCCCCCCTATATTTATCTCACTAACAAATTCGTTCTTATTCCTGCATTCTTTAAACTTCATGACACAATGGGGACGTGCACAGTACCCAGGAAGGTGGGGAGCGAGGAAAGACAGGTGGTGGTGTTGCAGGACCCCCCATGAATGCCGCAGCATATATTTTGCAGAGATCCTGACACAATCAGCGACTGTGCTGTACACTAGTTTTCTAGTACAAGTTGCCATATTCTAGGCAGAACTGCCTTTCTTGATACCATAAAGGAAGGATTGAACTCAGGAGTCATTCCAATTTTGCTTGCACCT
>NC_133794.1:2725724-2731327 GCF_003597395.2 Chelonoidis abingdonii
CCCACGGAGAGGCAGGGCAGTTGGCCCCGGACCACGTAAGGTGCCACTTTCTACCCAGGCTGGGGGAGGGACATCTGCAGATAGACTCTCAAACTTTGGGGCTGCACTGACCCAGGACAGAGACTTTTGGATTGTGGGACTTTTGGGACTGTGGGTGATTTGGGGGTTGCTGGACTCACGAGCCCAGGGAAAAGGACATGGCCCAATTTCCCAGGGTGGGTCTTTGCTCACGGTTTGGTGTATGAACTCTAGTTAAGGTGTTTTCCCAATTTAATGCTTGTTGTTTATCTCGTGTAATTAAACCTTTTCTACTACACCAAGACTCTGTGCATGCGAGAGGCGAAGTATTGCCTCTTCGAGGCACCTAGGGGTGTGTGTAAGATTTTCACAGGTCACTGGGTGGGGGCTTGAGCTGGTTTGGCATTGTGTTATTGAAACGAAACCCCTGGATACTGAACCCGGCCCTTGTTGCTGCCAACTCAGAGGGGCAGAAGGGTTACAATTAAAATAAAACAGGCTTTAGCCTCCGCCCCCAGCCTGGACTTACCCGATATGGGAAAGCCATTCCACCTTTACTGCAGCCACAGCGGGACCCAGTACTCAGCTATGCTAACCCAGCTTCACAGAGACAGACAGTGTCCAGTAGCATATACCTATGTACCATAAGACCCCCTGTATCCCAGGAATTACCGGACTGTGTAGCAGCTCTAGATTGTGCTACATGGGCTGTGAAAGCTTGTGAATCATACACTCTTACAGGGAAATTAGTGCTCTATACTCCCCATACACTTACTGATCTCCTCAACACTGGGTGACTAAGATCTGTAACAAATGCCTGCAGGAGTCATTGGGAATCAACATTGTGCTCGCAGAACCCTAACTTCTCCATAGTAAGAGACAAGGGAATAAATGTAGCTGAATGTCTGAACATAGAGAGAGAGGTACACGAATGTCTTATAGATAGTGAAGAGGAAGTGTTGAAAAGAATTAAATAAGAGCCATTAGAGAATCCAGATATAGTTGTGTATGTAGATGGATCAAGCAAGTATGAATATGAAGTGCCACACACCGAATGGGCAGTGGTACTCAGTAATGGGACAGTGATGGCGTCAGGTCAAATGGAAGGATCAAAGTCAGCCCTAGAAGCAGAGCTAACAGCCCTCACAGAAGCTTTGAGAGTGGAGGAAGGCAAGAAGCTCACTGTATACACAGACAGCAGATATGCATTTGGAGTAGTGCATGACTACATGAACGTGTGCTCACACAGGGGTTTTATAACAACAACTGGCAAGCCAATTAATAATATAAAAGCAGTTCAAAGACTAAAAAAAGCTGCCAAACTACCAGTCATAAAGATAAATCACACAATAAGATCTCAAGTGAGGAAAAGAAAAAAGGTGCCTCTGAATCACCAACCAAAACCAAAGGGACCGTGGCAAAATTTGCAAATTGATTTTACTTGACCCTTGCCACAAAGCAAAGAGTACACTTACATTTTGGTAGTTATTGACACTTTTATCCATTGGGTAGAGGCATTCCCCACCAAGAACTGAACTGCTACAACAGTAGCTCGAATCCTACCAGAAGAAAGAATACCAAGATGGGGTTTGCCACTGTCGATAGACTCTGACCAAGGCCTGGTCTACACGATGCATTTAAACCGATTTTAGCAGCGTTAAACCAATTTAATGGTACACCCGTCCACACTACGAGGCCCTTTATATCGATATAAAGGGCTCTTTAAATCGGTTTCTGTACTCCTCCCTGACAAGAGGAGTAGCTCTAAAATCAGTATTACCATATCGGATTAGGGTTAGTGTGGCTGCAAATCAACGGTATTGGCCTCCGGGTGGTATCCCACAGTGCACCACTGTGACCGCTCTGGACAGCAATCTGAACTCAGGTGCAGTGGCCAGGTAAACAGGAAAGACCCGAGCGAACTTTGATTCATTTCTTGTCTTGCCAGCTGAGCTATCTGCATCAGCACGCGTGCATCCAGTCCACTCCAAAAGCTCCAGCCGATTGTTGACGTATGAGAAAAACTGACCATTATAGAACAATGGTTGCACCAGGTTCTGTATGGCACCATACTCTATGTAGGGTCATATAGGTGTCTAAGACCAGGTTGTTTCGATGCTTGCTCATGATCCATTCAATATGTTGCGCCGCCGCACTGCACGTCGTCGAAGACATTTTCCCCTATCATACACCCGGCGGGCGCAGGGCTCCCCTGCATGCACCATTGCCGCACCGCAGATATACCCTGCCGAGCCGGCCCTCCTTCATCCTCTTACCGCCGTGTCGGCTGGGAACAGTGGAGTGCGCTTAGCTGACCTCTAACTCCCTGCGTTCACCCTTCTTCATCTCAGTAATAGTTATATTGCTAGTTTACTGTTAAAATTTATAGTTACTCAGTAGTGTTGTGTTATTTTGTATATAGTTCGAGAGGTGAGTCATCCTCCTCGCCCTCCCGGACCCGGGTCATGCCGCTCTCCCTGGTTTCAAACATGTGCTCGGCCTGCCGTCTGACGATGCCAACGGGAACCCTGATGAACGTTGCCTGAATCCCTGGGACTCCCACCTTGATGGACAAGTGCTCGATTGTATCCTGAAGCCGAAGACAAAAGAGGACGTGCGCTGAAGCAGCTCTCTGGAACCGCTCCTGACCCTGCAGCTCCCACTGAGGACCACCGCAGTCCGCCACGGCGCAGAGTTCTTCCTCTAGCACTGAGACGCCTGACCGCCAGAACACACGGCCACCACCAGTCTCCGGCCGCAGAAGTCACCCGCCCGCTCCCTTTACACCGAACGCGAAGAATCAAAGCTCTGTGTCTGCTGTTCCGACCGCAGTTTGAGCCTGGGAAACTTGCCGGCCGGCCACACCACTGCCGCACCCGTTATCCCACCGTCGACTCCGGTCCAGGCAAAGACCGTCGGTCCATGCAAGACAGCTCCCCTCGCTGCTTGTCTAGAGCTCGCTGTCCCATTACGCCGGGACTTTGCAACGCCAACGCTGTATAGCCCTAACTAGCCTCCCTGCCTAACCCCCGAGCACTGCCGGCTGCGGGTCTTTCGTCAACAGGGAGCTGCTATGCTCCGACCATGGGTTCACTCGGATCACGGACGGCCCTGTCGCGCGAGTCTCTCACCGGTCCCGTTGCGCATCGCCGTTCGCCTCCGACGCCCTCGCACGTCCGGCACTGTTCCCACTCTCCGGCAGCGTAGTACTCCGCAGCACCGTCCAGGTATGGTCCCGGCACGAGCAACTCAACACACGGCGGCTCCGCATGCTCTGACGGGTCCATTCCACCGTCGATCTACTCTCGATCCGGTCGACTCCCGGCACGTGCTGTCGGGGTCCCTGCCTTTGTTCTCGCACCTCGTACATTCCTGTACGTTTCTCCCCCCGAAAGTGATGTCCGGTACAGTCTCACGACTATTCCGCTCGACCTTTGGCCGTCGGACACCCTCGGTTCTCCGCCCGACAACCTCTCTATGCTTACCCCATTGGCATGTTTCCTCCAGACCCCAGGATGGAACAGCCACCCTAGTGGTGTTCTGGATCGCCTGGCATCACCACAGCCACGGCGATCCGCACGGTTGTCAGCTTCTCGTTTTCCCGCCCGTGGTACCATGGCCACGTCCAGTCGTCCTCTCCACCAGGAGCACAGTTCAACGTGCACCAGACACTTTCCCCCAGAAACGGCCCCTCTGGACAGGATCCTCAGGGGACCTGGGTCCCAGTCTCTTCCTCCTCCTCCTGCTATGGGCGGTCGAGTTACTTCAACTTCGGCCCCCCATTGACCTTCGACTACCAGACCTGCTCCGCCGATCACGTTGAGCATCAATCTCCACTGGAGATTCCCGATGGAACCCTGTCGTGAATTCTGGTCCATGCCCGACGGGTACCTCTTTCATGCGCTCGATTCAGGCTAAGGCGACTCTATCTGCAGGCCCGCATCCACTCTCCGACGCCAGAGCGTGGGAGAAGAATTTACTCTATAAATACGACTACCTTTACCCCTTCTCCTCCATTCTCTTGGTCTGCCTGAAGTGCCTGGGGGAATCCCACCTTATGGACAAGTGCCGTATCTGTAAGTCCTTTAAGCCAAGGACAAAAAAGGAGCGGGACTTGCGGCTGAAGCAGCTCCTCATGGAAGCCGCCCTGACCCCTGCAGCTCCGGCACTGAGCGCACCGCAGTCCGCACCGGGCAGAAGTTCTTCCTCTGCACTGGAGACGGCCTGTACCGCCAGAACACCACGGCACCAACAGTCTCCGGCGCAGAAGTCAGCCCGGCACCGCTCCCTTTCACCGAAGGCGAAGAAGTCAAAGGCTCCTGTGGCTGCTGTTCCGGCACCGCAGTTTGAGCATGGGAAACTGTGCCGGCCGGCACCACCATCTGCCGCAACACCGGTTATCCCAGCACCGTCGACTCCGGCCAGGCAAGAGCCGTCGAGTCCAGTGCAAGACAGCTCCCCGGCGCATGCCTTGGTCGAGCTCGCTGTTCCCATTACGCCGGAGACTTTTGCAACGGCAAGGGAACTGATAGCCCTAACTGAGCCTTCCCTGCCTAAACCCCCGGCACTGCCGGTGCGGGTCCTTTCGTCAACAGGGAAGCTGGCTATGCTCCGACCAATGTCACTCGGATCAGCGGACAGGCACTGGTCGCGGTCGAGGTCTCGGCACCGGTCCCGCTCGCATCGCCGTTCGCCTTCCCGACGCCGCTCGCAGTCCCGGCACTGTTCCCACTCTCGGCGCCGGTCGTACTCGCAGCACCGGTCCAGGTCCTGTTCCCCGGACCGGCACTCAACACGACGGTCGGCCTCCCGGCACTGCTCTCGACGGAGTCCATCCCACCGTCGTTACTCTCGATCCCGGTCGACCTCCCGGCACTGTGCTGGTCGTAGGTCCCGGTCCCGGTCTCGGCACCGGTACGATTCCCGGTACCGTTCTCCCCCGCGAAGTGATGTCCGGTACCAGTCTCACGGACTATCCGCTCCGCCTTGGCCGTCGAGACACCCCTCGGGTTCCTCCCGCCCAGACAACGCTCTCTATGGGGATGTGGACCCCCATGCATGTTTCCTCCCAGAACCCCAGGGACTGGAACAGCCACCGCAGTGGTCCTTCTGGATGCCTTGGGCATACCACCAAGCCCAAGGCGATCCCGCCACGGTGTCGCGATCTGCGGTTTCCGCCCGTTGGGTACCAGAGGCCACCGTCAGTCGTCCTCCTCCACCAGAGGACGACATTTCAACCGTGACCCAGGACCCCGATTCCGCCCCAGAAACGGCCCCCCCTCTGGAACAGGATCCTCAGGAGGAACCTGTGGTCCCCAGTCTCTCCTCCTCCTCCTCGCCGGATGAGGCGGTGCAGGGTACTTCAACTTCGGGCCCGCCCCCCATTGACCTTCGAGCTCACCAGGACCTGCTCCGCCGCATCACGTTGAGCATCAATCTCCAGGTGGAGGAGGTTCCCGAGGTGGAGGACCCTGTCGTGGACATTCTGTCCTCGGATGCCCCGACGCGGGTAGCCCTGCCTTTTATCCGCTCGATTCAGGCTAAGGCGGACTCTATCTGGCAGTCTCCGGCATCCATCTCTCCGA
>NC_133794.1:2731427-2757180 GCF_003597395.2 Chelonoidis abingdonii
TGGTCGAGCTCGCTGTTCCCACTACGCCGGAGACCTTTGCAACGGCGAGGGAACTGATAGCCCTTACTGAGCCTCCCCTGCCTCAACCCCCGGCACCGCCGGTGCGGGTCCTCTCTTCAACAGGGAAGCCGGCTATGCTCAGGCCAATGTCCCTTGGAGCAACAGATGGGCACTGGTCACGATCGAGATCCCAGCACTGCTCCCGCTCGCATCGCCGATCACCTTCCAGACGCCGCTCGCAGTCCCGGCACCGTTCCCACTGTCGGCGCCGGTCGTACTCGCGGCGCCGGTCCAGGTCCCGTTCCCCGGACCGGTACTCAACACGATGGTCTGCCTCCCGACACCGCTCTCGATGGAGTCCATCCCACCGTCGCTACTCTCGGTCCCGGTCGACCTCCCGGCACTGTGCCGGTCGTAGGTCCCGGTCCCGCTCTCGGCACCGGTACGATTCCCGGTACCGTTCCCCAACGCGACGTGACGTCCGGTACCTGCCTCACGGACTATCCGCTCCGCCTTGGCCGTCGAGACACCCCTCGGGTTCCTCTCGCCCAGACAGCGCTCTCTATGGCGATGTGGACCCACATGCCCGTTTCCTCCCTGAACCCCAGGGACCGGAACAGCCGCCGCAGTGGTCCTTCTGGACGCCTTGGGCCTACCACCAAGCCCAAGGCGATCCCACCACGGCATCGCGATCTGTGACTTCCGCCCGTCGGGCACCAGAGGCCACCGTCAGTCGTCCTCCTCCACCAGAGGATGACATTTCAACAGCGATCCAGGACCCCGAGGGCGCCCCAGAAACGGCCCCCCCTCTAGAGCAAGAACCTCAGGAGGAACCTGTGGTCCCCTGTCTTTCCTCCTCCTCCTCGCCGGATGAGGCGGTAGCGGGTACTTCAACTTCGAGCCCGCCCCCCATCATCCTTCGAGCCCACCAGGACCTGCTCCGCCGCGTCGCGTTGAGCATCAATCTCCAGGTGGAGGAGGTTCCCGAGGTGGAGGACCCTGTCGTAGACATTCTGTCTGCGGATGCCCCGACGCGGGTAGTCCTGCCTTTCATCCGCTCGATTCAGGCCAAAGCGGACTCAANGTGCCTGAAAGAAGTATCTGGGATGCCCTACAGAGCCCTTGGGAGGTCTCTCAGTTCATTATTGTCCCTAGCAGGGGTCGTATCCTTAGGGTAAACATAGCTCATGGCTTCCTGTAGATCCTAGCAGACACCAGGCCGTGGCTTCCTTCCTTCCCCCTGCGAATTTGGATGGGATGTGAAGGCCCAATTGATTCTCTCCTCCTATTTAGGGGAAGAGTTTGGAGGAGTTCAGTTCTTGTTCTTCTTCGAGTGCTTGCTCATATCCATTCCAAGTAGGTGCGCGCGCGCTGCGTGCACATTCGTCAGAAGAATTTTCCCCTAGCAACATCTGGCGGGTCGGCAGGCGCCCCCTAGCATGGCACCTTTGCGGCACTGCATATATACCCCTGCCGACCCGTCCGCTCCTCAGTTCCTTCTTACCGCCCGTGTCGGTCGTTGGAACAGTGGAGTGCAGCTTAGCTGACCTCCACCTCCCTAGCGTTTCACCCATTCTCGTTTATAGTTCATAGTTATACTCATAGTTTAGTGTTAATTCTTAGTAGTTACTAGTAGTTGTTAGTTTAGTTTTTGTATATAGTTCGAGGGCTGAGGTTTAATCCTCCTCGCCCGTCCCGGGACCCGGGCTCATGCCTGGCTCTCCCGGTTTCAAACAGTGCTCGGCCTGCCGTCGGCTGATGCCAACGGGGGACCCCCATGATCGTTGCCTTAAGTGCCTGGGGGAATCCCATCTTACGGACAAGTGCCGTATCTGCAAGTCCTTCAAGCCAAGGACAAAAAAGGAGCGGGACTCGCGTTTGAAGCAGCTCCTCATGGAGGCGGCTCTGACCCCTGCAGCTCCGGCACCGAGCGCACCGCAGTCCGCACCGGGCAGAAGTTCTTCCTCGGCACTGGAGACAGCCGGTACCGCCAGAACACCACGGCACCAACAGTCTCCGGCGCAGAAGTCAGCCCAGCACCGCTCCCTTTCACCGAAGGCGAAGAAATCGAAGGCTGCGGCTGCAGTTCCGGCACCGCAGTTTGAGCGTGGGAAATCGTGCTGGCCGGCACCGCCTTCTGCCGCGGCACTGGTTATCCCAGCACCGTCGACTCCGGCCAGGCAAGAGCCGTCGAGTCCGGTGCAAGACAGCTCCCCGGCTCATGCCTTGGTCGAGCTCGCTGTTCCCACTACGCCGGAGACCTTTGCAACGGCGAGGGAACTGATAGCCCTTACTGAGCCTCCCCTGCCTCAACCCCCGGCACCGCCGGTGCGGGTCCTCTCTTCAACACAGGAAGCCTAATGCTCAGAGCCAATGTCCCTTGGACAAACAGATGGGCAGGTCACGAATCGAGATCCCAGCACGCTCCCGCTCGGCATCGCCGATCACTCTTCCAGATCGCCTATGCTCGCTAGTCCCGGCATTCGTCCCACATGTCGGCGCCGGGTCGAGACTCGGCGGCGGCCGGTCCAGGTCCCGTCCTCGGACCGGTACTACACGATGGTCGTGCCCGACACATTCGCTCTCGATGGAGTCATCCACCCGTCGCTACTCTCGGTCCCGGTCGACCTCCCGGCACTGTGCCGGTCGTAGGTCCCGGTCCCGCTCTCAAGGCACCGGTACGATTCCCGGTACGTTCCCCACGCGACGTGACCGTCCGGTACCTGCCTCACGGGGACTACTTCCGCTGCGCCTTGGCCGTCGGAGACACCCCTCGGGTTCCTCTCGCCCAGACAGCGCTCTCTATGGCGATGTGGACCCACATGCCCGTTCCTCCCTGAACCCAGGGACCGGAACAGCCGCCGCAGTGGTCCCTTCTGGACGCCTTGGGCTACCACCAAGCCCAAGGCGATCCCACCACGGATCGCGCGATCTGTGACTCCGCCCGTCGGGCCCAGAGGCCACGTCAGTCCGTCCGTCCTCTCCACCCGAGGATGACATATTCAACAGCGGGAATCCAGGAACCCGAGGGCGCCCCAGAAACGGCATCCCCCCTCTAGAGCAGCAGAACCTCAGGAGGAACCGCTGGTCCCCAGTCTTTCCTCCTCCTCCTCGGCCGGATGAGGCGGGTAGCGGGTACTTCAACTTCGAGCCCCCGCCCCCATTCATCATCCTTCGAGCCCACCAGGAACCTGCTCCTTCTCCGCCGTCGTAGCGTTGAGCATCAATCTCCAGGTGGAGGAGGTTCCCGAGGGTGGAGGACCTGTCGTATGACCATTCTGTTCTGCGGATGCCCCCGACGCGGTAGTCCTGCCTTCATCCGCTCGATTCAGGCCAAAGCGGACTCAATCTGGCAGTCTCCGGCGTCCATCCCTCCAACGGCCAGAGGCGTGGAGAGAGTATATGGTGACCCCTCGAAAGGGTACGAATATCTTTTATACCCATACCTCCTCCATGCTTCTCTGGTCGTATCCAATCTGTGAATGAGAGGGAGCGCCATGGCCAGCAGCCCCCGCCCCGAAATCGTGGGAGGCTAAATGCGCATGGACCTACTGGGACGCAAAGTATACTCCGCAGGGGGTCTACAGTTGCGTGTCGCCTAACCAACGCAAGCGCTGCTCAGTAGGTACATTTTTATACTTGGCAGGGTCCATGGCCAAGTTCACAGAACTGGTCCCGCTAGACTCACCGTCCTGAGTTCCAGAGCCTCTTGAGGAGGGAAAAAGATCTCTAGAACCTCCCCTTGCAGGCCTCCCTCGACGCCGCAGATTCAGCGGCTAGGACCGTCGCGTCAGGGGTTCACAATGAGGAGGATTTCGTGGTTACAGTCGTTTCCGGCTTACCTCCCGAACTGCAACACATGAATTCAGACCTTCCATTTGAGGGCCAGGGTCTCTTTTCTGATTAAAACGGAACCCAGGCTCCACAAAGCCTTAAGGACAACCGCATTATATGCGCTCCCTCGGCATGCACACGCCGCAGACCCAACGAGGGTCCCTTCCGGGCACAACCTCAACCGCCCCTACCCCCCACCACACCCTCGTCAGGACTTTAATAGACGACGGGCCGTGCTAAAACCAGGAGACGTCAGGTCCTGGCCCAGGGGGGACAAAATAAATGGTTCCACCAAACACCGCTCGGGACCGAAACAAAACTTTTGAAGGTGCGATCGAGAGCAGAGCACCAGGTCCTCCCCGGACTTCCCGAATCCCTAATTCCTGTTTTTCCAACCGCCTTTCTCCCTTCCTCCCAGGCGTGGACCCGACTAACTTCAGATCGTTGGTTTTGCGCACTGTGGAGTTTGGCTACCATCTCCAGTTTGTTTCGCCTCCTCCCTCCCAACCCACCCTCCCGTCCCTCTTCAGGGACCCCTCTCACGAGCATCTCCTCTGCAGGAGGTCCACGTACGCTCCTCGAAATCGGAGCCATAGAGGAGGTACTCAGGGAGATCCGCCTCAGGGGCAGAGGGGTTTTACTCCCGCGGATACGCGTTTAAAAAAGTTAATTCCAAGTCGAAAGGAGGTCTCCGACCAGATCATATTTTTCTGGACCTCCGCTGAGGACTCCAAACGTCCTGTTCATAAAAAGTTGAAGTTCCGCATGGTTCTTTGGGGTCCATTATCCCGTCCCTGGTCAGGAGGACTGGTTCGCTGCTCTCGATATGAAGGACGCGTACTTTCATATTTCAATTTAACCCACCCGCACAGACGCTATCTACGCTTTGTGGTATGAGACCGCCACTTCCAATTCACAGTCCTGCCCTTCTCCTCTGCCCCGCGTGTGCCCGCGTGTGTTCACAAAATGTATGGCAGTAGTGACTGCTTTCCTCCGTCGGCAAAGGCATATGTGTCTTCCTTACCTGACGACTGGCTTTGTTCGCAGGGTCTTCAGAGGCACAGGTCGCTGCGCACATGGCTGTTATCAGGGAACTGTTCGAAACTTTGGCCTCTTGATCAACTTCGGCAAGTCCATCCTCGTACCAACTCAGAGATAGAATTCCATTGGGTCTATCTTGGACTCCACGCTCGCGACAGCCTCCGCTTCCACCCAGCCGGTTCCAGGCAATAGTCTCCGCCATAGAGCCCGCCTACTCGAGGCCTACCCCACAACCTTGGCCCGGACTGTCTCAGCCTCCTCGGGCCACATGGCGGCCTGGCACCTTTGTCACACCAAGAACGCCAAGCTCCGCCTTCGTCCCCTGGAAATCTGGTTAGACCTCCGTTTACTGCCCATCGCAGGACAAGCCCATATGCGGACGTGTGTCGTCACACTACCCAGAGAGCGTATTTTGCACTCCCTCCGCTGGTGCAAGACCCTCCCTGGTGTGTGCGGGCATCCCTTTCCCCAGGCAGCCGTCTACATCCATATCGGTGACAACGGACGCATCCTCTCTGGCTGGGGAGCTCACATGGGGTCTCGTCGGACACAAGGCCTCTGTCCACCAGGAGCTGTCGCTGCTATAAACGTCCACAGAGCTGACTACGAGCGGTCCGCCTCGCCTGCAGGTCCTTTCTTCATCATCACCTGCGAGGCCGTTGTGTCTTAGTGCTCACGGACAACACCACCGCGATGCACTATATAAACAAGCAGGGAGGGACCTGCTCTCTCCCTCTTTGTCAGGAGGCGATCAGGCTTTGGGAGCTTTGTATAGCCCACTCCATGGATCTGGTGGCCTCCTTCCTTCCTTCCAGAAGTCCAAAACTCGTTAGCGGACCATCTCAGCAGGTCCTTTCTAGCCCACGAGTGGTCCCTTCGCCCGGACATAGCCCATTCTCTCTTCCAGAGGTGGGGCTTTCCCCAGATAGACCTCTTCGCCTCCCGCAGCAACCGGAAATGCCCAAGGTTTTGCTCCTTTCGCGGTCTCGCCCGGGGTTCAATCTCGGACGCCTTCCTCATGTCCTGGTCGACCCACCTGCTATATGCCTTTCCGCTGGTGCACAAGGTCCTGGTGAAGCTGCGCAGGGACAAGGCTCGAGTAATTCTCATCGCCCCAGCGTGGCCTCGCCAGCACTGGTACACCACGCTCCGGGACCTATCAATAGCCAACCCAGTTCTCCTGCCGACCCATCCAGACTTGATATCCCAGGACCACGGCAGGCTTCTCCATCCCGACCTCCAATCCTTCCACCTGACGGCGTGGTTCCTGGCTGGTTGAGCTGCTCAGAACTGCACTGCTCTACTCCAGTGCAGCATGTACTCCTGGGAAGCAGGAAGCCTGAAACCAGGGCTACTTACATGGCAAAGTGGAAGAGGTTCTCCTGCTGGTGTCAGACACATCAAGTAACACCTACACAGGCTCCTATCCATGTGATTTTGGACTACCTATGGCACCTCAAACAGCAGAGCCTCGCGCTTTCTTCCCTGCGCGTGCACCTAGCTGCCATTTCGACATTCCATCCAGGGGAAGGCCCTTCCACTGTCTTCTCTCACCCTATAGTCTCAAGGTTCCTCAAGGGCCTGGAGCGCCTCTTCCCCCAGGTCCGCCGCCCCGCCCCCTCTTGGGACCTCAATCTGGTTCTCTCCAGGCTAATGGCCCCTCCCTTCGAACTGTTGGCAACCTGTTCTCTCCTGTATCTCTCGTGGAAGGTGGCGTTCCTTGTGGCCATTACATCGGCCAGGAGAGTCTCGGAGCATCGCGCTCCTGTCGTGGACCCACCTTACACGATATTCCACAGAGACAAGGTACAGCTGCGCCCGCATCCTGCCTTCCTTCCCAAGGTGGTCTCCTCCTTTCACCTTAACCAGGACATATTCCTCCCGGTCTTTTATCCTAAACCTCACGCATCCCGTAGAGAGCAGAGCCTACATTCACTCGATGTTCGTAGAGTGCTGGCATTCTACATTGACCGCACCAGACCCTTCCGCAAGACTTCCCAACTTTTTGTTGCTGTGGCAGACACGATGAAAGGTCGCCCTGTTTCATCTCAAACAATCTCGTCCTGGGTTACGGCCTGCATTAGGTCATGCTACGATTTGGCCCACGCCTCTCTGGGCCGAGTGACTGCACATTCCACGAGAGCTCAGGCCTCTTCTTTTGCCTTTCTTGCTCATGTCCCTATCCACGACATATGCCATGCAGCTACGTGGTCCTCGGTTCACACCTTCTCTGCGCATTATACCTTGGTGCAGCAGTCCAGGGACGATGCAGCTGTTGGGTTGGCTGTTTTGCATTCGGCAGTCTCCAACTCCGACCCCACTGCCTAGGTAAGGTTTGGGATTCACCTACTTGGAATGGATATGAGCAAGCACTCAAAGAAGAAAAGATGGTTACTCACCTTGTAACTGTTGTTCTTCGAGATGTGTTGCTCATATCCATTCCACACCCACCCTCCTTCCCCACTGTCAGAGTAGCCGGCAAGAAGGATCTGAGGAGCGGNCTGCACGTGGCCACACTAAGGCTATTAATGTCGGCGCGTGTGGTTCCAGGTCTGAGGCGCTAGCGTATTTCTGGAGCGGTTGCATGTGAGGTAGCTATCCGTAGCTATCCCATAGTTCCCGGCATTCCCCCGCCCTTGGAATCTGGGTTGAGTCCCGCTGCCTGATGGGGCCAAAATCGAGTGTCGCGGTGGTTGTGGGATAAATGTCGTCATGCATCCTTACCTCGGGAAGAACGGCAGGACAAATTCATTTCGCGCCCTTTTTCCCTGATTGCCTGGCAGACCCGCCATACACGGCACACTTGGAGCCTATTTTGCCTTTTTGTCACCGGTCTACGTATGGTATGTACTGGATGTTGCTGCGAGGTGATATCCTAGCTCAGTGCTGCACAGGACATTCATTGTTTTTTGCTCTGATAGCCAGAATGGTATCTAGTTGTCGTTTACAGCATCTGGCTACCAGTTCTAAATTGGCAATGAATGATATGGTTATCAGTTTGTTCGTGTACTGCCTTGCTGCTTCAGATGCGTGATGCCCTGCGCTGAGCAGTCAGTGCGGGTGCAAGGCAGAAAATGGGATGACTCCCTGAGTTCAATCCTTCCTTATGGTTTCTAAATGATTAGAGTCGTTCTGCTTCTAGGATGATCTATGGCGGCAAGTTTGTACTAGAAGAACTAGTGGATATTCAAGCCACAGCTGCTCTGTTCAGATCCTGCGTAAATGATTATTCTGGACTGCGATATCACGGGGTAGACTCCCTGCAACCAACCCCCCTGTTGTGCTTTCCGCCCTCCCGCAACCTTCCTGGGCTATTGGCCTGTCCCCCCATTCTGTTCATGATTATTGAAGTATATGCTTAGATAGAAACAGAGACTTTAGTGAGATAAACATGAGGAGGGGCACGCTGCCACTACTTTGGCAGTCGTAGCGACATTATTGCCGGCTCGTGGGGAGAGAAGCCGATCCTGCCGCTATGATAGTCCAGTTAGCAGGACAGATCTTTTCTTTACCGGAAAGGGGGGCTGATGGAGCTCAGCCACGCAGTTGTATTTGTATGAGAAAAGGGTTAGCGTCCATTCTGTGACGTCCAGCTCTTAGTGTTGGAATGATGCGGAATCATTCCTATTTTCACCCAGACGTCCCCAGCCAGCCTCACTTGAGCCGCCAGGAGATACTAACCAGGTTGATAACGAGGACGGCTACACGTCCTTTTGTACAGGTACATGATGACAATGGAGGCAGTTATCTGATATACATCTCCACCGAGGTGGAGGAGGACGCGGATACCTACTGTTCTCACTGCCACAGCCCCGTTCTAGCCAGCTAGCATTCCGTTAGACATACTGGTGACTATTGAAAGAAGTCAAGAATCACGATTCTTTCCTTTTCTTTCACAGTGGGGGAGGAGGTAAATTTACGGCTTATACCCTTAACCACACGACAAATGTATGTGTTTGAACCTTACAGGATTGGAAACTCAGCCAAGAATCTCTGCTACTTTTCAAGAGACTACTGTGGGAACTGTGGGATAGCTGGAGTCCTCAGTACCCCTCCTGCCCTCCATGTGAGTGTCCTTTATTTGAGTCTTTTGGTGCTCTCTGTGTTACACCTGTCGCAGCACTGTGTAGCCTGGAGATTTTTTTCAATGCTTTAGGCTTTATCTTCTGTACGGAGCTCTGATAGCAACAGATTTGTCTCCCCATTACAGCGATCAGGTCCAGTATCTCCGATATGGCCCATGTGACGATGTTGTTTCTTGTGGGACCCAACTGAGAGTGCCAATAGGGACCAATCTAGCTCAAACAGGGCAGTCACGCCCCAAGGTTGGGGGTTTTTTCCACCCGCTCTATTCCGGCAAACCCAAACAGGCCAAGAACAAAAATGACTTCTGGTCGTCACCACTCCTGCTAACCGCACCATATCCCCACAGCAATTTCCTAAGACACTCCAGTTTTCTCCAGGTAGTCGCACCAGTTCCACATCCGTCCTGGGGGATGAGGGATGTGTATGAGGAAAACCAAGCACGCGCCAGTAAAGAAAAAGGTTCTCTCAATCCAAAGGACACAAACCAGACCCAGGTCAATTACACATCAGATCTTACGCACACATCACGCTGTTGCCAATCCTGTAGAATCTAAAATCTAAACGGTTTATTCATTAAATGGAAGAAGGGCTTAGAGGTATTGAGAGCTAGACATTGGTAAACTGAATCAATTATATCCCGTAATGCAAAGATCCTTAGTTCAGAGCTTATAGCAGAGATGAAGTAAACTGCGGTTCAACTTGAGAGTCTCTGAGACATCCCCTGCTGGGTCTGGGTCATTCAGTCCTTTGTAGTGAGCTTCAGCTTGTGCAAAGATCCTCCAGAGGAAGAGCGGATTGAGACCATAATGGCAGATGAGGCCATTTCGCCTATATTAGACTTTTCCAGGTGTAGAACACTTCTTTGTCTCTACTTGTGGAGTTACGCAAAAAATGGAGTTTGCAGTCACATGGCCAGTTTCTGCATTACTCGCTGATCACTAGGGCGTATTCGCTCTATAATGTGCGTTCTCAACCTTTTGTGTAGGTGGGTGTCCTTATATGGGCCATCACGCAGGCTTAGCTTGAGCTGACACGCACGCTTCTTCTTTGGGTGTTTCCCTCAGAACTGCAGCGCGGCCCAAGTTTGACAATCTCAGATCAGCCACAATATTCTATACTTTGAACTTCGCTATTTAAAAATGTACAGAATACAGACAGCATAATCATAACAGTTACGTAAAAGACGGTTATCACTTTGGTTCACTGTTGTTTCTTCGATGTGTTTGCTCATTATCCATTTCTCAAGGTAGGTGTGTGCCCGCTGTGCGCTCGTGACGACGTTCCTCGGAGTGAAGACTTTCTCCCTAGCCAACCCGGCGGGTCGCATAGGCGCCCCCATGCGTGGTGCCTTTGTACCCCTTGGCGACCTCGCATTTATATACCCCTGCAACCGCTGGCTTCGTCCTTCCTGAGTTTCCTTCTGTGCCGGATAGCTCCGACAGCATGGGGTGAAGGAGAGGCGGATGCGTGGGAATGGATGAGGGCCTCAGCAGTTGATATCGTAGACACACATCGGATACGGAAGAACAAACAGTGTACAAGAGGTAAGTTAACCGTCTCTTATTATATCTTCGAGTGCGGTTGCTCATATCTCTTCCAAGTTTAGGTGTGTAATTCCCAAGCCCCTTCCCTAGGCTTGTTGGAAGGTCGGAGTTGAGCTGCGATCGACTTTATACAATCTGTTTTACAAAACCAGTTTATGTAAAATCGGAATAATCCCATAGTCTAGACGTACCCCAAGAAACTCACTTTACAGGGTGAGTAATGAAGAAGGCATGTAAGGCACTAGAAATAAAGAGAAAATTCCATATACCACACCACCATGAAAGCTCGGGAATGGTAAAAAGAATGAACAGAACAATAAAAACAGCCTTAACAAGCAGAGTACTGGATACAGGAGAAGGATGGGCTCATATGCTTCCTGCTGTGTTGTATCAAATCAGGGGTAGCCCAAACAGGCTGACTCAACAGACACCCTTTGAGCTAAATACAGGAAGAGCAATGAGAATGCCTAGCACCGTGATCCTCCCTTCAGGGGGGTTGGGGCTTTTTGCAGACAGGCTGCAGAACTACATCAAGGCATTGGATAGAGAGTTGAATGATTTATACAACCAAGTGAAGGAAAACCAAACCCAGCTGGATCATAATAGCAGTCTGGACAAACCTGCATTTAAAGTTGGGGATATGGTAATGTGTCACATTTACCCAAAGGTTAAAAAAAATTTAAAGCCAAGATGGCAAGGCCCTACGAGGATTCTTCTGACTACTAATACATATGCAAAGATTGAGGAAAAAATTGGAAACATTTTGGCTTCACCAAAATCAGTTAAAATTGTTTTAATCAGCATCTGTCAATACTAACAATATTTCCACATATGTCTCCACAGGTGTGTCCACAGGTAAACAATAAAAGGTGAAAGAGAAAAGACTGAAGGGTGACCAGGACAACCAGAATGACCACGGGGAGGCTTCTGCTGTGGCTCCTGCCATCCCTGTGGTGCATGAGGAAGAACGCAAGTAGTGTGACATGTGAAGGGGACTACAAAGTCTTGGCTATCCCTCATTTGAACATAGTTACATGGCATATTGCCACGATGGCCTGGGAGGAAAAACACAAACCTCGATACTAAAATTTGTGTGGGATTTTGTGAAAAAAAAACAACTCAAACACTCATGAAAAATTATGTGCCAATTATACTGACATGGTACCAGTTGAGGTTGGGCCTGCTGAATCAGGATGGGGTTTACCACCTAAAGCATGGATGGAGGTAACCCCAAAGGCATGGCATACATTTGTTAAACGATGGCCCAAGTTAAAATGTCCATGACTGGAAACAATTAACTGGGTTATCAGAGACAGAGTGGAACCACCCGACTGTGTGTCATGCTCTGAACAAATCCCTGTTCCAAAACCAGGATTAATAATGATAGGACCAGTCCTACCAGTCCTCACTTGGGTGGTACGCCACACTTACAGAATTGAGGTGTGTATTCCTTTAGAGAAAGTGAACAAACAGTGTGCAAAGGTCAGGCCTCAAATGAATAGAAACATTACTAGCCTAACAAACCAAATTGGTGAGTGCTTAACTAGACAGAAGAGGGGATTACTAGATACCCTTGCAGAAAGGTTTGGTGCAGGAAATTCTGTGTGCATGCCCATATAATGTTTTAACGAATCTGTCTAGATTCGAAGTGGCCATTACTGAGAAACTGGTGTACATGGAGCTGGTCCAGATGAACGGTACCTACTGGTGTGTGACTGCCCAGAACCACTCCATTGAGCTAAATGGAAAGCCCTGCCCCTTGAGACATCCATCTGTGTGCATGATGGTCCCTTGAAGGTCAACCCTGACTGTTGAAGGGAAGTGGCTTCACCGTACTCCGCCAATGATGGGTAACCTAACATGGGATCCGGAATGGCAGTATGGCAGTAAGTATCTAGAGGAGAGTCTACAGGCCCCGCAGGCAAAGATTGCGGAGTTGGTGGCCGAGGCCCAGACACATATTGGGGAAGGCCATCTGAAGTACACTCAGATAGAGGAAACCGTGGACCAGGCCATGTGAAGTTCTCGAAGACAAAGAACTAGGCAGTGGAGGTTAGAGCAATGATTATGAGTGATGCCATCTCAGGTGACAAGGTCCCCTGGGAATGGATCTGGGTGCTATTTTGTCAAATTATGTGGGGAGTGTCTATTCTGACATTCTTGATGGTACTGGTGCTTTATCGGCAACTCAGCAGTAGGCTGGGTACATTAAAATTGGTATATTTGACCTGGCAGGTTAGGGAAACCTAGGGTCAAGAGGAGGGACTGAAGGGTTAAAATCCATGTGCATTTTATATAACAACCTGGTATATGGATTATGTCAGTTCTTTCTTAGATTCAAAGTCCAGACTTTGGTCAAGAGGCCAGAAGCCTAGTGAACAGTGACTAGCTAAGAGAAAGCTGGGGTAAACAGATAATCTTGTTTTGCTAAAATAGGCCTGGTCAGCAAATTGCCAGATGTTGCAGCTAAGATCTAAATAATTGTGTCCTATTCAGAGTTGCAAATTGAACAAGGGATCCTGTTCCCATTGTGTCAGTCTCTTCTGTAGGAAACGTTCTTCCCACAGATCCAACCTTGAGTTTATGAAAAGTTGGCACATGTCAGTATATTGAGATATGACATCCTTCCACCCCCTTCCCAGGGACCGGTGCCTACCTTAAGACATAAAGGGGACAATCTTTATTGTCATGTACTTTCAATGTTTCTTTGCTTTAACCCCTAGGAATGTACCTGGTGGACAGTCAAAGGAGTTGCTCCATTCCTATGGATCCCAAATCAGAATTCAACATATATATTTTATACTAATAACATTTTATCGAAGTATCAATTAAACGTTAACTTGCTAACTTTAGACCATGGGCGGAGACATTATGTAACCTTTTAACCATTGGCTAATGTGCTATCTTGTCTTGCTGCAAAACCTATCCCGGGGTGTGGAACTGCCTACCCCATCACCCCGCCCCGCCCATGGAAAATCTATACATTCTATTGTAATCAGTTGATTGACAGTGTCTCTGAGCCTAATAAGCCAGGTGACACTCCGCCAGCGCTGTGTGTAATAAACTCCTATGTTTGGCCTCTACATGGCGTGGATTTATGTCCTTCAGTGGGGGCCCGCAAGGGTTCTAAAAATTAATACTGGCCACTCCAGGCTGCTTTGCCTCTAGCTCCCTGGGCTGCTTCTGTGACTCTGCTCCCAGCTCTGACCTGCTTCCTCGGCTGCTTTTCTGGCCCCAGCTCAACTTGGGCCTTTGCTTTCTCCTTAGCTCAGCCCCACGCTGACTGACCCAGGCAATTCCAGCTAACATGGAGGACGGGACCCCAAGGCCTCCTGACCTGAAGCATTGGCCTCTCTCCATTGTTCCTGGGGGCTGTCAGTCTCAGGGTCCTGATTTCCCATTGAGGACGGCTGAGGCTCAGGTCCAAGAATGAAACTAAACCCACCTGGCATTCAGGAAATCTGACCCTCAGCGTGGAAACCCCCATTGCTTTCTCACCCCATTCCCAGCACTGGCGCGGCGGGGTGACATCCAGGACCTCTTCTCCGCCGGTAATTGAAACCCTTGGAGGAGGAGCACTGGGGAGTCCCTCGGTGGACGTCAGGGCAGAAGACAGGGACCAGGAACCCGCTGGGTGGTGACGTTCCCCAGGCGCAGGACAGGTGAGACGGTAACGTGTCGTCTTCCTTCCCTTTCACTCTGCGCACGAATGGTGATCTTCCCTGACGCACGAGTGCCACGGAGCCCCGAAACCGCACACACGGTCGCTGTGATGGATGGTCCCATCAGCCTGTGACACCAGCCTGTGACCCCAGCTCTTTTACAGAATCTACAATGGGAAAACATGGTACGATCTTCAGAAAGGCAGGAAACAGAGGCTGAGGTGATGAAAACTTGGGGATCGCCCAGTGGCGGGAAAAACCCATTCATACCAGTTTTATCCAGACCGGACTGACAGTGAACAGAGGGTCACAAGATGGAGTCACAAGATGACAGTTTTCAGGCTCCATCTTGGATTGTCACAGTGTCCTTAAAATCACTGATCATTGGGTCTGGTGCCCACACATAATTTAATAAACTGTGTGTAATGAACCAGAGAACATAACCAACAGGACCCCGAATTCTATAGGCTGTGTAGGTTCTCATTGACATTGGCGTACCACCTTTATATTGTGATTAAGGCACGTGTTAGAGACGATATCTGTTGTTACAGCATTTTATTATTTAAATTTAAGACCTTATACTTTTGCAATATTACCAGTTGGTACCTCTTTCCCATAAGTTTTCAGGTTATTTCTCGGTCATGGACTTGCACATTCATTTCTTATCTCCAAAGCCTAGAATAGCTGAGCTAAAGTCTTGCGGGGGGGGGAGGGGGCGGAACTGAGGCAGGGGGCTGCCTGCTGGTCTGGCTTGAGGCCATGATGGGGTGCAGGGGAGTAAGCCGCTCCACAACAAGGCTGTTGCAATGGGACCATTCTAAGCACTGCATGTTTGCAAGGTGGAAAGAAGGTAACCACAGTTTTGTGGGGGGGGGGGGATACAGCACCAGCTGCCCCAAATTTACCCCTGAAATTGACAAGAAATTCAAAGCCAAAGCTGAAGCTGAGGTAAACAGCCCTAATACTCAGACCCTTGATCTGCAAACACTCATGTGCTTAACTTTCCAACTCTGACCCATCCCTCCCCCAGAGTTACGTTGCTCTCCGGGGCAGGGACTGTCTCTTTGTTATAGGGTCTACAGCACCTACAGCCAGGTGCCTCCCATTTTTGATTGGGGCCTGTACGTGCTCCTGTGATACACACAATAAGTAATCAGACTGTAAGATCTTTGGGGCAGGGACTTTTTGGTTTTTGTTCATACAGCGCCTAGCACAGTGAAGGGAGGCAGCTTCTATGTGCCACTGTAATATACCTAATATATAATCTGAACTTCCAGATTGCTGCAATGTGATGCTGGCTTCTCCGGTTGCAAAAAAAGAAAGAAGATACATTGCAGCCCCTTCCTTGCCTGTGAACGTAACTAAAACAGCTCTGACAAACAGGCTAGACATAAAAATACAGACACAAAGAATGAGAAAGAAAAGCAAAATATGTAGGCCAAAAAAAATTATATGAACATAAGTGCAAATTGTCTGATTTATTTGGATAATTAAGGCAGGAGACAAAGGTCTCTGGGTTCTGCTCCTGAGTGTGGGAAGCTGTGTCCATGTACCTGGGATGTCTATTGGTTGAAAAGGGGAAATAGGGGTCAGGACTCCTGGGTTCTCTTCTCAGAACAGCGAGGGAAAATTGTCCAGTGTTTAGAGCAGAGAACCCAGGAGTCCTAGTGTGACATTCCAATCTGATGTTATCTAGACCGATGATCTTCTAGGCTACTCCTGGCTGGGAGGGGACAAGCTTGCAAGCTCTGAGCCCAGGAAAGAAACTTCCCAAGCTGCTACTGAAACCTGGCCGGGAGTGTTTGCTGCTAGAACCAGAGCCAGCGCTCCTGCCTGCACCCTGAGCTCTGGAGGAGCAGCTCTGTTTTAAAGGGCCACAGCCTGCACTGTGCGCTCACTGACATGGTGGTGCCCCAGGGTGCCTCACTCACCACCCTTGCAGCCGGGGGGTTGGAACCAGCTGCCTGTCCCCACCCCCACTTGCCAGGCAGACCCTGCAGAGCTGTGCGCCCCCGATCCTAGCAGTCATCCCTGAGGAGCAGCCCATAACGGCCTGTTCACAGTTACAAACTTTAAAGAGTTACAAACAACCTCCAATCCTGAGGAGTCCATAATTCTGAGATTCTGCTGTACTCCTGGCCGTGCTTGTTACATAATTAGTCTCCTCAAAAAGCAGTTACTTGCCTCTCAAGGGGTTTCATCCACAAGGATTCAATGTGACTCCAGTATGAGGGATTCGTCTTAGCTTAAAACAGCTACTGGATATGGGAACCCATGGTCAAGAGCCATCGTGATGTCATACTCGCTGCCACCTAGTGCTTTGTGCGAACCGGGCAGCTGCTTAGACAGAGTTCTGTAATGTATCCAGCCGGGCTGGTATCAACCTGCTCCTCAGAACTTATGTGGTCATGAGGTGGGGGAGCTGCCTCTTGATTCGCTACGGACTTACCTTTCTAAGCTTCAGAGTCTCAGCCCCCCTTAGATCCTCTGTTCAAGCTGCATGGTTTGAAACGTGTTTAGACTGGAAGCTCTTTGGAGCCAGGGCTGTGGTTTTGTTCTTTGTTCATACAGCTCCTAGCACACGGTCTATGGTCTGTGACTGGGTGTTTTAGGTGCTACCACAATAAAAAATAGTGCTTCCAGAGTTGCAACAGTAAATGCACTGAGGCCCAGATTCTCATAGGCTTTGAGGAGCCTAATTCCTATTGGTTTCAATAGGAGTTAGGTGCCTAAACACCTTTGTCATAAATATAAAGGGCAGAGTAACAACCTTTATATATCCCGTAACATAAAATCCCTCCTGGCCAGAGAGGCAGAGATGCAGATTCATTTTACCTGTAAGGGGTTAATCAGTTCAATTAACATAGTTGACACCTGACCAGAAGAACCAATGGGAAAAGAAGAGACTTTCAAATCTGGGGGGTGGGAGGTGGGGAGGTTTTGTTTGTGCTCTCTCTGTTGTTCACTCTGGAGAGAGAGAGAGAGAAAGAGAGAGAGCGAGAGAGAGAGACACCAAGCAGGTAAACCATCTCTTGAAAAGATACCTTGAAATGATACATATAAAATTACAGAAATTGTAAGTAAAGGCAAGGAAATGTGTTAGATTATCTTTTGTTTTCACTTGTGAATTTTCCCTATGCTCAGAGGGAGGTTTATTCCTGTTTTTGTAATTTTGAAGTTGAGCCTCGAGGGGACTCCTCTGTGTTTTAAATCTTTTTATCACCCTGTAAAATTATCTTCCATCCTGATTTTACAGAGGTGTTTCTTTTACTTTTTTCTTTATAATAAAGTTCTTCTTTTACAAACCTGATTGATTTTAGTATCCTAAAAATAAAGGGTCTGGCCTGTACTTTTATTAATGGCAATTGATTGGTATATTATTCTCAAACCTCCCCAGGAAAGTAGCTGAAGAGACTTGGGGGGATATTTTGGGGAAATAGGAACTCCAAGTGGTCCTTTTCCTGAATCTTTGTCTAAAACACTTGGTAGTGGCAGCAATACCGTCCAAGGACAAGGAAAGGATGTGTGCCTTGGGGAAGTTTTTAACCTAAGCTGGTAGAAATAAATGTAGGGAGTCTTTCATGCGGGTCCTCACATCTGTACCCCGGAGTTCAGAGTGGGGCGGGAACCCTGACAAGGACTAAGAGATTAATCCTGTTCCCCTTAAAGTCAAAAGCAGGACTCCCACTGACAGCAGATTATTGTATTTGGGGAGGGCCAAAGCCTTACTTTCCCCCTGTGCAAGTCCTGCCTCACACACAAACCCCCCGTGCATGGCTGGCATCACCGCTCCCCCGTCCCTGTATATTCCTTTGCACCCCACATTTTTGACAAAATGTCAGGATGGCCAGGACAGGGCTGAAAAAAGGGACTGTCCCAGCCAAAATGCGATGTGTGGTCACCCTGGGCACACAGCGGTACAGAAGACTCTCTCCCATATATCCATCCATGCATGTCTAGCCACTCATTCATGCTTGTCCATCTTAAGCTAATTTAAGGTGTTTCTCATGCACCCATGATCCTAGTAGCTGGTTACTTATAAAGCTATATTGCAGACTATGTAAAGATTGGTAAAAAGTCACACAGCAGGCCAGGGTAAGAAATCAGCCCTTTATATATCTAGAAACAATAAGAAGAAAGGAGAGAAAAACTCCCAAAGAAGACAGGGCTAGCAGTAAGTGTCAGCAGCATTGGGACTCTAGGTGGAGATGTCTCCACCTGAGTGTTATGGTCCCCTTTGCCCACCAGAGGCTGCTGTGTTGCCAGAAGAGAGTGTGAATGCACCAGAGTGGAAGCAGCCCCAGTTGCAGATAGGGAAGAGAAGAAGCTGTTCCTCACAACATCATGCCCGCGGGTCCAGGTCACGAGGCACAGGATATGGGGGGTCAGACAGCATGGGGCACATGGGGCTGCTGAGGGAGGGGATCACAGACAGGCATTCAGAAGGGCTAGTGGGAGGACAGGCTGGTGCTAAATGGAAGTGGGGGTGCACGAACACATGGGTACAGGAGGGAGAGGGGTGCAGGAAAACGGGGTGGAGTAGCTGAGTGGGGGTACTGGGCCATACAGGACAGGGAGGAGGGTACAGAGACATAGGGGAGGGGGCTGGCTGAGTGGGGGTTCAGGAGCACATGAGAATGTCGGGGGGAGGCGTGACTGAGAGGGATCAATATCTGCAGGTTCACTAGCACACATATGCCCATGACAATGGACCAGCTCAGTCAGTGGTGGTACTTTCCACTGCCCCCAGCCCAGACAAAGACACTCCATCTGAGACTCCTCTTTATACACCAATACAAAGATACACCAATATATTGCCCCCCAACGTGGTTCGTTACCACTCTTTACCTTGCACATGTTGGTTCAATCAAAACATCTCTGTCCATCACACTGTCATCTGATTTAATCTTTCCGAGGGGGTCATTCTATCCTTGTATTATCTTTGGGGCGTGTGTTCATACCATATTTGGCATCGGGATGTTCTGGTACCACCCTTCTGAAATGTGTTTGTGTGAGTGTCCTGTGCCTAGCACGTCTCAGGAACGTGTGTGTTTTTGCAGTACCAGCCCTGTGTTTGCCAGGTTCTGTGAGTCTGCAAGCAGGCAGAGTCTGATTTCTGCTCACAGCCTGCCTCTTGCTTACTTTGCTTTATATTAGTAAGTTTTGACCACTACTTTAGTTCAGGCCTTACATCAGGCCTCTGATACAAGGCCTCATGTCTCAGGCTCTTTTTAGGAATGTCCAGTCAAAAAGGGACCCTGTACAAAACCACTAAAAGTCTAGTTGGCTGCAGCACCAGCGGGGCAGGCAGGCTTTGTGCCCAGCTCCACGCGACTCCCAGGAAGTGGCTGGCATGTCCCTCCTTCTCCTATTTGGAGGGGCATCCAGGGAGACTCCATGTGCTGCCCCGCCGGGATTGGGAACTGCAGCCAGTGGGAGCTGTGGGGGTGGTGCCTTCAGGCGGAGGCAGAGTACGGAGCCCCCTGGCCACCCCTCTGCCTAGGAGCCAGAGAGTCATACCGCAGCTTCCTGGGAGCTGCCCGGACTTTCCCCATCCCTGGAAAATGCCTGGGCTGCCTGAGGTCAGCGCTGCATGGAGCCCGCACTCCAAACCCCCTCTCGTGCCCCAACCCCCTGCCCCAGCTCAGAACCCCCTCCCACACCCAAACTCCCTACCAGAGCCCTCTCCCCAGAGCCCACCTGCCCATCCAGAGCCCTCACTCCCTCCCGCACCCCAACACCCTGCATGGTGAAAATGAGCGAGGGTAGGGGAAAGCAAGCAATGGAGGGAGATGAATGGAGTGAGTGGGGATGGAGCCTTGGGAGAAGGGGTGGGGCAGGAGGCAGGGCAATAGTGTTTGGTTTTCTGCAATAAGAAAGTTGGCATCCTTTCCTCCACTTTTTGTCTTTTTATGGGGAGGACATTTACCCATCATCCCGGAAAAGCATAATGCACAGATGAAAGATGACCCAGTGGGCTAAACACTGTTTTTTGTCACCTTACTTTTCCATCCATACATTCATGCCTCATCTGTCCCTTAGTCTGAACGTTCCCTCTTACAACCGATGGACAGATTTTATTCTCCCATTGTTTATAGTCCCTTACGGTGAGCCTGGAAAAGTTAGGCCCAGGACTTTGATTGAGGAATGTGGTTTTATGATTGAACCTTGGGGGCACTCCCAAATCATTAACATACGTGGATAATATGGATATGGGATTTATATGTGTAGTATATGTAGATATAGCATGTGTGTGTACATATGACACCATTTTATAGCCAAGCATAACAATGTTTTTCCGGTCTGCTGTGGTAGTCTGGCCCTTTACTTTGGTGGTGCAGATAGCAACATACCCCTAGTAGGGCAATTACAGTTACCACCTGTATTATCGTTAGTTGTAGCATAAGAATTTTTAAGGAGCCTATCTCGGGGAGCCCTACAATATGCCTCCTGCTGGGTCCCCCACTTAAGCCCATCTATCAGAGCCATGACAAAAGAAACCACTTCACAGATGTGAACTCACAACAACACTTTATTTACTAAAGGAGAAGGGGGGGATGGATTAAGGACACTGGAGATTTGGAATACAAGCATACACATTCACACACACACTCAATAAAGCAAAGGTGTTTTTCTGCCTCGTTCAGGTACTTCTTGAAGTGAAGCTGCAGAATCGGGACTGGTGAGATCAGCGATAGATACCATCGGTGAATCACAGGTGTCGAAGACAGGTAAGTAACCCTATCTCAGACCCACTCTCTCCCTCTTTGCGTCATCTATGGGTGACTGTCAGATCTAACTAGCTGGAACTAGTCCGAGAGTGCACGTCTGCTTCCCAAAAGAAAATAACAAACGAACCCCAAGACGACAGCTTCGTTCAGTGCGTGGCTACTGCAGGCCAGTAACCAATGTGGAAGGTGTACCATGCCACGGAGAGAGAGCTTTTAGACGCCTAAGCCCCAAAGATTCCAGCGCTCAAGAGCCCCTGACCCCTCCCTTCGTTTGTTTATATAGAAACCGATTACTTAGCAACAACTGATTCACGCTGTTTTCACTTTCCCGCCTTTTGCCCAGAATAGAGGAACTAGAAACTCTCTCAACATGGAGGTCACCTTGTTCTTATCCAGATCACGATGGCCACCTAATAAACAACACCCTAAAATCCAACTGGGTGTGTACCTTCCCCAAGATTTTGGCAGGGCTCTAATTAACAGTAGGCTGAGTATTTTGACAGGCATTATTACAGTGTCCCCCACAGTGCTACGTATATAAAGAAGTAAAACAGAAATTTGGAGTGGTGACATTACAAATGAGGCCTGTGATACAGCATGGCCAGAGGGCAGCATAAGAGTGTTAGCAGGGGGCCTTATTCCCTGCCAAGGGAGGAAGGTTTGCTTTAGATTAACTAAAACAGCTGTGGCCAATTAGAGCACCTGACTCCGTTAAGAGCACCTGACTCCAGTTAAGAGCACCTGACTCAGTCATGGGATATAAGACACCCTGCCTTCAGTCAGACAGGGGTGGTAGTTGAGAAGAAAGGTTGGATTGGAGCAGGTGCAGATTGCAGAAGAGAAGAGTTTGTCCAGAGAGAAATAGAGAGGTTTTGGAGGAGTGCTGCGGTGATTGGGAAGCCCAACAGAAACCCTAGGTAAGCGCGGCACCTAGGCTTGTATTAGAAGAGAGGCGAGAAGCCCTTCAACAAGCTGACGGTATGAGAGGGAAGTAACCAGGGAAGAAACCGCTAGTCAATCGTGGTTTCACACCAACCCAGGGCCCCTGGGTTGGGACCTGGAGTAGAGGGCGGGCCCAGGTCCCTCCCTCTCCACTCCCCTCCTCCAAGGACACTAGGGGAGTGATTAAGAACTGGTTCAGAGGCAAGCAATAGCGCCCTGAACCTACCCCAGAGAAGAGAAAGCGTGAGACCCAGAGAACAATACCGGCAATTTGCCACAGGCCTTAACGTATAAATTCTTGTCATTAGTTACTATGCAATTCTGTCCAGCCATGTTATGGGTTACCCTTCCTGCTGGCTCTCCCCATCTGAAAAACTTTGCTGGATAGGAAACAGGAAGTCAGCTAGCTTCTCTGTCCCACTGGTTGCATTGCTCTGACGTAGATCCAGTAGTTTCTTATGGATGCCGTCTTCCAGATAATCTACTGAATGGACAGTAACCAACTGATCAAATATTGCTGTGTCGAGATTTATACCCAGACACTGAACCAGATTGTTCTGAGTAACAGGTGCTCAGTGAGGATGCAGTGGCATTGACCTAAATTATGATTGGTACTAAGAGGGAATTTGTTTACCCAAATCGTAGTTATTGTGTAACGTAATAGTAATTTCTTTGCCAATTTGATTTTTTTTTCTCTTGCCTCCATGTTGTTTGCTGCCAGTCGTTTGTTAATTTTTACCTGTGTGCTGGTGAAACGGTTTAGCAATGTTATGAACTTTGTAAATGTTGTACAGCAATAATGCAGTAATGTAGCCGTAAGGCAGTTGCTTTTACACAGTAGTCAAATTCTTCCATATTTTGATGCTAAAGATTTAAAACCAAAGGCACATGAATTTGCTTAATAGTACACAATTTAAATGACAATTAGACCTGGTCCAGGTAACGGGTTTTAGCTGATTGTCTACTTAATTGTCCATATATGGTAAAATGAGGTGTAGTTGAGCACTCTGTTATTTATAAACCAATTCATTTTTCTTTCCTTTTTTTGATGCTTGAGGGTATCTTGACTGTATACTGATATCTTCTGGTGTCTTCGGGGTGTGATATCTTCTGGTGTCTTCGGTCTGTGGGATGCAACCTTAAATAGCTTTAAGTTAGATAACATAATATGGTTTTTGCTTGTTTGTTTACATTTCTCTTGTTTTCAGTAATCCAAATTTCATACACATATTAACTTAGTTTGTAATGGGGACCACGTATTTTATAAGACAAATTATACTTTTGCAATTGTTATATAGAGATTTATTTTCACTTGAGGTGCATTACTAATATTTTATACTAAATATAATGCTCAACTGCTCAAATAGAGGCTCACAATCTTCTATGAGAAACTGTGTCACTTTCCCCTGCTGAGCGCTCTGTTTTAGCAAAAAAAGTTAGTAAGCAACATTTTACCCAAGCTTTATATTGTTAATTTGCTTGTGATTCCAATTCCACTTTTGTTAACTGTTTAGAAGCATAAACTTTAACAACCACTACTTCCATTGAGCATAAAATAAAAGAGAATAAAAAATAAAACAAAATGAATTTTAAATACACGTATGCAAATACTGTGATGTATTAAACTTTCATGATACTTCACTCTGTTCAGGAGGAAAAGGTGGAAACCTGTTGAAATTGTTTGGTTAGCTTTAATATTTTGCAACATAACCAGACATAGCATAAACTGTTGTTGTTTTTTTTAAAATCATTTTTGCCATAACATTCTTGTAACCGCATTTGAAAGTGCAGACAAATATATAAAAATCCAAACAAGAAATGGATGTTTTGTTAATATTATCTTTACCTTAATGTTTTCCCTTACATTTGTTTTTTGAATAAAAAAAAATTTGTTTGCAATTGCATTATTTGTGTATATATACACGTATTTATAACTGACGCCTTTTAGAACTTTGCAAAAAAATTGATATTAATAATATTATAATGGCCATACCCCAATCACAATATTAAAATAGCGTGGTACCACTTACATTAAATTAAAGTATAAAATTGACTTGTGTTGCAACAAAATAAAAACAAACAAATAAAAACTAGTCGTTTGATACATACCACATACATGCAGGACAAACTTACAATTAAAAACAAATGGTGCCAGAATGTTATTTATAATTATGCATCTGTAAAATGGGTATAATGATTGTGACAGGGTGGACTAGGCCGTGAGGCTCCCTGCTGGAGGCCTTGTGGCCCTGCCACACCCTCCCCCAGAAAATGGCAGTAGAAAGGTTTAAAGTAGCTCTGTGGGAAGTAACCAATCAGGGCCCAGCAGGCTAGTATAAGAAGAGCTGCAGGGCCAGCCTGAGATCAGTTCCTTGGTAGAGCTGGAAGAGAGTGGATGGTGCTCCAGGCTGGCTGCTTGGACTCCACCAAGACAAGGCACTGAGGTAAGGGTGAAGAGTGTGCAGGAACCATGGGGAAGTGGTCCAGGGAACTGTTGCACCAACACAGTTTATTTAAAGGGACATAGTGGATGACTGCTATCTATAAGGTCCCTCGGCTGGGACCCAGAGTAGAGGGTGGACAGTCCTAGGTTCCCCCACCAGCCACTGGGAAAGACACCTGGACCGTGAGGCACCCCAGAAAGGCAACTGAACTGTAGTGGCCCAGTTGAAGAGCTGTGGCCTGAAAGACTCTGAGAGGGTGATGACATTGCCTCCAGGGAGAAAGCCCTGGGCCACTGCTCTATAAAGTGGCAGGGACAACTTGAGAGAGGCCCCTGTTGAACTTGTACCCCAGAAGGGGTTTGCTTTGTTATTTCACATACAGACTGTGTGTGACTCAGCCGGAGAACTGAGTCATCAAAGGCCCACCACAGACTGGGTAGAGAGCGTGTCCAGGCACACACACTCAGCCAGGGAGTACTCATGGGAGATGAGTGCATCCCCATTACAATAATATTGGCCTTTGTAAAGAGCTTTGAGTTTTACTGATGACAATTACTATCTAAGAGCTAATTATTATTTACTGGACATCTGTCAGTAACTAATCTCCATGGCTTTCTGCTCCTACAGTTGCTCGGTTTCCAAGCGGTTCCTCCTGCAATGGTCTGTCTGTGGTGAAGTTGCCACAGAGCATGTGTCTATCTGGTGTTCATTTCAGCCGAAAGCAGCCATCCTGTGGTGTAACCGTAATAGAGTCATGGTATCGACTTTAATCACTGAGTCACAACCAGCACCTCGATTATACAGTATTTTGGAGATGTAATATTTTTGGTGAGTATCTGGACTTGATTGGAGAACACTTTGGGCTTAAAGCCCTATCAACATGTTGAATCCAGTTTCCATAGATGAGGTTGTTTGTTTAAGTCTGGATTATCTGTTCCATCCCAGGTACATTGGATACAGGTTTAAGCCACTTCTTTGTACTCTGGATCCAGCCTCCGGCATAATTGAGATCATCCTCAAAGCGACTAATTTACACACAGCAACTCTCTATAGGGTGCTTGTAGCCTGAGTACAGAGCCTGCTTCAGTCAAACCTGCATTTCCTCAGAGCATACATGCTATGACACAGGCTGCAAGAGGGGAGGGCAAAGAGCCACCCATGCTAGCTTTATGCCATCCAGAGAATCCCCCAACACCGAGAATCTTCTCCACTGAGCAGATCCACTGTCATATGATACCTCCGCGCTGCTGGAGGAATTGTGTATATGGCTGGGTAGTACAAGGCTCCTGACGGCCTTGATTTTTATGGACTTTCTCTTACTAAGGGTACGTCTACACTGCACGATTATTTCGAAGTAGTTTAAACCAATATTACGAAACCGATGTTATAAAATCAGTTTTGCACATCCACAATGCGATCACAAAATCGATTGCTTGTGTCCATGGTCCAAGGCTACCATCGATTTCAGG
>NC_133794.1:2764440-2863974 GCF_003597395.2 Chelonoidis abingdonii
CAGAGAGAGATATGAAGCTCACCCCCAGGTGATAAGATGAAGACAGTTACCCAGGCGTTCTGTACCATTCACTGTCAGAAAAAGGGAGTCATTCCCATTTTCACCCTGGAGCGCCCCGGCCACACTCAGCCAGGAGCAATCACTGGGCAGCCGTCTACCCTGGGGAGGGCAGAGGAGTGAGTACTGCTCTTCACCGCGCAGCAATCGCGTCTGCCAGCAGCATTCAGTACACAGAGGGTGACATTTACAGTACTCAAGGAATTATTTATTTCATTTTTTTTTACCGTGCTGGACGGGGAAAAAAACTGACGAGCTGTTTCCGTGAACCACGCAAGACACCAGGCGGTGTATTACGCTGCAGACATTGGGCGCGCAGACAAAAATGCAAATATTTTTCAGAGACCGCTGTGGAACTGGTACTGTAGTCCTCAATTACCCCTCCCTCCCTCCATGACCATAACCGTTTAGTGTCTGCTCCCGTTACTGTTGTCACGACCGCCTGTGTATCCTGTAGTTTATTTTTCAAAGGCTTTGGCATTTCCTGTTCTTTAACGGAGTCTTTGATAAAAGAGATTTGTTCTCACCATACAGCGATAACATCTGCTATCTCCGCGTAAGGTTCAATGCAGAATACTTTGCATTTGAACTGCATCGCCACCCGTGTGATCAGAGCTGGACACATGAAAGCAGGAAATGTCCAGTAGAAGCTCTCGGGGATTTCCCCTGTTTACCGGCACTCCGCATCCCGAGTTCGGATTGCGGACCAGAGCGGTCAGTGGTGCACTGTCCTGCCTAGAATAATAGCAAGTGTAACAGAGACAGTGTATCAGAGAGCACAGGTGTCCGTGTCAGTATTCACACAGGGGTTGCCCTGCAAGAAGCGCCATCCGTTGCTTTCCTCCTCCCTCAACCTCCTGGGCTCTACGTTTCATTTCTCCCTCCCCGTTTGTGTCATGAAGTATTAAGGAAACCAGAATAAGAAAACGAAGACTTGTTAGTGAGAGAAAATGATGTCGGGGGGGGAGGCACTTGGAGGCAGCCTCCTGGGCGCTATGACAGTCAGGCAGAATGGACTCCTATTTTTTAGATACCATAATGGGAGGAAATTGACTCATTGCAAGCAAGTCAATCCCAATGTGATTGCAAAATTTTGAGCCCCAAGTTTCAATGATTAAGCTGTTATTAGCCGTTCTGTCCTATCTAACTGCTAGCGGTAGCAATGTTGCCGTCGATGTTGAGCATTTAGGCAGTTCTCCTGGATGGTGGGCAGGTCTGCAGAAACTGTCTACCACCAGAGAGGAGGAGCAGATACTGCTCTTATCAGTGCTGTAGCGTCCCGCTACCAGCAGCATTCAGTACACATAGGGTGACATAGAAAGTAGTCAAGGAATGATTTCTTACCCTTTTTTTTTCACGTCTGTGGAAGGGGGAAAGAAACTGAGGAGCTGTTCCCTGAACCACACCAGCACTATGTGTTGACCCTACAGACATTGGAGCTCTGCCAATAATGCAAATAATTTTTCATAGACTGCTGTGGACTGTGGATAGCTGGAGCCTCAGTACCCCTCCCCCCTTCTGACGTCGCATTTGAGTCTCTGGCTTCCCGTTACGCTTTGTCCGCAGCGCTGTGTATCCTGCAGTTTTTTATTCAAACGCTTTGGCGTTTCGTATTCTGTAACGGAGCTGGATACAACAGATTTGTTCTCCACCATACAGCGATCAGACCTAGTATCTCCCGTACGGTCCATGCTGGAGCTCTTTTTGGATTGAGACTGCATCGCCAGCCGTGCTGATCAGAGCTCCACGCTGGACAACAGGAAATGCAATCAAAGTTCGCGGGCTTTTCCTGTTTACCTGCACGCTGCATCCGAGTTCAGATTGCTTGTCCAGAGCAGTCACTGCAGCACTCGGGATGCCGCCCGGAGGCCAATAACGTCGATTTCGTCCACACGAACCCTAATCCGAGTTATCACTATCGATTTTAGCGCTACTCCTCTCGTTTGGGAGGAGTTCCGAAATCGATTTAAGGAGGCGGTTACTCATATTAAGACGACGTCGTATTTGTTGAACGGATACAGCGTTAAATCGGTATATCAGCCATTAAACCGATTTAAAGTCGCAGTGTAGACCTGGCCTAAGTCTTGTCAATATCAATCTGTTACTTAATTCATTATCACTACAAAACCTTTTGCATAAAGTATCTTTTGTCCTGGTGACTGAAACCAGGAAGAACTCCCAGAGCCATGATCTCCTTCTCATTCAGGTTCCCATCAAAGACAAGAAGAAAGATTCCAAGCAAAACCAGTATGTGTTCATCCAGGCCACGTGTCCTCCAGTTCACCCTGGACCGGAGAAGATGGTTCTTATCTCCTTATACAGTAGCTATAGCAGGGATCGGCAACCTTTGGCATGCGGCTCGCCAGGGTAAGCACCCTGGCATGCTGGGTCAGTTTGTTTACCTGCCATGTCAGCAGGTTAGGCCGATCACACTCGCACTGGCTGCGGTTCATTGCTCCAGGCCAATGAGGGCTACGGGAAGAGGCGTGGACTGAGGGATGTGCTGGCTGCCGCTTCCCGCCAGCCTAATTGACCTGAAGCGGCAAACCACGTCCAGTGGGAGCTGCGATCGGCTGATGCAGCAGGTAAACAAACAGGCCCAGCCTGGCCAGGATGCTTACCCTGGTGAGCCGTGTGCCAAAGGTTGCCGATCCCTGAACTATAGCTTTGTCCAGATGGATAAAGCCATTTGCACACCTGGGTCTTCAGGTACTGTATTCCACTTATCCCTTCTAATAGGAAGCGGGGGGAAGCTATTTACTTCACATTAGCTCTATAGCAGGTCTGCAGATTCCATATGCTGGAGTGTATTGTTTTGCTTGTATTGTGGTTGAAGGCAGCATAGAGTTACAGCAGACACTTTGCCATCCATGAGATGGCTAGTTTTCCTTAATGCTTTGTTCTTCATAGTCCTTTTTAGGCTTGTCAACACTGTTATTTGCCATCCTAAGAACTAGATATGCAATGCTCTATACAGACACACACACACACCAGCACACTCACTCTCTCCAAGTACTCTAATAGCCAGTTGTTGTAGATTCATTTTGAGCTGGTTTAAGAACTGTCTAGAATTTGGCTGTTTAAATTGGAATCATTCTGGTGTCATTGTGGGTGGAGATCAACACAAACCGATTACACAAGTCCTCTCATTTCTGTCCCTTAATACACCTGTTACGATATAGAATGCACTGCTTCTGGAAGCTATGTCAGGAGCTCTGGGAGGGGTTCCTTGAGGGTACTGCAACTGAAATGATTTAGAAAAAGAAGAAAGGATTAGGGTTAGGGTCTGAAACTGTTAGCAGCAAATATCTCCAATGGCCAGTGATGGGACACTAGATGGGAAGGGCTCTGAGTTACTACAAAGAATCCTTTTGCCAGGTGTCCAGCTTCTGGGTCTTGCCCACATGCTCAGGATCCAACTGATTACCAGGTTTTAGGTCAGGAAGGAGTTTTCCCCCCAGTCAGATTGGCAGAGACCCTTGAGGTTTTTTGCCTTCCTTTGTAGCATGGGCAAAGGTCACTTGCAGGTTTAAATGAGTGCAAATGGTGGGTTTTCTGTAACTTGAAATCGTTCAATCATGATTGGAGGACATCAGTAACTTGGCCAGAGGTTCGGGGTCTATTCCAGGAATGGGTGAGTGAGGTTCTGTGGCCTACTATGTGCCAGAGGACAGACTAGCTGATGGTGACGGCCCTTTCTAACCTAAAAGTCTATGACTATGAGAACAATCCCAGTGTGGATGCAGAGGAAAAAGTGAGAGAGTTCTTAAACTAAATCATCATGGCTATGGACAAGTTGAATCATTTATGCTTAGGTGATTCTATTCCACCAGTTCAGTTACAAGCTATTCAATCCTTTAATGTATACCTTGCTTTCTTATCTTACGACTTTTGTGAAATACGGACTGGTGGTCTTAGTCACGGAGGGGAAAAAATACCAGATACTAAAGTGCTCCTTAATCTGGCAGAGAAAGGAAGAACCAGGCTACTTCAAATCACACAAGGTGCACATTTTTTAATGGTGAAGAAGATTTACGTTTGGAACAGACTACAAGGGAAGCGATGGACTTTCCATTTCTTGAGATTTTCAAATAAAGATTGTCTGCCTTTCTGGCAATATATTTTAGTCAAAAACAAGTGATTGGGCTCAGTAACTGGGTGAAATTTTATGGCCTGTGAGGGCAGGCACTGGAGTGAACCCACCTGTGAAAATCCAACACCCCAGCCCAGTCCCATGTGTCCCTGGGCTCGGAGGAGGCACAAGATGCCTAGCTGGAGGGACTACACTGTTGTTCTGAGGTGGCATCAGCCATGCTCAAGCCAGAGCAGGAAAAACAGGTCCTCTTCTGGTATTAGATCTAACCCAGAATAAAAACAAAACCCAACAGTGGTAAGTTTGGGGCAGGAAGGGCTTCACTTAAGGTTAAGATGAGGGCAGGTTTGGAGCAGAGACCATTCTGCAAACGATATCATTCACCCAGGAGATTTCTGGACACAACTCAAACCCAACACTCAGCCTTTATCAGAGTCCATAATCCACCCACCAAACTTAATCGGCAGTTTGTGAGGGAGGCTGGTGCAATTGCAGGGTCAGGGGCAGTCAGGCCCGTCCTCCTAAAATACTAGCCCTCTGCCAGGAAGGCCAACAGCCATTGTGCGATTAACCCTTTTACCAAAAACTGTCCTGTCCCATAAAAGTCAGAGAGGGTTGTATGTATGGGAGTGGGGGGATTGATGTTAAGCCGACCTTAAGAATGGAATCTTGACTGATACCAACGTAGTCAAATATTTTGCAATTTGCATATTTTGGAGACTGTCCATTCTTGGATCACTTCCAGCTAACTTATCCAATTCCAGGAAAACAAACCATTATTACCGGACATTGGCTGATAACTGACTTTCCTATTAACTTTTTGCTGGCTTGCAGCTGGACCCCTGGTGGGGGGGATTACTTTTTGCATTGGAACTTAGAACTAAGTTTAAACATTTGGAACATTTGTCTATATTATTCCACTCTTGGGGTTCATTTGCTCCATGCATCTGAGGTCAGAGTCTTTTGGCTAGCAGTGCCTATGCACCCTCACTGTCCTCATGCCCTGTGCTGAAGGCATATAAGCAGAGCTGCCCAGCCTCCACTCAGCTCCTTGCTACCCATGGCTGTGAGCCAGTGCTACCTGGTGTCTGTTTCAATCCCATTTAGTTTATTGTGTATATTTCTAGTTCCCCTTAGTGCATCGCTTTAGGTTTTTTGTCCATTGTCACACGCTTTTGATAGGTTTCAATTTTAACTTTGTTTATCTTATTTCCTGGTGCTGGGGCTTAGACATGTCAAACCCTAAATCCCCTGGTTTAAGATTGCATACTCACAAACGAGGCACATATCCCCAGTAAGTATAGGAAGGAACTGAAGAGAAACAGTCAAACAAAAAAAGAGTCCATTTCCATCCTATGAAGGCAGACAATTAAAATTGACACGTTTTATAAGTATTTGTGTAGAAGTGCAAGAAGTCTGGATACGAAGATAAGCAAAATGGAATGCTTGGTATTAAATTAGCATATTGATATAATAGGCATTACAGAAATTGTAATGATAATTAATGAGGCACGGTAATACCAGGATACAAATTGTGTAGGAATGATGAGTAGGTTGTGCTGGTGGAGGAGTGACACAATATGTGAAAGCAAGTATCAAGTCAAATATAGTAAAACTCTTAAATGAATCAAACAGTATCATAGAATCTCTGACAGAAATTCCTTGCTTGAACAGTAAGAGAATAACAGGAGGGAATATACTACTGACCATGATGTTAACGGTGATTGTGAAATGCTCAGGTTGATTAGAGTGCTATAAAAACAGAAAACCCGATAATAATGGGGGATTTCAACTATCCCCCCATATTGCCTGAGAATATGTCACTTTGGGACAGGATGCAGAGATAAAATATCTAGACATCATTAATGACTGCTTCTTGGAGCAGCTAGTCCTGGAACTAGGATGACCAGACAGCAAATGTGAAAAATCTGGACAGGGGTTGGGGAGTAATAGGAGCCTATATAAGAAAAAGACCCAAAAATCAGGACTGTCCCTATAAAATCAGGACATTTGGTCACCTTACCTGGAACCCAGAAGGGGAGAGACAAGTCTTGATTTAGACTGAAGTGGTGCACATAATCCGGTCTAAGAGGTGAATGTTGCTGAACCACTCGGTAATAGTGACCATAAGGTAATTAAATTTAATGTCCTTGTAGGGAGGAAAATTCCAAAGAAACCCACCACCGTAGCATTTAATTTCAAAAAGAGGAGCTACATAAAAATGAGGCGGCAATTTAAACAGAAATTAAAAGGAACAGTCACAAAAGTGAAATGCCTGCAAGCTGCATGGAAGCTTTAAAAGAAAAACATAAGAGGCATCTTCACTCCAAAGGATTTGAGGGAGATTCCCACACCTGAGCCATTCCGTTTAGGTGACAAATCTGAGGAATGGTTTCAGATCGAGATGTCAGTAAAGAAGGTTTTGGAACAAATTGATAAATTAAGCAGTGACAAGTCACGAGGACCAGGTGGTATTTACCCAAGCATTCTGAAGGAACTCAAATATAAACTCCAGAACTACTAACTGTGGTATATAACCTATTGCTTATATCATCCTCTGTTACCAGCTGACTGGTGAATGTTTAATAGGAGGCCTACTTTTTAAAACGGCTTTAGAGATGTTCCTGGCAAATATAGGCTGGTAAGCCTAACTTTGGTCCCAGGCAAATTGATTGAAACTATAGTAAATAACAGAATTATGAGACACATAGATAAACAAGATTTGTTGGGGAAGAGTCAACACGGCTTTTGTAAAAGCAGATCATGCTTCATCGTATACTAGAATTCTCTGAGGGTGTCAACAACCATGTGGACAAGGATGATCCAGTTGATATAGTATATTTAGACTTTCAGAAAGCCTTTGACAAGATCCCTCACCAAAATCTCTAAAGCAGGGTAAGGGGCGATGGGATAAGACGGAAGGTCTTCTCATGGATCAGTATCTGGTTATAAGATAAGAAACAAAGGGTAGGAATAAACTCAGTTTTCACAGTGGAGACAGGTAAAAATAGCTGGTTCTCCCCACTAAGTTGCTTCTAAGCTGCACCGCAGGCTACCAAGGGCCACACAGGCAGGGAAAGGCACCTCTCCCCCAACCCCAGCCTCGGAGCTGCTGCAGCGAGAGACGGCTGGGTGGAGTCCTATCTCCTGCCGCAGCTTGCAGCCGAAACCCTCATCCTTGGCCCCACCCCAGAGCCCACACCCCCAGCCAGAGCCCTCATCCCTTTCCATACCACAACCCTGTGCCCTGTCCCACCCTCTGAACCCCTTGACCCCACCCCCACCACACATCACCTCCATGTTGGTGCACATAATAAAATTCATTCTGCACATGGATGTGAAAAATTAGAGGGAACATTGGTCTCCTAAGGATCTTGCTGCAACCTGTGCTATTCAACATATTCATAAATTATCTGAAAAAAGGGGTAAACAGTGAAGTGACAAAGTTTGCAGACAATACAAATTTACTCAAGATAGTTAAGTCCAAAGCAGACTATGAAGAGTTACTAAGGGACCACACAAAACTGGGTGATGGGGCAAGAAAATGGCAGATGAAATTCAATGTTGATAAATGCAAAGTAATGCACATTGCAAAACATAATGCCAATTATACATAGAAAATGATGGGGTTTAAATTAGCTGTTACCATCCAAGAAAGAGACCCTGGAGTCATTGTGGATTGTGCTATAAAAACATCTGCTCAATGAGCAGCGGCTGTCAAAAAAGCGAACAGAATGTTAGAACCATTAGGAACTGGATGGATAAGACAACAGAAAATATCATAATGCCTCCATATAAATCCATGGCATGCCCATTCCTTGAATGCTGCTTGCAGTTCTGGTCATCCCATCTATTAGAACTGGAAAGAGGAACAGAAATGATTAGGAATATGGAACAGCTTCCATATAAGATGAGATTAACAAGACTGGGACTGTTCATCTTAGAAAAGAGATGACTGTGGGATGGGGGGAATATGATAGAGGCCTATAAAATCATGACTGGTGTGGAGAAAGTGACTAAGGAATTGTTATTTACCCCTTCACATAACACAGGAACCAGGGGTCACCCAATGAAATTAAGAGGTAACAGGTTTAAAAAAAGGGTAAGGAAGTATTTCTTCACACAATGCACAGTCAACCTGTGGAACTCATTACCAGGGGAGGTTGTGAAGGCCAAAAGTGTAACTGGGCTCAAAAAAGAATGAGAGAAGTTCATGGAGGATATGTCCATCAAAGGCTATTAGCGGCGTTTGGGGTGGGAGCAGCATGCAGAGCGGAGCCCCCTGGCTGCCTTTACACCTAGGAGCCAGAGCGGGACCATGGCACTGCTTCTGGGAGCTGAGTGGAGCAGCCCCTGACCCTGCTCCCCGGCTGGAGGCTGAAGTAGGGTAAGCCCCACTCACCAGCGAGAGGTCGAGGGCTGCCTTAAAACAGCTGGCGGGCTGCATCCGGCCTGCGGGCCGTAGTTTGCTCACCCCTGTTCTATGATGAGGCAATGGCAGAGACAGCAACGACACTCAGGAGTCCTGACTCCTAATCCTTGTACTTGGTTCCCTGTGGAGATCTGAACAAGATGTGTTTTGATCAATTTCCCCATCCCTAGATTTGAGCCTGGCAATTCTTGGCTGTCACTAGCTTGAATAAATAACAGAACAAACATCAAACTAGCAGTCCAAATATCCCTCCTAGGTCATTCTGTTAAGATGCAAAGCTGTCTTGGCTCCTTCCCAAAACTTAATAACTGCTCACTGGTTTGCATAAGCGCTGGGTTTACATTGGACTCTGAATATAAATAACCCAGTAGGAGCTGCTACTTCAACCCTCATCGCCATGGAGGGATGTGTTCTCTATCTACTGGCCATGTTTGGGTTCTGTTTCCCAGCCGTTTCTCACAGCCAAATGTAAGTACCTCCTGTGATTCTGAGCAGGTGAGGATATTAACTTGCAGTTCATTAGACTGATCTGAGTGAAGCCTATCCTTAATTTTTCTTCCTTCGCTGAAATTCCCTGACAAGTGGGAGCCAGCTTCAGAAATTCTCTTTCCAGTTTGCTCTGATCTTTGTCAAACTCCTTCATTTTCAAATTATTTCAGGATTGTGGAATTTGGAAGTGCTGTAACCTGAAAAATGGAATTCTAGTGCCAAATTTCTATAATAATTTCTATAAGGAAACCCTCTCACTGGGCAGAATTCTGCTCTCACAGGGGTGTAAATCAGGAATGGCTGCACTGAAGTCAACAGCGTTGCACTGGTTTGAAACAGCTTTGAGATGAAAATCAGTGATTGAGACTTGGTAACAATTTTGCCTGTGCATTTGTACATTCCTGTGAATTCAGATCTCATTACTGAGAAGTCTGCAGTAGGTATGGTTGGCTGCATCTCTCCCACTGAAGGGAGAACTGTGTAAATCTTAGGGGTGGGCCAAGAGCTAGATTTCAAAAAATGATGTCCCCACCTGGAGTTTTAGTTTGAGATTCTTTCCAGTGAATGTGTTTATGGCTTGGCACCAACTTATGCAAGCTTACCCAAAGGAGACTTCAGATATGACCCTTTGCTCCTTACTAGTAGCCACAGAATATAGTTCCCAAATTCTGCTATTATGAAGCTACAAAAAGACACCTTTAAATGAGTTAAAATTCCAACAGGCAAATAACACCCAAAGCAAAGCTACAAGCTTGGAAACATAGAGTTGTTCCATAGGAACCCTATCATCCCACAGAAGAAAGAATTAGGTTGTCTGAGGGTCATATTTGTGACCATGGTAGAAAACTGTTGACTTGCTAGAGGAATGGTGGGCGTGTGTGGGTGTGTGTGTGCTCGAGAGACAGCAAGAGAGAAGGTGATTTATATGGCCAATTGCATTCCTCTGCATTTCCTGGACTTTGTGGTTTAGAGGTGGGTAGGGAGGGTATGATGCTCATTGGTGATGAAGAGGCAGGAGGCATGCTTGGGAAGTGGGTGAATCAGACGGACTTTAAAATGTAGTACATAAAAACATACGAACGGCCATACTGGGTCAAACCAAAGGTCCATCTAGCCCAATATCCTGTCTTTCGACAGTGGCCGATGCCAGGTGCCCCAGAGGGAATAAACAGCACAAGTAATCATCAAGTGATCCATCCCCTGTCTTTCATTCCCAGCTTCTGGCAAACAGAGACTGGGGACACCATTCCTGCCCATCCTGGCTAATAGCCATTGATGGGCCTATCCTCCATGAACGTATCTAGTTCTTTTTTGAACCCTGTTATAGTCTTGGCCTTCACAACATCCTCTGGCAAGGAGTTCCACAGATTGACCGTCCACAGTGTGGAAAAAATACATCCTTTTGTTTGTTTTAAACCTGCTGCCTATTAGTTTCATGTGGTGACCACTAGTTCTTGTGTTATAAGGAGTAAATAACACTTCCTTATTTACTTTCCCCACACCAATCATGATTTTATAGACCTCTATCATATCCCACCTTAGTCATCTCTTTTCCAAGCTGAAAAGTCCCAGTCTTACTAATCTTCCCTCATATGGAAGCCGTTCCATACTCCTAACCATTTTTGTTGTCCTTTTCTGAACCTTTTCCAATTCCTATGTATCTTTGTTGAGATGGGGAGACCACATCTGCATGCAGAATTCAAGATGTGGGTGTACTGTGGATTTATATAGAGGCAATATGATATTTTCTGTCTTATTATCTATCCCTTACTTAATGACTCCCAACATTCTGTTTGCTTTTTTGACTGCCACTGCACATTCAGTGGATGTTTTCAGAGAACTATCCACAATGACTCCAAGATCTCTGTCTTGAGTGGTAACAGCTAATTTAGACCCCTTCATTTTATATATAGTTGGGATTATGTTTTCCAATGTGCATTGCAATATTGAATTTCATCTGCCATGTTGTTTGCCAGTCATCCAGTTTTGTGAGATCCTGTTGTAACATTTTGCAGTCTGCTTGGGACTTAACTATTTTCAGTAGTTTTGTATCATCTGCAAATTTGCCACCTCACTGTTTAACCCTTTTTCCATATCATTTATGAATATGTTGAACAGCACTAGTCTCAGTACAAACCCTTGGGGGACACCACTATTAACCTCCTCTCTCCATTCTGAAAACTGCCCATTTATTCTTGTCCTTTGTTTCCTATATTTTAACCAGTTACTAATCCGTGAGAGGACCTTCCCTTTTATCCCATGGCAGCTTACTTTGCTTAAACTTTGGTGAGGGACCTTGTCAAAGATTTTCTGTAAATGAATAAACATTTCATAGGTACACTCTGATCACCCCTAACATCCTGCGGGTGGAGAGCGAAGAGAAGGTCGTGGTGGAAGCCCATGGCCTCACCACTCCAACTGAGGTGACAATCACCATACAAGACTTTCCTCTGAAGAGGTTCATTTTATATCAAGTCAGAACCAACCTGAACTCTGACAATGGGATGATGGGCACTGCCATAATAAAGGTGCGTAAAACCCCAGCCTCGTATCACTCAGCAAAACAAATAGTTAAACCAAATTACAATATATGTTTCAATGATGCCAACCCCCAGGTATTCCAAAAAGTGTCAGTCAGACGTCAAAAAGTCACGAGTTTGGCTTAAAAATCGTAAGCGCTCCCCCCCCCCCGATCATTTTGTTTATCTTCTGGTTTCTGAGCCTTTCAGGTGCACTTGGGTCACATTTTCAAGCTTTTCTCTGCAACTATGAGAACTTCCTTGTTTAAAAACAGGAAAGCTGAGGTTTGCATCTAATCACATGAATCCAGGAACTGGAGCTTTGAAGGAAAATATTTAATATCGTGAGAATCTCAATAAAATCATGAGCGTTGGGAACACGGATGTTTTTGGGTAATTTCCACCAAAGAGAGGGGAAAATAAATTGCGTAGCCAGTTGATTAAAATCCCCCGGTAGTCAGTATTCCTGTAGTCCTTTCTTTGCCTTTTGCATTGTCTATATCAGGGGCAGGCAAACTTTTTGGCCTGAGGGCCACATCGGATTTCGGAGACTGTATAGAGGGCTTGTTAGGGGAGGGAGTTGTGGTCCGGCCCCCACCTCCTATCCACTCCTTCCCCCGCCCCGGACTCCTGTCCCCTAAATTCGTTGTCATGGAAAGAGATGAGGGATGAGATAATCAGTTCTTTCATGACCTCTTTACACCAGGTAAAAGGCCCAAAGTGGTGTAAAGGGGCCGTAAAAACCCCATATCTGGCCAGGGAGGATCCCTTCAGGCCCAAGCACTGGGGGAATAAAGCTGCCTTCTGAGGATCCCTTCACTAGCCCTGGCATAGGAGGCATGCTGGGGTGGAGAGTCATACCTGGGCTGCAGCCCACAGGGCAGCCCTAGGAGGTTGCTGTAACTTAGTCAGGGTCCTGGGGCTGTCCAAATAAATTTGATGCCATGGAGCAGCCCAGGATAAGGAGGGTGCAAAGGTGGTTCACCCATTTGTGCCTTTGATGATACATGAAAGGGGAGATTTTCAATTTCACTGGCTCCCCCTGTCTACTTAGTTGTCAGAATTTCTGTCGTTTGGGTGGAATTTTCCCACAGCACCCAGAGAGAGGTTTAAAAAAAAATAGTAAAACGTGATTGTAAATCACAAAAATTGGTAGGGGGCAAGGATCCAAGGCAGGGGTAGGAGCTGAAATTACTTTTAACTCATTCTTTTAATATCCACTAGACTACACTTTCGTATTCTAGTGCCCAGAGGCCCTAAGCAAAGCCGAAGCTCCAATCTGTTAAGTATTGTATAAACACAGGGTAAGGCCTTAAAGTCTACGAATCAGTCCCTGTCCTGAAGATCTTACAGTTCATATAGACCAGAGGTGGGCAAACAGTGGCCTGCGAGACAGCCCCCGGCCCCTCCGCTGCTGTTCCCCCTCCCCTGCAGCCTCAGGGGCAGGGAGCAAGGGGGGTTGGATAGAAGGCAGGGGAGTTCAGGGTGGTGGTCGGGGGTGGGGGTATGGATGGGGGTCAGAGCAGTCAGAGGGTGGGGAACAGGGGGGTTGAATGGGGGCAGGGATCCTGGGAGGGGCAGTCAGGATTGAGAGGAAGGGTTGGATGGGGCGGCAGGAGGCAGTCAGTGGACAGGGAGAAGGGGTGGTTGGATGGGCCAGGGATCCTGGGGGGAGTCAGGAATGAGAGTAGGAGCTGGATGGGGCGGCAGGGGGCAATCAGAGGCAGGGGTTCTGGGGGCAGTTAGGGGACAGGGAGCACGGGGGGGTGGATGGGGCTGGGGTCCTGAGGGGGTGGATGGGGCAAAGGGGGTTGGATAGGGCAGGAGTCCCAGGGGGGTGGATAGAAGGTGGGGGCCGAGCTACCTAACTAGCCCTCCATATAATTTCCGAAACTTGATGCGTCCCTCGGGCCTAAAAGTTTGCCCGCCCCTGAGATAGATGGATCAAAGGGAAATGTATGACATAGTGTTTCTCATGGAGCTTTGTAACTTTTGTAAGAATTGCTAACATGATTTATGATTGAGTTTCACTGTTCCAACATGGATACTTTATACATTGTGACCATTGGCCTGCTGAACCAATAACTCCGCACAGAATAATCTCATGTTCACTCAGGTTCCTACCAAAGACATAAAGAAAGATGGCAAACAGTATGTGGCTGTCCAAGCCACAAGCCCACAATTCAACTTGGAGAGAGTGGTTCTGGTCACCTTCCACAGTGGCTACATCTTCATCCAGACGGATAAAACCATCTACACCCCTGGATCTACAGGTACTGCCTTCTTCTGACCCCTTTTGGGCACTGGGTGCACTGACTTCATTTTAGAGCTACAGCAGGGCTGCAGGTTGCATATTGTGGAGATTATTGTCTCTCTCATCTTCTGGTTTTAATTCTTCAGCATTTCATTAGTGGCTTCTTAAGTCTCCATCCCCAGGCGTATGTTACCATTTATTGGTACTTGACCATTTGCAATACACTCCATGCAAGGGAACTGTCATATCTTAACACCTGATCATCCGCTGCCTTGCACCTTGGATCATCAGTCACACCTGTGCAAATAAGACCTAAATAGCTCCCAAAACAGAACTCTCCACTCATGCCAGGGGTAGCATTTTGCTCCACTCTGCCCTGGGTAAATGATACCACAGGTAGAGCTGCGTGAAATTTTTCAGACAAATAGTTTATGTTCCAAAAAAATCAGTTTTGGGTTGACCAAAACTGTTCACAAATTCAGGTTGATTTTGGAGAATAGTTTTGACTAAAAAAAGATAATTTTTTTAAGTCAAAATGATTCATTTTGACGTTTTTGAAATACAACATTTTGACATTTTGTTTGGAAATGATGTTCCATTTAGAAATTCAGCTAAATTTGCTTTTAAGTAAAAACCACCGGAAAACTCAACAAAATAAACTGTTTTGTTTGACCTGAAACAAAATGTTTGCCAGTCATAATATACTTCATGCAAGGGCATTGCCCTATCGTAATAGATCATCATTTTGTTTTGGCAAGAAAAACCGAACAAACTTCCGTTTTGTGTTGACTCGGAACAAAAATTTGGGAGGATTTTTCAGTTTGGCCACTGAACCAAAAAAAAATAAAAATCATTCACTCAACTCTGGGCACAAGGTACAAAACATTAGTGAATGATGCCTCAAGATTTTCCACTGAGTCTTCAGACCTTTCGATATTGATGGGGGAAGAGAGGAAGCATGGTCAAGTGGTTAGGGTACTAGTCTAAGTCTTAGAAGATTGGTCGTCAAGTTCCTGTTCTTCCACAAACTGTGTATGACCTTGGGCAAGTTGCCTAACCTCTCTGTACCTCAGTTCCCCTATCTGTACAATGGAGATAAAGGCACTGAAGATGTGTTGTGAAGATAAACACATTAAAGATTGTGAGGCACCCATATATTACAGAAAGGGGGGTCATATAAGCACCAAAGACAAATTGGACCTGAATGGGAATGGGATATGGACCCCATCACTTCAGAATTTTTTTTCAGTCCCATTTTATAGATTCATAGATTCATAGATTCTAGGACTGGAAGGGACCTCAAGAGGTCTTCGAGTCCAGTCCCCTGCCCTCATGGCAGGACCAAATACTGTCTAGACCATCCCTGATAGACATTTATCTAATCTACTCTTAAATATCTCCAGAGATGGAGATTCCACAACCTCCCTAGGCAATTTATTCCAGTGTTTAACTACCCTGACAGTTAGGAACTTTTTCCTAATGTCCAACCTAAATCTCCCTTGCTGCAGTTTAAGCCCATTGCTTCTTGTTCTATCATTAGAGGCTAAGGTGAACAAGTTTTCTCCCTCCTCCTGATGACACCCTTTTAGATACCTGAAAACTGCTATCATGTCCCCTCTCAGTCTTCTCTTTTCCAAACTAAACAAACCCAATTCTTTCAGCCTTCCTTCATAGGTCATGTTCTCAAGACCTTTAATCATTCTTGTTGCTCTTCTCTGGACCCTCTCCAATTTCTCCACATCTTTCTTGAAATGCGGTGCCCAGAACTGGACACAATACTCCAGTTGAGGCCTAACCAGCGCAGAGTAGAGCGGAAGAATGACTTCTCGTGTCTTGTTTACAACACACCTGTTAATGCATCCCAGAATCACGTTTGCTTTTTTTGCAACAGTATCACACTGTTGACTCATATTTAGCTTGTGGTCCACTATGACCCCTAGATCTCTTTCTGCCATACTCCTTCCTAGACAGTCTCTTCCCATTCTGTATGTGTGAAACTGATTGTTCCTTCCTAAGTGGAGCACTTTGCATTTGTCTTTATTGAACTTCATCCGGTTTACCTCAGACCATTTCTCCAATTTGTCCAGATCATTTTGAATTTTGACCCTGTCCTCCAAAGCAGTTGCAATCCCTCCCAGTTTGGTATCATCTGCAAACTTAATAAGCGTACTTTCTATGCCAACATCTAAGTCGTTGATGAAGATATTGAACAGAGCCGGTCCCAAAACAGACCCCTGCGGAACCCCACTTGTTATACCTTTCCAGCAGGATTGGGAGCCATTAATAACTACTCTCTGAGTACGGTTATCCAGCCAGTTATGCACCCACCTTATAGTAGCCCCATCTAAATTGTATTTGCCTAGTTTATCGATAAGGATATCATGCGAGACCATATCAAATGCCTTACTAAAGTCTAGGTATACCACATCCACCGCTTCTCCCTTATCCACAAGACTCGTTATCCTATCAAAGAAAGCTATCAGATTGGTTTGACACGATTTGTTCTTTACAAATCCATGCTGGCTATTCCCTATCACCTTACCACCTTCCAAGTGTTTGCAGATGATTTCTTTAATTACTTGCTCCATTATCTTCCCTGGCACAGAAGTTAAACTAACTGGTCTGTAGTTTCCTGGGTTGTTTTTATTTCCCTTTTTATAGATGGGCACTATATTTGCCCTTTTCCAGTCTTCTGGAATCTCTCCCGTCTCCCATGACTTTCCAAAGATAATAGCTAGAGGCTCAGATACCTCCTCTATTAACTCCTTGAGTATTCTAGGATGCATTTCATCAGGCCCTGGTGACTTGCAGGCATCTAACTTTTCTAAGTGATTTTTAACTTGCTCTTTTTTTATTTTATCTTCTAAACCTACCCCCTTCCCATAAGCATTCACTATGTTAGACATTCCTTCAGACTTCTCAGTGAAGACCGAAACAAAGAAGTCATTAAGCATCTCTGCCATTTCCAAGTTTCCTGTTACTGTTTCTCCCTCCTCACTGAGCAGTGGGCCTACCCTGTCCTTGGTCTTCCTCTTGCTTCTAATGTAATGATAAAAAGTCGTCTTGTTTCCCATTTTAGGTTGGTAGTGACACAGCCATTACATTTCACAGCTGTTCTGTGGCCTATGGGAAATAGAATCTTTTGATCTCAGCCCAACTCCTCATGGGGCATACACATGTAGTCACAAAGCCCTCATCAGAATGAACAGAACAGGGCAATTTCAAGTGATTCCATCTTCCGTTGTCAAGTCCCAGCTCCTGGCAATTGAGGATCTAGGGACACTTGGAGCAGATCCACTAACGGCTATTAGCCAAGTTGGTCAATCTTCCATGAAATTAGCTCATTCTTTGTTGAACCCAGTTATACTTTTGGCCTTCACACAACATACCATGGTAATGAGTTCCACAAGTTGACTCTGTGTTGTGTGATGAAGTTTTTCCTTTTGTTTGTTTTAAACACTCTGCCTATTAATTTCATCCTACCTTTTGTTTCCTATATTTTAACCCATATCCTCAAATTGGGCTCTGCGTAAAGTGAAATAAACCAACCCAAGGCCCGGCAGAGAAACAACATTAATTTGCCTTCTGAATTTTTTTTTCAGTCTATTGTCGAATCTTCTCTGTGGGCCATCAACTGGAACCAGTGTCGAAACCAGTTATTGTTGAATTTCATGTAAGACATTTTCCTGTCACTTGGTCACAATGTCTAGGTGTAAGAATTGAGTTTTGTAAACTAAACTGTTTTAACTAGCATCACTGAATGTAAACACTCCAGTAGCAGCATGAGACAGACAAGGTAGGTGGGATAATATCTTTTATTAGACCAACTTCTGTTGGTGGAAAGAGACGAGCTTTGAGCTCCACAGAGCTCTTCTTCAGGTCTGTGTGTCTGGAAAGTTTCTTTTCCATGAACAGAATAAAAGATATAACTTCACCCACCTTGTCTCTCATAGCCTAGGACTAACACGGCTATAACAACACTGCAAACATATAAAAACATGGTAAGGCTAGGAGTTGAGTTAATAGCTGATTGAAGCCTCACCTTGTAAACCTAATGCGTGGAAAGTTTCCTTCTGTCATTGACTAGGAAAGTTCTATGGTTCTGGAGGGGCAGCTGTGCTGTTTGAACGGTTTCATGGTTCAGTTGGAGATGTGTGTAGCATTGGAGGAAGGTTTCGGGAGCACTTTGGGAGGGCGGAAAGGTTATTGATAAGGGAGCTGTGCAGCCAGCATGGGTTTGAAGTGGAAGCTACTAATAGATCTGATCTTTGGTGAAACAGTTTTCCACAAGAAAATGCCATTTTGACAAAGAGCAAATTTTTTCACAACGTTGATATGATTTTGACGAAATTTCTGCAACAAAATATTTTCAAAGTGGAAAAGGTTGTTTTAAGAAAGCATCAACGTTTTGTTTCAAAAGTGTTTTTGTTTCAAAATATATTTATAATTATATTATAATAATTATGTATATATTGTTATGTTTCTCTTATTTTTACATTATTTCATGACATGTCCGTGAAGTGCATATTACGCTGTTTTGTAGACAAAACTACACAGGATCATTTCAGGGGACAAGACAAAGATGCCACGTTTATTATGATAACACAGTTTGATTTATGACCAATAATTAATACCTACACACTCACACATACTCATCAGATGTTCTGCAGCTGGTGGATAGTTACCAGTCCTGAACATAGCTTGAGTCCATGGCTTGATTTCGCAGCTTGTGTTCGTAGCTTGTGGCGGCTAACTGGTTAGGAAAGTCGGGGACAAGGAAGGGCTGGGTCTGCCCTCCCCTGTTAGCAGCAGAACGTTACCCCCCAAAGTCTTCCATCTCATCTATCTTTTTTATAGGCTTTTAGTTTGAATCAAGAGTCTATAGGTCTTGCTGTGTCACGCTGCCTCTGGATTCAGTGTGATTGATCACCCATCAGTTGCAGACGGGACTTTCAGCCTCGGACCTGGCTTTGATCTTCCTTCTGTTATACCTTTGTTCTTTTCTTTTTAGGGTGGACTCTTCTTACTTTGTTAGGGCTGTTGTCTGCATCTTCAGCCGTTGGTATTTGAACTCTAATTCATCAGGACAGACTGGTGCTGGAGTTTGAGTCCATCATCCATACATACCTCATTCACATATCTATACTAAACTAATAAGATTATAGCAAGGTGTTGCAAAAATGAAGGTTGCAGCAAGCTTTTAAGCATTTTAAAATGGAGTTTGAATTACAATATGGCAAACAGTGAACAAAAGTTACAGTACTGAAACAGTGCAAGTCTCAGTGATTTAAGCAGGAATTGGATTGACACTGAAATTTACAAGGGCAGCTGGCTGAACAGCTATGGCTCTTAACAAGTATCTTAATTGTCAATTAGCCAGTTGTTGGGGTAACCGATTTTATGAATTAATGTTGTTTCATTCATAAAACTTTATTTATGAAGTTACATTAATACAGTGAACAATTAAAAACAATTTCATTCATCAGTTCTATAATGCCCTCCCCCAAACCCATCCCCAAACCTCCAGTCAGTGCTGAGCAATCTTGCAGTGATTGAGTCTTGATAAGTTGCAAGCTTTCTGTAGATGCCATACATGTTATTCCTCAAGGATAAACACCCTGCAAGACGTGTGTTTGGTGTAGTAAGTTTGTCAGGTCTGAGGTAAGAGTTAGTTATTTGCAAAGAACAGGGGGTCCTTTTCCAACGGGTCGCTGCATCACATCAACCAAAGCAGCTGAAGCAACTGACTGTTACATGCTGATTTATAAACCTCAGAATCTTTTATTAGGAACCCCACAAATTAAAACCACATCATCGTATTGGGCAGAACAATTCACAATGTTTTCTGACATCGCTAAACTCTGACCTGATTTTACTTGCCAGACACCTGAGGACTTTATTGTGAAGAGGGAATCTGTGTCGTCACCCAGCAAAGTTGGGATCTTCCCTATGAATCATCATTTACCTGAAATTGTCAAGTAAGTTGCCCTAAATGTCAGCATATGCATATGTAATAAAGAGGGCCCTACCAAAGTCACGGCTGTGAAAAACGTGCCACGGACTGTGAAATAAGCCCTCCCTCATGAAATCTAGCTATTGGAGGGCAAGGAGAGGGGCAAGGCAAGGGACTCCCCAGGCTCTAGCTGCTAGGCCCCAGCAGAAGAGTAAGTCCTGTTCCTCCCCACCACTCTTGGGGGGGATATCAGACCCACCTCTGGGTACCTCCTGAAGCTGCAGGAAGCCCAGCTATGAAGGCAGCATGAAAGTGAGGGTGGCAATCCCACAACCTCCCCTGCCATAACAGCTTTGTGACCCCCACTCCCTACACAGCTGCCTTTTGGGTCGGGAACCCCATCTTTACAGCACTGTGAAATTTCAGATATAAACATCTGAAAATGTGAAACTGACTAATTTTCAAATCCTGTGACTGAGAAATTGACCAGAAGGGACCAGGAATTTGGTAGGGCCCTAGTATAATAAAGACCAATAGAGATCAGGCAATGAAACAGAAGATTTATCTGAATGATTCATTAGCTGTTTCACCTACGGGCCTTTCCTGGAGATGATAGCCTCCTAAGCAGTGTTTAAGATGTGGACAATGGTGGCAATTTTCCTATTGAGAGCGTTCTATCCCCAATAACACATTGATTGTGACATAAGAATTGCCAGAGTGGATCAGACTCAAGATCCATCTAGTCCAATATTCTGTGGCCAAAAGTGGTACCACCAGATGGCGCAGAAGACTGCGCAAGAGCCTCTGAAGTAGGCAGATGTGGGATAATATCTCTATGACAGTGTCATCCTGATATTTAAAGACTGGCTTAAGCCCTGAAGCCTGAGGTTTAAGAACTCTTCCAGAACTGTTGTTAGCATTAACTGTTCTTATTCTTAGGAGCCATATAAATGTCCAAACCCTTTTTGATTGGAGAACCCATCCGAATTTGTTCTCCTACCCAACATGTTTCACCCCTGCCCCAAGGAGGGCAGATTTTGCAACCGTATGTTAGATTGCCAGAAGCTAAGATGGCAAACTGTCATCTTTATTGACCTGAAGACATCTTGGGATCAATGCATGGCTTAGGTTTAGCATTACAGGCCAATAAAATTCCCTGGAGAAAGAAGAGGGCCAGTCAGACATGTCAAAATAAGTGCTAGGAGCATTCATTTGTCTTTTTATTTTCCCCTGTAGTTTGGGAACCTGGAGTATTGTGGCTAGGTATGAAGACTCCCCACAGCAGAGCTTCACTGCGCAGTTTGACATCAAAGAGTATGGTAAGGATCCCCAGGGTTGTCCTTCATCCATCCCAGTGAGCTCTCCTCTTTCTAATCTCCTGACCCCATCGTAGAGGAGACTTTTTATTCAATTTGGCTTTATAGACCAGCTGTACCATCCTACAAACTCAACGTTCTCTCCTTCCCCTCTCGTTTCTCCAGTGTTACCAAGTTTTGAAGTCACGTTGGAGCCATCTGAGAAGTTTTTTTACATAGATGGCAATGAGGACCTCAGAATTCATATCAACGCGAGGTGGGTGTCTCTGTGAGCTGGTAGAGTGGAAGGAGAGGCGGTGCATCATGGGAGTCCCTGGCCATGGTGCATCATGGGAGACATTGTCTGGCTGGGCAGCCTGGGCCCATAGAGGAGAATGGGCACATGAGACAATAGAACTACAACTCCCATGAAGCATTATGGCAGCATTTCCAAATTGAAATATTTTGGGGTTTCAGGCACTCAATTTTTTAATTAAAAATGGATTTCTTTTCCCCCCTATGGAAAGCAGACAGTTCTTACAGAAAATTTTGTTTGGTAAATAACCCAGTTTGCCATCGAAAAACAGTTTAGAGGGGAAACGTTCAGCAAGCTATTATCCCAAAGTAAAGTTTCTTCTGGTGAGGAACTGAAAGCTAGCCTGACCCATAAGCAAACTCCACGGTTACAGCTCAGTTCCTTCATCTACTATTTCTGCCACTTCCTCCAGCTAGCACATCAGAAAGAGGTTAATTGAAAACAAATGAGTTATTTTAGTTTGATCTGTGACTGGGACACCTTTAACCAAGGGCACATGGTATCTTTCAAGAGACCACGATGGAAATTTCTTTGGTATAACCCGCAAGCCAGCACCACAGATTCTCAGGAGGTTTCTGTGGGGCTTTTCTTACCCATCCTCTCCTCTTTCAGGTTCCTTTATGGGAAAGACTTACAGGGCACCGCCTTTGTCCTCTTTGGGGTGAAGATAGGCGACGAGAAGAAAAGCATCCCCCAGTCACTCAAGAGAATTGAGGTAACGCCCGTTCTCAGAGGGGAATGCTGGGGAAGTGATGCGCCCTCACTAATCAAGTAGTTAAGAGCCTCCCCAAGTGTACATCACCTCAATCAAGTGTTTACCTTCAATGCCACCAAGGGCTGTAGTCAAGGTCAGTGTGGGGTGAGGACATGAGATGGAGCAGAGCCAACTTGTGTGTCCCTATAATCCTGCACAAAGTCCCAATGTGCTCTTACGTATAAAGTGGTAGGTGGATCCTTAAAAGCTGCCCTCCTTCTCTCCCACCAGCTGACTGTAGGTGCTACTCCCCCTCTGCTCTAAACCCATGGAAGTTTGGGAGCCGACAGCTGCGTGCGTACATGTGTGCATGTGACGTTAAAAAATTCTTTCTCTCTTTCTAGATAACCGACGGGAATGGGGAAGCAGAGCTAACCAGAGCAATGCTGCAGGCCCGTTTCGTCGACCTGAATGAACTCATCGGCCACTCAATCTATGTTACTGTGACAGTTTTGACGCAGTCTGGTGAGCAATTCAGGGCATACCTTTTGATCTATAAAACCCTTCATGGCTTAGGTCCCTTGTAATTAGAAACACCAGGCCAGATCCTACTGTTAATTACAATGGCATAACTATAGAGTGACCCCGGTAGATTTATTTCTGACTGACAGTGGGGAAGATGAGATCAGAATCTGTCCTGAAACAGCTTTTTCTAACCCTTCCTGTGGCTTCTTTCTGCAGGCAGCGACATGGTGGAAGCAGAAAGAACCGGAATTAACATTGTGACATCTCCCTATGAAATCCACTTCACAAAAACAGCCAAGTACTTCAAGCCAGGGATGCCATTTGAACTCATGGTAATATCTCTTCAGCCTGGATCTAGGCCTTTTTTGGGTATTAATGGGAGACAAAGGGCTGGGTTCTTATCTCAAGCCGGAATATCTCCATTGACATCAATTCATGCTGATGTAACTGAGATCAGAATCTCTCTCAAAGCTGACACTCTATCTAGGAAGCGGTGCAGTGGCACTGGATACAAAATATGGCATGAGGTCACTCATACACCTTAGGGCAGTACATGCTACTTCCTGGGCCTTGTACCAACAACAGGCGCATTCAGGATTCTAGACTCCTCCACGATCATGATGAGGCTCTATGCTGGGCCCAGTGCTCCAGGGCTGTTTGGCTCAGGTTACATGCCTACCCTGCAATCAGAGGTGTGACTGCAGCCCATGTAGACATACCGGAGCCAGCTTTGATCTTAGCTAGCTCCAATAATGATAGCAGTGAAGCCACGGCAGGCTGTAAAACCCTGCCAGGGACCCTGGATGTGAACTCAAGCAGCTAGCCTGTGTTGCAGCAGCTTCACTGCTCTTGTTATTCCAGAGAGCTAAACCAAAGCTAGCTTGGGCATGTCTACACGTGCTGTGGTCACCCCTTTGATTGCAGTGTAGATATAGCCTCAGTATGCAGCTAGATGTATATTTGCTCCTGCATTGCAGCCCGAGGTTCAAATGCAGTAAGAAGAAAGGTTTGGGAGAGGCCAGGGTTGAGGGGTGGAGAGAGGTGGGGAATGGTTGAATGGTGGAAGAAGGGGAGAATTGGAAAGCAACAGGCCTGGGGAGTAGAGGGGCGCTAGTGCAGAACTGCAGAGGACAGTGAAATTGGAGGGTGGGGCAGCCGTGCCATCATTTTCTCCTGTCTGTGTCTCCATTGCTTAATGCACTCACAGAATCTCTAACCTAGTCCAACACGACGCTAGGCAGTAATCCCTTTGTCTCCCCTTGATCTCAGGTCTACGTTACAAACCCTGATGGCTCGCCAGCGGCCCGCGTTCCCGTTAAGGTGGATGGTTCCCAAGATTCTAGGCTGACTCAGGGAGATGGGACTGCGAAGCTGATTATCAACACGCCTGGGGGGCAATCACAGTTAGCCATCACTGTGAGTAACCTGCCAGTATTACGGGAGGCTGGGCACGAGGTGTGCACCCACTGGGCAGCCCCCTCCGTGCGACACCCTAGGCTTTGTACAGAGCCCTACATCAGTCGTGGGAAACTCATGGATAATAGTGATGTAGCTTCAATATGACTACTATTTCCATCTCAGGCTGGCATAGCACCTGAACTTCATTCTCCCTATGCTGGGTGAGATCAGGTCGTTTCCAGCGGCCTGTGATTTGGATTTCATAAGGGGCAGCGTCTTGTGGGGCATGCACAGATATCTGGCAAAGAGCTAAAGGAATTGACTGTATGGTTAATGAAAATGCAACAGCATGGAAGGCTGGCTGATTGGGGCTTGGAAGAGGGCGCCAGAGAAGCCAGTGATTGACTGGGCCATAGAGACTAAACTTCCTTCTTAATACCAAAAGGGGCCAGGCTGAGATACAATGATGGGGGGTCATATGGGGAAGTTTCCCCTGCCAGAGTCCATGTTGTGATTGTCCTGTGGCTAGAGAGGTTTCAGTGTCCTGGGCCTTTCAACGCACTAAACTATATAAAGAAACTGAATGGAAGCTTTTGAAACACTAAGAATACCTGAAGGGAGGCAATACAGCTTTGTGCCTTGGGCTCAGGAGGCCTGGGTTCAAATCCTGGCTTTGCTGCTGTTTTGCCATGCGATCTTCAGCACATCACTTCCCCTCTCTGTGCCTCAGTTTCCACTGTGTAAACTAGGGACCTCCTTTGTAGAGCTCTCTGAGAGCCAGGCATGAAAAGCACTAGGTGCTGCTATTAGAATAAGGACTGGAGCTCATTAATTTTTCTTGGCTTAATGAACTAGTTTTTATTTATTTAAAGATTTAGGGTCCAGACTCTGCTTTTCATGAAAATGATGTAAATCTGAAGCAACTCAGAATTTACACCAGTGTAACTGAGAACAGAATCTGGCCCAGATGGATGTGTTAAAGACTGTTTTCAGGCTCAAATTTAGTTTAACTGACACTGTTTTTTTCCCCCTGAACCTTCCAGGTAAAAACTGACCATAGGGACCTCCCAGAGAACCGCCAGGCCCGTAAGTCCATGGTGGCTGAAGCCTATCAGACCCAAGGAGGATCTAAAAATTATCTCCATCTGGCGGTCTCCTCTACTGAAATCAAACCTGGAGACAACTTACTTGTGAACTTCCATCTGAAAACTAGTAGCCAAAGTATTGTGGACAGGATCAGGTACTTCACCTACCTGGTAAGTGTTGTGCTCCAAGGTAGTAGGTTCTCCTTTTACATCCAGGCACTGAAGACTCCATAGTGACACAGAAGCAGGGCTTAAATTCTTATAGAGTATTTCCCAGAGTCCCCCACACCTCCCACCAGCAGCCTATAAAGACTCAAGGGAGGTTGAAAATATTTACCGGAGAGCTCCATCTAAATTTAAGCCCTGCATAGAAGCTTTATTACTCATGTCTACATGGCCTGGAGTAGCCACCCAGCACTGACTAAACCCCCAATGTCATCTTCTCAAGGCTGAACATAAACCGAGGATGGATTATCTGGGGACAGGAGTCTGCTTTAGTTTCTCCAAAGTCCCAATTGGGAAATTAGAGGAGACTCCCCAAACATTATTGTATTGCAATCAAAGTCTGAATCGGGGGGTAAGACAGATGCACATAGAAGGATGAACCCACAACAGGAGCAGATTTACTATGAAACAAACCGTGCAGTGGCATGGGGGGACCCCAAAATGCAGGACAACTATCTGACAACCTGCCCCGAGTCCCAGCCAGTGGCACAGCAGGGCTCAGGCAGGTAGGTTGCCTGCATGCCATGTCTGGTGGCCCCACACTGCTCCAGGAAGCAGCCAGCTGCTGGGACGTCTCTGCGTGCCGCTGGCAGGGGGTGGAGGCAGCTCCACACGCTGCCTCTGCCCTGGGCAGTGCATGGAGACCCGCTGCCCCCCTTCTCCTAAGGGGCACGCAGAGACGTGTCAGCAGCAGAGCTGAAGTGGCTTCCTGCCCGATCTACCTCTGCCCGATCTGCCTCCCTCCCTCCTGGAAGCAGCTGGCATGTCCCTGCAACCCCTGGTGTGGGGGGAGGGTGTCTCCGTGCTGATTCCACAGCTCCCATTGGCTGGGAACTGCAGCCAATGGGAGCTGCAGGGGCGGCGCCTGAGGGCAGCGGTGCACAGAGCTATCTTGGATAACACCCCCCCCCCTGCTTATCTGCTGCTGCTGGAAGTGTGTGTGTGCTGGTCGCTTTGAGAGCTGTGCCACCCCTCTACCCACCCCCCAACCCCCTGCCCCAGCCCAGATCCTGCACCCCGCACCCAAACTTCCTCCCAGAGCCTGCACCCCTCCTCCCACACCCCTGCCCCTGCCCAGAGCACACACCCCTTCCTGCACCCTCACCCCCTGCCACAATCAAGGTGCCTCACTTTATTTTCATTTACTTTCCATTACTTTATAATATAGGAGGAGGATGAAGAGAAAAAGAATGAAAAACAAGGGAGATAAGAGAATGTTCTTTTTCTTGGCTGGGTCCTGAAGAGGGGGCCCCGAAAATGAAGCCGCTCACAGGGCCCCACTAACGCTAAATCCATCACTGAACCACAGTCCTTTGCTCTAACCACTAGACCGCACTCCCATGCAGAACCAGAAGTAGAGTCCAGGGGTCCAGACTCCCAGGCCTTTGCTCCAACCAGTTCTTCGTCTAACCCATTCCAGTCATGAGGGATGGTCCTAAATTGGGTGATGCTTGCATTTGAGAGTCTGAAGAGTACCTGAATACCAGACCCTCCACACTTCAGAGCCAGGTCCCGCACTCCTCAACCAATTCCATCAACTCTAGATCTTAATGCATATCTGAAACATTCCAAGTCTCTTGGTCTTGTCCAGGTGCATGATGAGGTTCATTGTCCTTCACAACCCATGTCTCATGTTTCCCTGTTAGATCTTGAATAAAGGGAAGATCATTCGTGCTGGAAGACAGGCCAAGCAAGAGGGACAAAATCTGGTGACCATGTCCCTGCCCATCACTCCAGACCTCATCCCTTCATTCCGCATCGTGGCTTACTGTCAAATAGGAAATTCAGAGATTGTAGCAGACTCAGTCTGGGTGGACGTCCAGGACACCTGCATGGGAACGGTGGGTTGATTTTTCTCTCCGGTCCTCTGGGTCTAGGCCTGTTAATAGAAATTGACACTTGTCATAAAACCATCACTATTATCCACAATTTTCTTCTCGTTTCAAGGTTCAGACTTCTTTTTCCTCCTCTTTTAGCACAACGGAGACCAAGGCACCATTCGATCATGACTGGAGAGTCGAAACACACAAAAAGTCATTGTTAGGAATAATGGGACAGATTCAGCTCTCAGCGTCTCCTGGGTCAATAGCACAATTAAGAGATTCCTTAGAGATGCAATAGAAAGATAGATAGAAATTAAGGTCTATAAATAGATTCCTTTGGAATCTAGAATCAGCTTCAGATTTACTCTACATTTTTATGCTAAGAAAGGAAGTAAATGGCTTCCCTCTGCCATAAAACAACCCCCTTGCTTTGCCCTTTTCCAAATAGCTGGTGGTGAAAGGAGCCACTGAGGCAGACAACAGAATCCACAAGCCAGGGTCCTCAATGAAAATCAAAGTGGAAGGAGATGCTGGAGCGCGTGTCGGGCTGGTGGCCGTGGACAAGGGAGTCTATGTTCTGAACAAGAAACACAAGATTTCTCAGACAAAGGTAGGCCATGAAAACATCGGGACATTGGCTGTGACTGGTGGTGTTTTATGGGGTGGAAGATACTGAGCTGAGATTTTGTTTGGTAATAGCAAGAATTTTTTGCTTGTGAGCGAACTCCTTGGGGTGGGCTCTTCCTCAGACTCGATCAAAGCAGGGATGGGTCAGTTCAGTCCTTGAATGGGAGACTTTAAAGGAAACTCAGGGGGCTGCAAGAAGTAGTTTTGGTGATTCAGAAGGAGGTCTTCCTCCATAGGCATGGGAACGAGGCATGTGAGGGGTGCTGCAGCACCCCCAGATTTTACATGGAGTGAGGCTCCAGGCCTGGGGTCCCGGTAGCCAGCTCCGCACCCAGCCCCCTGCTCCTGGCCCTGTGCCAAGTGTCCCAGCTGCCAGCCCCGCACCCAGGGTTCCACATCTATCCCCAGCTGTGATCTCAGCCTCAGCCCCCTTATCCCGTCCCATGCCCCCGCTCCCGGAGCCATGGTCCTGCTCCCAGCCCCAGCTCTAGGGGTCAGCAGGGGGCATGGACAGGGAGGAAGGGGCACAGCTCCCCCACTCTAGAAGTGCTCCAGCACCACTGCCTTCCTCCCTCTGAGTCAGTTCTCATTCCAACACAATGCTAGAGGGGGCTGTTATCTTACCTGGTACGTCTACACAGCATTTGGAGCAAGTGGAAGCAAGCTTCCCAGCCCTAGTCGACACATGTAGATTAATGGAGCTCATGCTAGCGCTCTAAATATATAGACGGCGCCGAGGAAGGGGGGTGGGCTTCAGAGCCTGAGCTCCAGCCTAAGCCATCACTTCACAGCACTGCCTATGCGGCTATTTTCAGAGTGCTAACACATGCCCTGCTAGCTCAAGTCTGTCAACCTGCACCAGACACAAAACACTGTGTAGATAGAGCATTTTTAATCCATAGCATTCAAAGAGCAAAATCTAGTCTTCAGCAGCTAAAGTGCTTTGAGACCCTTCTGGCGGGGAGTCCAAAGGGACCAAGGGGAATTAGACCTCTGTGGGAGTCCAGGCCTATATAGGTACAAAATACCATGATTCATAATGATTTCCTATCATCTATGCCCACTTGTCACAGATCTGGGACTCTGTGGAGAAAAGCGACATTGGGTGCACACCTGGCAGTGGCAAGGACAATACGGGTGTGTTTGCAGATGCTGGACTGAGCCTGGAGACCAGCATTAAGATTTCAACACCTCCGAGATCAGGTATGACTGCATGGATCTGAAACTCCTTGCTTACCTCCCCATTCAGCAACTAGCTTCACAGACTGGCTGATCTCTGGGTGGCTCGAGGTATTGGTAACAGGGTTTCAAAACCGTCCACCGCCAAGTCTTTGTTCTCCTGCCCCAGGACAGTAGCAATTGAAAGCTGGCCTCTTGGTGGTCTGTGCTGTGATGGTTTCAATCTGCCTCCCAGTGGACAAGCATGCAGAGAAGGCGGTTTGGCCTAGAACAGGCCAAATCCGGACTACCAGATGCTTTTGAATGGACCCCGAAATCTTTTTATTTAGTCTGAGTCTGAACCCTGACTACACCTTGACCCAGAAATTGACTACCCCAACCTAGAGTTTAGAGGGTGACAGGGAATCAGGACTCCTGGGTTCTGTTCCCACCTCTTGGAGATAGTGAGATATGTTAAGATGGGTTGCAGTAGGATGCAGGATTCAGGAAGCCTAGATTCCATTTCTGACTCTGCCATTTGTGTGATTTTGGGGACATCTTTTCACCTCTGGGTGTCTCAGCTTTGCCACCTACCAACTGGGGATAATGATATTTGCCTTTGTAAAGTGTTTTGAGGTTCTTGGATGAATGGGGCATAGACGTGCAGTGTGTGATCGTTACATCACAAAAGCCATAACCACAATGGTCAGCTAAGTCTCAGCAGGGAGGCTAAGGGCTGGTTGGGTCACAAAGACTGAACTCCCCTCTGTCCAGAGCTTCATTTCGGTTTCTCATTTCTTTCTGCAGAGCCAGGGTGTCCCCAGCCAGCAAAACGCCGGCGTCGTTCCGTTCAGCTCGTTGAGTATAAGGCAAACAAAGGTAGGTACCAGTGAAACCGGGGAAAAGAATTGTCATCCCTGGTCAAACCATCTGTCCAGCAAGGCGGATATCCTGCTTCCCAAGAGTGACCAACATCTGACACTTTAGAGGAAGGCAAAATTCCCAATGCACCTGTCCCCCTAGTGCAGCATTTCTCAAACTGGGGTCCACGAGGATACTACAGAGGGTCCATGAGCCCCACTGATCAATTCCTTCCCCTCTCTCTCAGCACCTCCTGCACGCCGGGGAACAGCTGTTCAGCAGCATGCAGGATGCACTGGGAGGGAGGGGAAGGATTGAGGATGGGGTGTGCTCGGGGGAGGAGGCAGAAAGAATTGGGGGAAAGGAAAGGCAGGGATGGAGCAGGAGAGGGAAGAGGTGGGATGGGGTCTTGGGGGAAGGGGTGGAGTTGGGGTGGGGCCTGGGGCTGAGCAGGGGGTTTGGAGGACCATGAAAAATTTTAAATCAAAATGGGGGTCCTCGGGTTGCTAAAGTGTGAGAACCTCTGCCCTAGTGTATTGTTGTACTGGAGAGATGAGGACGATGCCTGGGTGACTCAGTGGAGCATGGTGCTCTCCGTAGTCAAGAATAGGGAAAGTGGAGCTGGATTAAGAAGGGAGATGAAAAGCTCAGTTTTAGTTGTGTTCAGATGCAGCTGTCTGCGTGATGCACTGGAACAGCAGGTGTAGGGGAACCTAGGCTGGTCTATTGTGCAGTCCAAGGAGGTGGATGAAGGTTTACGTGAAAATGAGGAAGGAATTTCATCATACTCCAGCACCCTTCTTCTGTTGCTTTTCGTGCTGCACGTCTCTCTTCTGTCCCTTCCCGGTGAGGATTACTCCAGCTTCGACTCTGGGCCAGATGTTCATTTGCATGAACCATTCAGTCAAAGTCATGGAGGGTGGTGAAGCACTGGAGTGGGTTACCTAGGGAGGTGGTGGATTCTCCTTCCTTAGAGGTTTTAAGTTCAGGCTTGACAAAGCCCTTGCTGGGATGATTTAGTTGGTGTTGGTCCTGCTTTGAGCAGGGGGTTGGACTAGAGGACCTCCTAAGGTCTCTTCCAACACTGATATCCTATGATTCTATGTCCATAGTGGACAACTCCCCTTGTGGATGGGAATTCCCCATTAAATCAGCAAAGGCACATTTTGTGCCAGCTCCCCGCTCCATCTCCAGTGTAGGCAGCTGCTCAGGGGGTGGGAAGGACAACAAGGCAGGGAAAGACTGAAAGGGGATGTTCTGCTTTCCCAATCCTCTTCTGGGGTAAGGCCCATAGGAACAATGGACCTAATGCTAGAAGCATAGGTTAGAAAAGCCCATAGGCTGCTGTATGTATCACTGGGAAAGATCCACTACAGAATGTGATGCACAAGAGGGGTATGTGAGACACACTGGTAGGTGGTGTGAGCATAAGGGTGTCTATGATGGAGTAACATACACTCTGTGCGGGCTGGGAGAAGGTGTAAATTTCACCTGCTGACTCTCTTCTGCCTTTTGTCCATCTCTACTAGAGAGCAAAAAGGACTGAGACATTGCGAGACCCAACAGGCTCAGTAGGAGAGACCTTGTGGTTTGTATATTTCAGCGGCAGAGTATCAGGACCAGGCAGTGAAAAAATGCTGCGAAGATGGGATGTACGAGAACCCCATGGGGCACAGTTGCGAGAAGCGGGCTGGGTACATCCTGGATACGGCCGAGTGCAAGAAGGCCTTCCTTGACTGCTGCAACTATATCAAAACTATACGGGACGAGCGGCAGCGGGAGCTCCACCTGGAACTGTCACGAAGCAAGTACCCAGGGTTTTAATATCACTCAGAGGAGGGACGGTGGAAGAATATTGGGCCACCTGCTCATGTTCACTGGGTGAGATCTGTGTCCCAGAGCATGGGCAGCTGGAAGAGGCTTGCCATATGCGGAATCAGCCAAAGAAGAAGAGCATGTCACTCTGGGATGTTGTGGCAGGGGAGAAGCAACCAAATGTGGGTGGCTGGCACCTTCTTCCATCTAGCGACCCAACTATGCTACAACCCCAGAACATGGTGGCATCAAAACATAATGGTTTATGCCACAATGTCACTGCCATCCTATTGAATCTCAGTGAAGGGCACTGAGGATTTCACAGCTCGGCTAACTACCTCTGATTTAACATCCCAGGTGACATTGATGAAGGGTTCTTACAAGATGAAGATATTACCTCGAGGAGCCACTTTCCAGAGAGTTGGTTATGGCAAGTGGAACAGCTGCCCCAGCTGCCAAACAGAGATGGGTAAGAGCGTGTAGCTCTGTGGTTCTCATGGGACCAGATCCACAGTGGGTGTAAGTCAGTAAAACTCTACTGACCTGGCCCATTCTTCCATGCTATATTTTTGCCCCAAAACAAAAGGCATGGCATAAGTGGGTCCAACCACTGCTGAAGTCCGTGTCTATAACTGGTTAGGATCTCAATGTCTGATCTCATTTAAGGGTGGATGAATTTGGGATTTAGACCCTTGGACTGAGAATGCCCATAAGACCTAGCTTCTTGCTTCTGTAAATTAAAACTCTGCCTCTCTCTCCTTGTAGAATTTCTTCCAAGACCTTGAATATTTTCCTGAAGGATTCCATCACTACCTGGGAGGTGCTGGCCGTGAGCCTCTCCGAGACCAAAGGTGAGGAACGCAGCCAGCTTGCTGAAGTGAGCCAATAGAAATTCGAATGGGGAAAAAGGGGCTCCAGGCAGCAAGGGACTTTAAAAACCTCACAGTGAGATGGAACAATCCAGGCGATAACCAATGGGTTTCGATATTAAAGCGTAAATCCCATTGATCCTGACCCGGGATCCTTTCCTACTGCAGGGATCTGTGTGGCTGACCCCTATGAGATAACAGTGATGAAAGACTTTTTCATCGACCTCCGGCTGCCTTACTCTGTAGTGAGGAATGAGCAGGTGGAGATCCGGGCTATTCTCTACAACTATCAGAATGACAAAATTAAGGTAAACTCGCATCTAGAATCTAGATATTGCATTGATAGTTACACTTCAGACAGGCCATTAAATACAGGAGTGCCCAACTCGAGATCTCCATGCCGTACAGAAAACTATGGCCCCAAGCTGCATGGGCAGTGGGTATAATAGTCCTGGGGAGGCTAAGCCCAAAACACAGTGCAGCCCATCCACGCTCCGCCCTGAGGCCCCGCTCCTGCATTCTGCTTTTCCCCCGGCCTCGCCCACACTGCTCCTTTTCCCACCCCCAGTCTGCCTCTTTCCCCAAAGCCACCCTGCCTGCCTCCCATGCTGCCTTTAATGGCTACTGGCCAGGATGGGTAAAGAATGGTGTCCCTAGCCTCTGTTTGTCAGAGGGTGGAGATGGATGGCAGGAGAGAGATCACTTGATCATTGCCTGTTAGCTTCACTTCCTCTGGGGCACCTGGCATTGGCTACTGTCGGTAGACAGGATACTGGGATGAATGGACCTTTGGTCTGACCCAGTATGGCCATTCTTATGTTCTTATGCTCCTCCACTTCCCCCATGACCTCCCAGCCCACCTCTCATGCCTCTTCACCCCCTCCCACACCCGCCACTTGCACTTCACCTAAAGAGGCAGAGAGGCGAGGAAGCAAAGAGAGGCATGAGCAGTGGGAGGGCCCTCAGGGGAGGGGGATGAGCAGGAGTGGGGTCTGGGGTGGAGTGGCAGTGGACAGGGCTGGCTCTGGCTGTTTTGCCGCCCCAAGCAAAAAAAAAAATGTGGGGAGACCGGAGTCAGGGTGCAAACTTTTGGCTAATGGGACTCCCTGCGCTGTAGATGTGCCCCGGGCAGTGGAGTGCGCACTCTGGCTAACAGGGGGGAGGGGGAGGGAGCAGGGGGGAAAGAAAGAAAGGGGGCAGCCAGGGCTTCCTTCAGCCAGGGCGCTTGCCACTCGGCCCCTCCCGCCGTGCTGCCTGCCAGAAGGGCTCCACGCTGCTCCGGTCGGCGGGGAGGGAAGGACACAGGCTGCTGGGGTTGCTGTGGACCTGGCACCGGCTGAGGCAGACGGAGCGCGCAGCCCACTCCCAGCAGGGCACTCCCCTCCTCCGTGCCGCTGAACCCTACAGGGTGGCCAGAGCGGTGAACAAAAAAAAAATAAAGAAAAAAAAAAGGGCAGCCATGCCACCCTAGCACTGGGCAGAATGCCACCCCGTAGACTCTTCTATCCCAAACACGAGCCTGGCAGTGGAGCATGGGTGGGGCCTTGGAGGAAGCAGGAGCGGAGCACAGTCTGGGTGGTGGTGGGTTCCCCTGCCACACACACACTTCTAGGGAGTTTCCAACGGTCAGGCCCCCACCCTTCCCCAACGCAAGAGTCATGCATCACCCATGGCAAGCTGATTCTGTCCTGAAATAAACACATTAAAATGATCAGGTCAAACAGAACCCATTCACAGTGTGTATTTACAGAAGGTTGTTCCCAAAATAAGGGAAGCTTGTTAGTCACCATCTGACTAAATGAGTTCACAGTTTCACTTCCAAATGGGACATATGTCTGTAATGTGGGCTTGAATGTCCTCTAGTGGTAGTTCTGAATATATGGACATGTTGGGTCAGACCAGTGGTACAGCTAAACCAGTACCCTGTCTTCTGACAGTGGCCAGTGCCAGGTGATTCAGAGGGAATGAACAGAACAGCATAATTATCGAGTGATCCCTCTCCTGTCATCCAGTCCCAGCTTCTGGCTGTCAGAGTTTTAGGACACCCATAGCATGGGTGTGCACCTGACTGTCATGGCTAATCCCATTGATGGACCTGTCCTCCATAAACTTAGCTAATTCTTTTCTGAACCCAATTATACTTTTGGATTTTACAAGATCCCCTGGCAACGAGTTCCGCAGGTTGATTGTGCAGTGCGTGAAGAAATACTTCCTTACATTTGTTTTAAATTTGCTGCCTATTAATTTTATTGAATGACCCCTGATTTCTGTGTTATGTGAAGGAGTAAATGACACTTCCTTATTCACTTTCCTCACACCATTCATAATTTTATAAATCTCTGTTATACCCTTCCCACAGTCATCTCTTTTCTAACATTAACATTCCTAGTCTTTTTAATCTCTCCTCATATGGAAGCTGTTTCATCCACTTTATCATTTTTGTTGCCCTTCTCTGTAGTTTTTCCAATTCTTTTATATGTTTTTTCAGATGGGGTGACCAGAACTGCAAGCAGTATTCAAGGTGTGGACGTACCATGGATTTATATGATTGGCATTATGATATTTTCGGTCTTATTATCTATCTAATTCCTAATAGATCTTAACATTCTGTTTGCTTTTTTGCCTGCTACTGCACATTGATCAGATATTTTCAGAGAACTCTCCACAATTACTCCAGGATCTCTCTCTGGACTGGAAACAACTAATTTAGACCCCTCATTTTATGCATATAGTTAGCATTATGTTTTCCAATGTGCATTACTTTGCACTTATCAACATTCTATTTCATCTGCCATTTTCTTGCCCAGTCATACTGTTTTGCAAGATCCCTTAGTAACTCTTCGCAGTCTGCTTTGGACTTAACTATCTTCAGTAAATTTGTATTGTCTGAAAACTTTGTCACCTCACTGTTTATCCCCTTTTGTGGATCATTTATGATGATGTTGAAGAGAACAGGTCCCCGTACAGATCCTTGGGAAACCCCGCTTTTACTTCTTGGCTGTGAAAACTGATCAATTATAGCTACCCTTTGTTTCCTATCTTTTAACCAGTTACTGATCCAGGAGAGGACCTTTCCTCTTATCCCATGACTCCTTGCTTTGCTCAAGAGCCTTTGGTCTGTGATCTTGTCAAAGCTTTTCTGAAAGTCCAAGTAAACTATATCCTCTAGATCACCCTTGTCCACATGCTTGCTGACATCCTCACCCCAGTGTCCCGATCTGTGAACAAATGTGGTACTTGGGTTTCTACAGGCTGCCAGTCTGGATCCTTTGGCTTCATTACACATCAACCAGTGCTTTTTAGCCTTGTTATAGGACTTCTTCTTGGAGAAATGCTGAGCACCTTAAGCTTGCTGGAGGCATTCAGCACCTGGCAGGATCGGACCCTCAGACCCCAACTAGCAAAGCAGCCATTTGTAACAGAGAGAACTGCTCCCCTCTGGTTACCGTATTTCTCTGGGTAAAAGCTGCCCCTGTGCTCTCTTCCCAGGTCCGAATGGAGCTGTTACACAATCCAGCTTTGTGCAGCGCATCCTCTTCCAAAAAGAAATACCGGCAGATCCTGGAAATTGAGCCCATGTCTTCCCGGGCAGTGCCGCTCGTGATCGTCCCACTGGAGCTAGGGCTGCACGACGTTGAGGTGAAAGCAGCTGTGTGGGACTCATACGTGTCCGATGGTGTGAAGAAGAAGCTGAAGGTCGTGGTACGTACTGGGTCACAGGCCCATTTTGTCTGGTCACAGGACAAGCAGCCGGTGGCCTGGCTAGGTTGTCTTTGGAATCTGGTCTTTACCTTACCTCTGAAGTTAGCACCTATGTCCTCTGCCCACTTCAGTGATCACAGTAGCTTTGTTAATGGCCTAGTTGCTGCACGTAACTCTGCAGAGTGTCCCATGGGAGACCCAAGCTCAGCTGCTAAGCCCCCTAGTGTCTTCCTTCTTGGACCAGCACCCTCAGGGGGCTCCATTTCTGCAGTAAAACTGTGGGAGGACGTTTTAAAGATATTCTCACACACTTCATGGAAAATGTTGCTGGTGTATCTCAAAAAATCATCTCATGAACCCTCACTGCACATGAAGGATGGTCCAGTGGTTAAAGTATTGACCTAGGGTATCGGAGACTTTGGTTTGATTCCCTCCTGTGCCACAGACTCCCTGTGTGACCTTGGGCAAGTCACTTAGTCTCTCTGCACTTCAATTACCATCGGTAAAATGGGAATGTTACTGCTGCCCTATGCCCCAGGGAGGTTCTAGCAATACATTCATGCAAGACTGTGAAGCACTCAGATACTACAGGGATGAGGGCTGTGATAAACCCTCCCAAACATCTTTAGGCTGGCCCTGTAACAGTGGTCTGATATTGGAGGACATGAGTCAGTTATATTTGAGAGCAATGTGGGTCCAGAAGTGCCAGAACTGACTCTTCCAGCTTGCCCGTGAAAATCAGTGCCATTTGGCCTCTTAACAGGAGACTTCACTTGGGGATCAGGGGTCCTTCACTGAGAACTGAAACAACATATAGCTGTGAGAACATCAATTCCTTACCCTGCCCAGTTCTAGGGGACTAATTCATTCCGGGTAAAGCTCCACTGAAGTCAGTAGATGTACACCAGGGTGGCATTTGGGGCTGTGAATGGGGTTTCCCCCTTTTCCTTCAAAGATGCAGCCAGACCAAAAGGAAACATTCTTTCTCTAGACCTGAGGGAGAGCTCTGTGAAGCTCAAAAGGCTTGTCCCTTCCACCAACAGAAGTTGGTCAATAAAAGATATTACCTGACCCCCCTGCCCTTGTCTCTCTCTCTTATCTTGGGATGGTGGGGGCAAGGGGCCATGGCTCTTCCACTTTTGCCATGGGCCCGGCCCCCAGCCCTTCCTCTCCCCCCCCAAGGCCCCGCCCCGTGGCCAGGCCAGAAGTTGGAGCCCGGCCCACAGAAGAGCGACCCAGGGAGCCTGGGCTTCCGTGGGGAGCCGCAGACCCTCCACCTGCCTGGGGGAGGGGCCGAGAGCAGCCCCTGGCCCATGTCCCCACCCCCTGGGGTCGGGGTAAGAGCTGCACAGGCAGCTGTGGGAAGCCACAGACCCTCCACCTGCCCTAGGAAGGGGACGTGGGCTGGGGGCTGCTCTTGGGCCCTCTGACCCTGGGCAGGGGGTGCACCCTGGGCTCCCCAGCTGGGCTCCAGCTTCCAGCTTAGCTGGGGGGAGGGACTTTGGGGGAAGAGGAGGGGCAGGGCCACAGAGGGCATGGGGCCTCATGGGCCCCCCACTTTGGGGAAGAATCCGTCACCCACAGGAGCCAACTTTTCAAAGAGCTGGGGGGTGTTCAACCCCAGACCCCGTCCCCACTCCATCCCTTCTCCCAAGGCTCCACCCCCTCCCTGTCTCTTCCTGCCCCCTTCCCTGAGCATACTGTGTCCTCGCTCCTCCTCCCAACCTCCTGCACACTGCGAAACAGCTGTTTGCAGTGGGCAAGAGGCGTGGGGAAGGACGGGGAGGCGCTGATCTGCGGGGCCCACCGGTGGGCGACAAACACTTGAAGGGGAGGGAGAGAGCTGATGTGGGGCTACCGCTAGGTGCTCAGCACCCACCATTTTTTCCCTGTAGGTGCTCCAGCCCCAGAGGACCCATGGAGTCGGTGCCTATGCCGTCACCCCTGTCCTGGGACCAACCTGGCTACAATGCTGCAAACAACTTTTATTACACTTTGATCATGTGTTCTTGTTCTTCCCTCCTAGCCTGAAGGGATGAGAGTAACCCGGTCTATGTCCACTCAGCTGGATCCAGCTGCAGAAGGTGAGTAACCACAATGATTTGTCTTTATATAGCGCCTTTCCTTCTGCAAGCGCCCGGTGAGCACACAATGTATAGACAAGTGAGGGTCTCTCATTTTTGGAGCCCTTGTATCTTTCAAATGCTGTTCCCAATTTGCCTCAAACTCGCCAGAAAAATTCTGCACCTGCCATACGATCGTGCCTGGGGATTTTCAAACGGATCGCTTTGGTTTTTGGTGACATGTGAGACTGCCAGTGTCAAGCTGTCAATGGAAGACTTGCATCAGTTCCATGGAATACCCCACACTGGTTTAAAATTTGTGTGAAATATTGACATTTCTTTGGTCCCTCTGTCTGCCTTATATGATCATGTATCACCACAGCATTATATCCATCTGAGATACTTACACATAGTAATTGAGTGTGACAGGTTAGAACCGCTACATCCAAGGTGCCACCTGATGTGCTGGAGTCCCACTGCGTCTGCTCATTCCACCAGCCTGGGCTTCCTCATTCTGTCCTTGCTGTGGCAGGCCCTCAAGCCTTCTCTGGGCCAGACAGAGGTAAGCCCACAGCTGGGGGGAGGGATAGTTCACTGGTTTGAGCATTGGCTTACTAAACACAAGGTTGTGAGCTCAATCCTTGAGGGGGCCACTTGGGGATCTGGGGCAAAAATTGGTCCTGCTAGTGAAGGCAGGGGGCTAGACTCAATGACCTTTCAAGGTCCCTTCCAGTTCTAGGAGATAGGTATATCTACTATCATTATTATAGCAGCAGTCACAGATTGAATTCAGCTTGGGGATTTACCCAGCACTCACATGCACACTTTATTTCAGGTGTGAACCCAAAATAATATTGTCTTGTGCTGTATAGAGAGATAGGCACAATGCAAGCTCATAAAAATCTCCCCCTTCCTCAATATGGAGGGAGATATGCACAGCTTTTGCCTGCCCCTTCCCCCCAGATATGAATTGCACAAACTGAGTTTTGGAATAAACTAAAAACAATTTTATTAACTATAAATGGTAAATGTTATGTGATCATAAAGCATACCAAACAGAACAAATCAGATTACTGAGTAAATAAAACAAAACATGCAAACAAAGCTTAATATACTAAAGAAACAGGTTACACGTTGTAATTGCTCACCCTAAATGATGTTTTAGGCAGGTTGCTGAGTTTCTGCAGATCACAGTTCCAGTTATGTCTCTTTACACGGTAAATCCCTGTTCTCAGCCTGAACGCAGCCCTTGCTTAGTTCCTTTTCCTTCAGATGTTTTTAGCAATGTTCCTTCTTGGATGGGTGGCAAAGGAGAAAAGATCTGATTGCCTTACTTCCCAGCCTTAAATAGAATATACATAAGGCAGGAATCTTTTGTTTCTGAACGCCCCCCCCCCCCAACCCCGCTACCTCTTAATGGAAAAACACTGAAAGCCCAAGATGGGGGTCTAGTACCAGGTGATCCGATCACCTGACCTTGTAGTGTCAAAGCAGCAACCCCAGGAGCGTCTCAGGACGGCGCTGAGATTAGTATCTTCCAAGTCGTATTGTTCTTCCTAATGGCCTATTGAGGCTGATTGCCTGTTGTCTGGTGGGCGTTCCCCCAAATACGTACATAGTCGTAACTGTTACATAGTCAATATTCCTAACCTCAGATACAGAAATGATACATGCATACAAATTGGATAACCACATTCAGTAGATCAGAACATTTCCAATGATACCTCACATGACCCATCTTACATAAAACATATCTTAGTTGTACCATATTCATATCATAACAATATTTCTATGAAGAATATGGGGTGCAGTGTCTCACTGAGCTCCTCATGATCTTTAATGTACTTATCCTCACAACACACTTATGAGATCGGGAAATGTTTTTATACCCATTTTACAGCTGGGGAAACAAGCTATTAACTACTAGCCCAAAGGCATACAGGGAGTCTGCACCAGAGTAAGGAATGAGTCCAGGTTCTCAGTCCAAGGATAATGTCTTAACCAGTGAACTAATGTTCCTCTCAAAGGAGTCAGACACAAATCAAAACAGATTTTGGTCACACTAAAATATTACTATATGTTATAAGCGGGGTGCAGACATGAACAGTATGTGTTGCAGATATCAATAGAAGGTTTGTTGGTGTTATAAGCAACCTATTGATCTGCTGAACTCTAAGAATCTAACAATTGATTAGCCATTTATTAAAACATTTATTAAGAAGTTGTCAATCCTTTTATAAACTCTGTATAATCATACTTTTGAATATAAAGTGTGACACGGATTTTGCTATTGGCTGATGGAACAGGTAGCTCTCAAGGGTAGAAGAGGAGAACATTTTAGAAAATGTTTGATTCCAAAACTAGACATGATTCTCCATCACCGGAGGCAACAGAGGAAGAATGGAGGCCCAGCCCTGGACTGGTGTCTCTGGGGACTACTGCGGTACAAATAATCATAATTAATAATAAGGTGAAAAGTAGTGGAGAATCAGGCCACTAATATTAATGTCTTTACCATCACTTTAAATCAGCTGAATTCATGCCTGTGATCACACAGCTGGTTTGGCTTATTCGAAAGTCAGCAGTATGAATCCTGGGACAATCAGTTTGGACTGCAAAGTCACCACTCCCGTCTCATCTTAGTACCTTCCTCCATCTCCCTCTACAGGGCATCATTTCAGGCTCTGTATGAAGGCAGGGAGCCCGTAATCCAGGAGAAATAGCGGCTGCAAAGCCAAAAGGACGCTCATATTTTCACTGTGGGTTCTTTTCTCCTTTTCGCAGGTGGGGAACAGGAAACGAAGGTGAAAGCTCCAGATATAAATGATATCATTCCAAATACTGAACCAGAAACCAAAGTCTCCATCACTGGTAAATAAGAGCCTGTGATTGTGAAGTGCTTAGAAATCATGCTGAGTGAAACTCAGAAGTTCGTAAGACTGTTAGGCCAGAGGTCAAGAAATGGACCAAATGTTACACACTCTTACAAGTTTTTTTCTAATGTGCGAGCGAGTTTTTAGTCAAGGAAGAAATACAGTGGTGGTGTTCTTTTTGTGAATTTTCTTTAGGAGAGCTGTGGAAAGCAGCAGGAGCATTTGCTTTCATCTCTGTTACTAGAGTTGTTCCCTGGGAACTGAGAAGTAGTGTTTGGGGCCAAGATCCCGGAGAGAGAGGACTGACCTGCATGCTGTTTGCAACTCCCTCTGCTCCAGGACTGGTGTGCATAGTGTAAATGAAACAAGTTGCACTGAAAATATACCCAGACTCCACATCACTGACTTCTTTTCCAACCTGCAAGGTCCCAGCAGGGGTTTGGATCAACTGATCCAGTCTTAGGACCCAGTTCTACAGGGCGGTGGGTGCCCCAGACTCCAGGGGGCATTGAGGCACATTTCAGGTTCAGAGTGTTAAGTCTACAGAACCCATTGAGGGGTCACTTTCTCCCCATTCCCACAAGCCACCGCTCCCATGCTTGAATTCACACCAGGTTCTTCTCTTGGCCAGGAAACCCCGTGGCACTGGCTGTAGAAAACTCTATCGACGGGGCCAAGCTGAGGCATCTTATCGTGGTGCCCTCTGGCTGTGGGGAACAGAACATGATCCGTTTGACCCCAACGGTCATTTCCACCTACTTCTTGGACAGCACTGACCAGTGGGAGAAGATGGGGGTGGATCGCCGGGCTGAAGCCATCAACCTGATCAGGAGTGGTAAGAGACTTTCCTGGGTGACAGCAGGTCCTTCTCCAGACTTCTGTTCATTACTAGGGCTTGGTTATTCCTGCATATGGCTATTGGGTGGGAGCCAGGATGGCTAAGGCGAGTGGTGTCAACCTATAGAATACCCCCAGGGGAATTCTGTGCCAAAAATGAAAAATTATGCCACAATATTTTAAAATTTTGCAAAATTCTACATATTTTATTTGTCAAAATAACACAATATAATCATGCCAGTTTCAATTATTTTGGTAGCTTATTACAAAATACCTGTCAGCAAGTTTGTCTGTAACAATACAGACAACAAAAAAGATTCAGGAAATGTTTTTTGACAAATAGATTCCTTAGTAGGCATATTCCTACAGAACTCTGAGTAATTCATTTAAACTAAATACAGAAATTTATTTCCTGCACCCCTTAGAAGCAGTGCAAAGGTTTGGGGGAGCCAGGAGTGAAGGCGGAGCTGAGGGAGAGGGTAATAATGGCTGGAAGGAGCCTTGATGTGGATTTGGAGGGTTGTTGGGTGTGGATGGGAGAAGTATGGAACATGTGGGGTTTTTTGGGTCGGGGGGAGGGATTGTTAGGAAACCTCCCCGATGCAGACACTGGCTGACCCCTAGCCTTTCTCTTTCAGTCAGGCACATCTGCCCTGTCCCCAAGTGTCCCTGTACCCCCAGTTCCCATGTGTCCCTGCACTTCCACTCAGCCACCTCTCCTCCCCCTGTGCCCATGTCCCTAAACCCCCACTCAACCACCCATCTTCTGTCTGTTCCCATCTATCCTTCCCCTGCCCTCCCATTCAGCCCCCACCCCAGCCTGTCCCCCCCACTAGCCCTTCTGAACCCATCTTTGACGCACACATCCAGCAACCCCATGTGCCCCATGCTGTCCGTCCCCCCATATCCCATGCCTCCTGACTTGGCCTCATGGGCAGAGCACTGAGGAACACAGCCTCTTCTCTTCCCTAGCTGCAGCTGGGGCTCCTCCCACCCGGGAGCAACTACCCTCCGTTCTGGCACCACTGCAACCCATGATGGGTGAAAGGTGTAACTGCAGAACCTCTCTGGCTGACTGTATTTTCTGCAGACAAAAAAATTCTGCATGGGACACGAATTCTGCCCATGCCCAGTGGCACAGAATTCCCCCGGGATTATAATAGAACCATTTTCCCATATGCTTCCAGCTCAGATCCATCTCACCTCAACAATTAAATTGTTATTTTCCGGACTGGTGAGTCTTAGCCCACTTCCTAGTGGGACAGATGTACATAGTTGATGGTTAAAATCTGTTCCATCTTGATAACCGCAAAAAACTTACTTTGGGACTGCTGTTTGGGGGTCTTTGTGGGCTCAGTTGATGGATCTCAAGTCAGTTCCTAGCGGGACACATATCGGTGTTGCCAGAATCTAATCTGGGGGATTCAGCAGGAGCGCCGGAACTTGGTTAGACGTGTAGGGGGCACTGGCACCAAAACCGTGTCCCTGCCCCCAGCTCCTCCTCTTCCCCCTGGAGAAGCCAGAGCCAGGCAATGCTAAGAGCTGCCCAGGGAGCCTGAGCTGCTGTGGGAAGCCCCGGACCCTCCACCTGCTCTGAGGAGAAGGCCTGGGTGCCTGAGAACATCTTCCAACCCATGTCCCCACCACCTGGGGCACACCACTGCCGGTGGGACCCAGGGGCAGGGGCTCCAGTCCAGCCTCCTCCCTCTTCCAGGGGGGGGCCTCAGGTGGAAGGGGTGGGCCGGGGGATAGCCTACCTGAGCTGGTGGTTCACCCACCACCTGTGGCACCACTTCTCCTGTCACCTCTGGCCCTAGGCTGGCAGTTTGAGGGGGCAACGCCTCCCCTGTTCTCCCAAACTACGCCCATGCCACCACTGCTCCACGCCTGACCGAGGCTATTCCGCCCATGTTAAAAACTGGGCGAGAATGACCTTGCACTTTTAAAAGTGTGGGGGGGGGGGTGGCCTCCCTAGCCCCCCAGTTCTGGCATCCCTGGTCCCACAGGGTGTGGTGGGCCCAAATGTTCTTTGTGCCCAGGGCTCCAACAAATCTTAATCCACTTCTGCCAAAATCCTCACCACATCTGACCCAGGACATCCTGCAGCTGTCTCTATAGAGTGGCCAAGGTATGATTGTGTCATGGGGACTGAACTCCTCTTTCAACTACTTGTGCTGCCTCTTAGATTTCCTCCTACCTGATATCTGTGCCATGCTCGGCTCACGGCTCTGTGTGCACTAGGAGCAGAATTTACATGTGATGAGCACATTAGCCTGAGCCAGCATGAAAGTGACTTGGATCCTGATCTCTGGAGTGCTCAGTTTAGTTGCTTCAATGGACTGGATTCCCAGTCAAACTGACCGCTGCTAACAAACACAGAATGGAGGCAAGCAGGTAGCTGAGGGCAGAGATGGTGCTTTACAAAGAGGAAAGAGAGAAGGGGAGAAGGATGACAGATGGGAAGGATAAGGCAGGAGAGGTGCACAACACATTTCAAAGACCTTTCTTTCTCCTTTTCAGGTTACACACAGCAACTGGCATATAAGAAACCTAACTACTCCTATGCAGCCTATTTAAGTTCACCCTCAAGCACATGGTAAGGCAGCTTTTCTATAATGCTCTGCTGCATTGTGTAGAGCTTCTCTTTGTATACCTACCATTCCTCTGGAAGACATGAGCCGGAGCAATCTATTCCCCTGGCTACACTGAATGGACAAATTTCATGTGTAGAACTGGATCTTTAGAAAAATACACCAGGGAATTAAAAACGCAGGGGACTTGACAGCATCAGAGATTGGTAATGGAACGCAGTTCCTTGCATGGTTGCTGACACCAGAGTGGCTTAGATCAGTAGAGGTCTAACACATGTGGAATTTCAGTCCAGTTCCCAGTGGGAAGGTGTCCACGGCGCACACAAATTCTATAATCACAGCTCTGTTAGTCATGATCCCATCACATTTCACGCTAAGCAAAGTAAGACTCAGGACACCAACTTCTCCTGGCACCGGTGGGTGCTCGACACCCCATCTCCCCAGGCCCCATCTCGACTCCACCCCTGCCCCGCCCGCATTCCAACCCATTTCCCAAAGTCTCCGCCCCTCCCTGCCCCTATTGGACTCCTTCCCCAAATCCCCAGCCCCGCTTTTTCCCTGCCTCCTCCCCTGAGCGTGCTGTGTTCCCGCTCCTCCCCCCTCCCTTCCACAGCTTGTTACACTGCGAAAGAGCTGTTTCGCAGCAGCAAGCGCTGGGAGGAGAAGCGGGGATGCAGCACACTCACGGGAGGAGGCAGAGCGGAAGCAGAGGTGAGCTGGAGCAGGGCGGGGAGCTTGGCTGCCGGTGGGTGAAGAGCACCCACCAATTTTTCCCCATGAGTGCTCTAGCCCTGGAGCACCCCATCGAGACAGCACCTATGGTAAGACTTGGTTAGTACTTGGATGGTGGAATGCCAGTGAAAACCCAGTTACTGCAGGAAGTTCTGTGCCATACAGATTTCTAAGCATTCGTGTGTCTCTAAGCTCACCCGTCGCCCTCTTCTCCCCCACCACCTCGCTTATTTGTGGGCACGATAATTAAGTTACTGCAACTGATTCACTAGGTTGATCCACACAAAACCTGTCCCGACACCAGTTTTTGGTGAAGTTTTCATACAAGTTTAACTCATCCATCAGCACAGATGGTAATACATTGGCTCAAACATCTGTGTCAAGGAAACTTTCAGGAAGGCAGGAGTGACCTTCTGACCTGATTGATTCTGCATGTTAACCCCTCAGGCTGACGGCGTATGTAGCGAAGGTCTTTGCCCTGGCTAGCAAGCTAGTGGCCATCCAATCTGAAGTTATCTGCGGGGCTGTGAAATGGCTGATCCTAGAAAAGCAGAAGCCCGATGGCATCTTTCAGGAAAATGCTCCTGTGATGTCTAAAAGTATGATGGTAAGTTTAACCTTAGTTCCCATAATACCCCAGACTGTCCCCCATTCTATTCAGCCTAGCAGCTTGACACTTCCTAAATCAGCAGTTTGACTCACTAAGCCAGATCCCAAAGTCTTTACTCTTTTTTACTGGGTCCTTACCCAGGCAAAACCTCCGTTGAAGTCAATGGAAATTATCTGAAGCAGAAGTGAGTAAAAGCTGAGTAAATATTTGGTTTGGCCCAGTGTCTGTGAAATTGCATCCCCCTGAATAAGCACGGGTTATATTTGTAGCTATCGTTGGCATTTCTGAGCCTGCTTAAACAGGGACATAACATACTTCTGGGGGAATTCTGTGGCAAAAAATTAAAAATTCTGCACACAATATTTTAGAATTCTATATATTTTATTTGTCAAAATAACACAATATAATCATGCCAGTTTAAATTATTTTGGTAATTTATTTCAAAATATCTGTCGGCAAGTACGTCTATAACAATATAGACCCAAAAAAAGATGCTGGCAATGTTTTTTGACACACAGATTCCTTACTAGGCATATTAATATAAAACTTTGAGTAATTTGTTTAAGTGACAGTACAGAACTATATTTCCTGCATCTGTCAGAAGCAGTGAAAAGGCTTGGGGAAGTCAGGGGTAATAGAGGAGCTGAGGGAGAGGGAAGGAGCCTAGAGTTAACCAGGCTGGAGGGCGGTTGGGGATGGATGGGAGAAACATGGAACAAGTTTTTGGGGAGCAGGGCAGGATTGCTAAGGAGTTGGGTAGCCTCCCCCATGTAGACACTGGCTGACCCCAAGCCCTCTCCCATTCAGGCACATCTACCCCTGTCCCCACACCTCCCATTTCTATGGGTTTCTGCAGCCCCCTCGCCCATCCCCAAGAAGGATGTGGAAAAATTGGAAAGAGTCCAGCGGCGGGCAACAGAAATGATTAGGGAGCTGGAACACATGACTTATGAGGCGAGGCTGAGGGAACTGGGATTGTTTAGTCTGCAGAAGAGAAGAATGAGGGGGGATTTAATAGCTGCTTTCAACTACCGGAAAGGGGGTTCCAAAGAGGATGGATCTAGACTGTTCTCAGTGGTAGCAGATGACAGAACAAGAAGTAATGGTCTCAAGTTGCAGTGAGGGAGGTTTAGGTTGGATATTAGGAAAAATTTTCACGAGGAGGGTGGTGAAGCAGTGGAATGGGTTACTTAAAGAGGTGGTGGAATCTCCTTCCTTAGAGGTTTTTAAGGTCAGGCTTGACAAAACCCTGGCTGGGATGATTTAGTTGGGAATTGGTCCTGCTTTGAGCAGGGGGTTGGACTAGATGACCTCCTGAGGTCTCTTCCAATCCTGATATTATATGATTCTGTGTGTCCCTGCAGCTTCCCTCCCCCATCCCCTCAACAATGCCAGCCCACTAGCTCCTGTCCCAGTCTGTCCCCCAGTGGCCATTCTGAACCCCAGCCTATGGACCCCTCAGCAGCCCTGTGTGCCACACTTTGTCCTAACCTGGCTTCACAGGCAGGGTGCTGTGATAAACTTCTATTCCTAGGGGAATTCTGCACCACTGGGCATGCACAGAATTTTTTTCCCCACAGAAAATACATTCTGCCCCAGAAGCACTGCAGTTCTGCCTTTTGCTCACCGGACGCTGCCGTGGCACCAGAACAACCAACTGCATTCATGGCCTCTAGTGAGCGAAAGGTGGAACTGCAGTGCTTCTTGGGCAGAAATGTATTTTCTGCCAGAAAAAAAATCTGCAGGACACGTTAATTCTGTGCATCTGCAGTGGCACAGAATTCCCCCAGGAGTAATAACATTTGACACTGCCATGGAGAGAGCCATCAGTTTCGTGGGGCTGTAAGCTGGGCCATGGAAGATGTAGGAAGCAGATAAATATACAGAGAGGATGTGTATGGGGATGGATGGATAGTGTTTATGTGGGGATAGGTAGATAGATCATTTCTTTTTGGAGCTGGCACACTGTCACATTGCATTTGATGCATGGCCGTGATGTCAAAACATTGCAATACTGTTATTGTAACTGGTGCCCAGATACTGTATGATGAGGGTATTAAAAATGCAGAGCTAAATCTCGTCAATAGATTCAGTAACGTAGAGAGGTAGATAGATAATGTCATGAATTCTGTTCCTGAGGTTTGTTCTTTGTTTCCCTCTTAGGGAGGGTACCAGGGTGCTGAGCCTGAGGCCTCACTAACGGCTTTCGTTCTTATTGCATTGCTGGAGTCCAAAGACATTTGTAACAATCAGGTCCCTGTGAGTATGTCTGTCAAGTATCTTCATTTATTTGCATTATTTCCCTTTCCAGATGTGGTGCATGAACACGTGACGGAAAGAGTTTGCCCTAAAAGCATGAATAGAGTTGCCAGATTGGAGTTCACATGTCAAAGTGTGCTGTGGGGCCAGATTCCACGTCCTCCAGAGATCTCAGCACAATCCTCCAGGAGCTTAGATTTATATTGTGATGACGGCAAATCCCTGCTCCAAAGATTTTTACAATCTAAATAAACCGGACAGAGCAAGGATGTATTATTATCCCCCTTTTACTGATGGGGGGGGAAGAGGCATGGAGAGACAACTGATGTGTCCAAGGCCATGCAGGAAATGAGTAGGGGAACCAGGAATTGAACCCAGGTTCAGGGGTAGTGAGTTGTATGGGCCAATTGTTCCGGGCTCCAGGAATATTCAGAGCCCATGGGCCTGGCTCCACCAGTGTTTGGGGATGGGTCTCTCCCCAATAGCACCTGCTGGACCCAGGCTATTTAAAAGGGCCCAGGCCGAAGGCCCATGGCAGCTGCTGCCACCACCACTCACAGCACAGTGAGACTAAGGCGGCTTTCTGCCCACCTACTCTGTGTCACTGCTGGAAGTGGCCAGCATGTCTCTGTGGCCCCTGGGGGAGGAGGGTGTCTCTCCTCCTTGAGCTGCTGCCAGAGGGTTGTGCGGGTCACTTTTGGGAGCCAATGACACCCAAGGTAAGTGCCAACCCCCTGACTCCCTCTTGCATCCCCACAGCCCCCTCCCAGAGCCCACACCCAAACTCCCTCCCAGAGCCCAACCCCCTCACCCCTCCCACACGAAAACTCCCTCCCAGAGCTCACACCCCTTCCTACACCCCTATGCCAGGCCAGAGCCCACACCCAGCACCCAAACTCCCTCCTAGAGTCCGACCCCCTCACCCTTCCTGCACCCAAACTCCCTCCCAGAACCCACACTCCTCCTGCACCCCAAACCCTGCCCCGGCCCAGAGCCCAAACCCCGCACCCAAACTCCCTCCCAGAGCCCGAACCCCTTTCTGCACCCAAACTCCCTCCCAGAGCCTTAGGTAGGTAGGTAGGGGGCGGGACTTGGACCCATTCTGGGCACCACCAAAATTATCCAACCCTGCCACTAGAGCTCAAGTTCCCAATGCCATCCCTGCAAGACCATCCTCCTCCTCTGATTTCTTTTTTCCTTGTTATTGCCAGTAAGAGAGAGGAATGTCCAAATATGCCTATCCAGCTAGGCCAGCCTGCTCTCCATTTCCAGTATTTGATAGAAGCACGTATTCAGAGGGAGTGGCTAGCTCGATGGATTGTCAATGGGACATGGAGTCTTTCACTTCTAGAAACCTTGTTCCCCCCAGATTCAGACCTGCAGTGATGGAAAAATGTCATTGAGGTTCTTAGTTCTCCTATGGGAAGTGAATTGTGGAAGGAGAGTGTGTCTGCACAGTTCTTGACAGACAGGCCTCTAGATCACAAAACCCACGCTCCCGGTTGGCCCCCATGCTAGCAGTTTCACCAGGGGAACCAAGACCCAAGTGGACCACGGAGGATGCATTCCCCTCTCTAATCTCTAGGGGAGCCCCTCTAGGTCAAAGGTAAGGCACAGTGGTGGAAGGGTGTGTGCGGAGAGAATGAAATTCACCCACGATACAATTCAATGAATTGTGGTTTTTTTTAACTATGTAATTTAAAAATATATAAATTAATAGAATTTCAGTCTGATCAGTGGGTTTGGTTTCTTGATGTGTTTTGGTTTTTTTTGACCTCTCAGACCCTGCAGAATGGCATTAACAAAGCTGGGGAATACTTAGCCAGAGTGTATCCATCTCTCAGAAGACCGTACACAGTGGCTATCACATCCTATGCCTTAGCCCTGATGGGGAAACTGGACAGCGAGAAAGTGCTAATGAACGCTTCAACAGGTAGATTATTGGCGCGTACTCAGTACCAGAAAGATGTAGCCAAGTTGGGAGGGAGCTCACGGGAGGAGTGATCAAAGGGCTAGCGAGATCTGCAACAGCTGAGAGTTTGTGTGGTTTTGTTTAACAGTGAGTATTGTCTAGTTGGGCTGATATTATTCTAATCAGTTTTACAGTGACATCCAACCCAGATCAGGGACCCCTTTTGCTAGGCACATGGCAAGAGACAGTCCCTATCCCACGATGCTTAAAGTCAAGTTCAAAGGCACCTATTCAAATTAATTAGACCCAATGGGAGTGGGTTGCTTACTTCTTTCAGGCTGCTTTGAAAATCACAGTTTGCATAGACAAAGCCGACTGATGAGGAAACTAAGACCCAGACTGTCTACGCTGCCCTAAAAAACTCGCAGCAGGCCTGGCACAGCTGATTTGGGCTTGCAGGGCTTGGGGAATGGGGCTATAAAACTGCAGCATGGCCACTCAAGCTTGGGCTCTGAGACCCTGCTGGGACTTCCCAGAGTGGGGGCTTCAGCTCAAGCTCAATTTTGCAATTTTATAGTCCTGCAGCCCGATCCCCAGGAGCTCAAGTCAGCTGACCCAGGCCAGCTGCAGCTGTGCCATGGGTCTTTTATCGCAGTAGACATGTACCCTATGCAACTTGTGTCACAGAATTGGGGGAGACAAGGCCCTGCACCCCCGGCATCCTGCGATTCACCATGACTCTCAGCCAGCCAGTAAAACAAAAGGTTTATTTAGATGACAGGAACACGGTCCAAGACAGGTCTTTCAGGTACAGACAACAGGACCCCCTCAGTTAGGTCCATCTTAGGGGGGCCTCAGGGAGGCCAGAGCCCCATCTGGGCTCCCCACCTTTTTCCCAGCCAGCTCCAAACTGAAACTCTCCAGCCCCTCCTCTCTGGCGTTTGTCTCTTTCCCAGGCCAGGATGTCACCTGATCTCTTTGTTCTCCAACACCTTCAGCTGGCATCTTTGCAGAGGAGGGGGCTTAGGCCATTAGCTGCCAGGAGACAGAGTGCTGCCCATTCTCTGTGCAAACAGTATCACAGGGGCCTTCTTGGGCTCTGCAACAATCATACACACTGATCCCCCACCTAGATACCTAAGAAATGCATAGGGAAAACTGAGGCACCCACACAGTATTCAGAGAAAACATTAAGAACATTCTCACTTCCTCACAACTTGTCCAAAATAGCTTGTTGCAGAGCTGGGAACTGAGCCCCTATCTGAGTCCTAAGCCAGTGTCTTAACCACAAGATCATTTGTCTTTTCTGTAGCACTTAGATATTTTCTGTGGGAATATCTATGTAGCTATGGATTTGCATGACACTGTCCATTTTTTCACATGGGTGTGGTTGAAGAGGCAGTATTTTCCTTTTGGAGCTGCTCAGAATGTGCTGTTCTGTGTCCTGGTGAAGGTAATTCTTGTTCTTATTCTTTTATCGCATTTAGAGGGAAATCGCTGGGAAGACACAAACTCCCCCACATTCAGCATTGAGGCCACCTCATACGCTTTACTGGCCTTGCTGCGCGCGAAGAAATACGAATTGCTCAGTCCCATAGTCAGATGGCTGACAGAGCAGAAATTCTATGAAGGGGGGTATGGATCTACCCAAGTGAGTATAATCTTTGGCAGGCATAACAATATGTTTTGTGGGAAGGTCTCCCAATAGAAGGAATGGAAACCCCATCACTAGATCCACTGAGATGGACACTCCATCATAGGGAACAATGTGTGTTAGTCCAGAAGGTGGACATGATAATCTAATATAAATTCATCGTTTCCAAGGTCAGAAGGGACTGTTGTGAGCGTCCGTTCTGACCTCATGTATAACACAGACCATAGAGCTTCTCAGTCTAATTCCTTTTTGAACTAGAGCAGATCTTTTAAAAAAAACATCCAATATTGATTTTAAAAATTGTCCGTGGTGAAGAATCCACCATGACTCTTCCCAAATTGTTCCAACGGTTAATGATCCTCACTGTTACACATACTTCATATGTAACTTTTCATGTCTATAAATTGCCACTAATTTTATGCCCCATACAGTTAAGACATGGCTCCTATTAATCCTAGAATTATAAAATTATAGGGCAGAACGGGCCCTTGTTAGGTCATGTAGCGCAGTGGCTCTCAACCTTTCCAGACTACTGTGCCCCTTCCACGAGTCTGATTTGTCTTGTGTACCCCCAAGTTACACCTCACTTAAAAACTACTTGCTTACAAAACCAGACATAAAAACACAAATGTCACGTACACTATCACTGAAAAATTGCTGAGTTTCTCATTTTTACCATATAATAAAATAAATCAATTGGATTGTAAACATTGTACTTGCGTTTCAGTGTATAGTATATAGAGCAGGGGTAGGCAACCTATGCCGAAGGCGGCACACAAGCTGATTTTCAGTGGCACTCACACTGCCCAGGTCCTGGCCACTGGTCCAGGGGCTCTGCATTTTAATTTAATTTTAAATTAAGTTTCTTAAACATTTAAAAAACCTTATTTACTTTACATATAACAATAATGCAGTTCTATATTATAGACTTATAGAAAGAGACCTTCTAAAAACATTAAAATGTATTACTGGCCTGTGGAACCTTAAATTAGAGTGAATAAATGAAGACTCGGCACAGCACTTCTGAAAGGTTGCCAGCCCCTGACACAGAGCACTGTAAACAGGTCATTATATGAAATTTGAGTTTGTTCTGACTTTGCTAGTGCTTTTTATGTCACCTGTTGTAAAACTAGGCAAATATCAGATGCGTTGATGTAACCCCTGAAAGATCCCTGTGTACCCACAGGGTAACGTATACCCCTGGTTGAGAACCACTGATCTAGTCCAGTCCCCTGCACTGAGGTAGGACAAAGTATTACCTAAATCATCCCTGACGGGGTTTGTCTAACCTGTTCTTAAAAAACGCCAGTGATGGAGATTCCACAACCTCCCTAGGTAATTTATTCCAGTACTTAACTATCGTTACAGTTAAAAAGTTTTCCTAATGTCTAACCTAGACATAAGGCCTATAGTGGCTTATAGCGGATGGATAACCATTTCCACCTGAGCCTCTGCTACTGGGCTGGCTCACGTCTGTGTTAATGACTATATGTTAATCACTGACTGCACAAAAATATACCTCCTGCTGTCCTGTGTAACATCTAACGCTAAGAGTTAACTGTTGTATTTTCAATTCCTGTTCATTAAGCAGTCAGGATTGGATTCTGATCTCATTCACGGGCCACTGGGGTAATTCAGGAGCAAGAGGGACACAGGCCTTTGGTTCGTGGCAATAGGACAATAAAGTGTAACCCTCTTGTCTTTTTCCTGGTCTTCCAGGCTATTATCATGGTGTTCCAGGCTCTTGCGCAGTACCAGATAGACATCCCCATACACAAGGAGCTGAATTTGGATGTTTCTGTTCATCTGCCTGGTCGTACTAAACCCCTCACTTACAGGATTCAGTATGAGAATGCTATGGTGCTCAGAACGGCGGAGGTACTGTTTTTTCCTGCCGCCACAGATCCTACTATGTGCCCCTTCCTGACCATGCGCTAGGACGGCTGTGAGGGCAATCCAAGCGTCTATGCTCTGGATGCCCAGGGTGCTTCATGCTCCTGCAGTCTGAAAGGAGTCCAGCCACTGCCCAATCTCAGGGTCCTTAGGCACCACAGACAATGACTTTTTTCTTTTTCCCAATGGGTGCTCAGCCCTGCCCTCGCTCCATTTACATTTGCTCCAGTGAGAGTCATTGTTTCTGAAAATTAGAACAGCTTGAACTGGAGAGCTTGAGAAAGCCCTGTATGAAAATATCCCATAGCCCAGTGGCTAGGACACCCTTGTGCAATATGGGATACCCCAGTGCAAAACCCTTCTCCACAGGCCAAGGGGAATTGAACAAGGGTCTCCAATATCCCAGGTGAGTTCCTGACCACTGAGCTAAAAGTCACAAGCAGAGCACTACCGCTACCTGCTTTCCTTTTGTGAATCTGCCCCTTAACAAAGGCTTCTTTCCACCCAAAATGGATTCTTTTTTTTTTATTTGCCAAAATTTTTTGTTATTTTCAGATTTGGTTTGGGTTGAACCTAATTTTTCTTGCCAATTTTTTGGACCTGTCAGCAAACCAAAAGATCAGTTGTTCACCCAGCTCCATAGTTATTTGACCAGCTCTGGGCATCACCATCAGATGGGTGTTTACTGTCCTGCATAAGCTCGGAGGTCTCCGCTCACTGATTGCGAATCCCCATCACTCTTGCTGACAGGCTCAGCAGAGAAGCTAAGGGGTGAATGAGAGTGAACTCCCTTCCGTAATAAGACTTAGCATTTATATACTGCTTTATAAGAACAAATGTAAGCACTTTAAGGGGCAGTAGGCGTGTATGAAACTCGCCCTGCACCTGTTTGGCATATAGAGAACATCAGAACATAAGAACGGCCATACCAGGTCAGACCAAAGGTCCATCTAGCCCAGTATCTGTCTACCGACAGTGGCCAATGCCAGGTGCCCCAGAGGGATGAGCAACAACTGATCAAGTGACTCTCTCTTGCCATCCATCTCCATCCTCTGATGAACAGAGGCTAGGACACCATTCTTTACCCTTCCGGCTAATAGCCATTTATGGACTTAGCCACCATGAATTTATCCATTCCTTTTAAACATTGTTATCGTCCAGCCTCACAGCCTCCTCAAGTAAGGAGTTCCACAAGTTGACTGTGCGCTTTGTGTAGAAGAACTTCCTTTTATTTGTTTTAAATCTGCTACCTATTAATTCACTTGGTGACCCTAGTTCTTTGTTTATGGAATAAGTAAATAACTTTCTTATCCACTTCTCCACATCACTCATGATTTATATACCTCTATCATATCCCCCTCTTAGTCTCCTCTTTTCCAAGCTGAAGAGGTCTAGCCTCTTTAATCTTTCCTCATATGGACCCTCTCCAAACCCCTAATCATTTTAGTTGCCCTTTTCTGAATCTTTTCTAGTGCTAGAATATCTTTTTTGAGGTGAGGAGACCACCTCTGTACACAGTATTCTGTACACAGAAATCTTGCAGGCTATCAGTCTGGCATGTTTCATTGGCACTGGCTTATTTAAAATTAAGAAATGTAAGAGGCACCCAATCTGACTGTGGATTCTTTACAGACTAGGCTGAACAAAGACTTCGTTGTGAGAGCAAGAGGCACCGGACAAGGAACCTTGACTGTGGTAACGGTTTACAATGCAAAGATACCAGAGGATACATCTCAGTGTAAGAACTTTGACTTGAAGGTGTCTGTCAGGGAAGCCCAGAATGGTAAGTTACCTTCTGACTGGTTAAGTTTGCTGTTGCTACCCAAACACCTACACAAGTATTTAACTTTACAGACATGAGAAGTCCCATTGAAGTCAAAGAAGCATAAAATCAAAAATGTGCATAAATGTTTCTAGAATTGCAGCCTAAATTAAGACCAGGAGAATAGGATACACAGAGTGGAAGGACCAGAATAGAAATATTAATATTACAGCAGGACCTAGAGGCTTCAACCAAGATCAAGGACATATTGTGCCAGGTGCTGTACATAAGAGACAGTCCCTGCCCCAGAGAGCTTCCAATCTAACCAGCCAAAGGGAGAATTCTTATTCCCTTTACACAGGGGGAACAGAGCATTTCAGTTACTTTCACATGGAGTTTGGGTCAAAGCCATGAACTGTGTGTTAACTACCAGACCAGTGCAGAGTTGGGTGGGGTGTAAAGTAATAGTGAGGTCAAGGCAGCTAGATTAGCAAATGCAGCAATGTTTCCTAATGGACAGAGCACTGGCCTGGTACTCAGGACATCTGGGTTCTGTTCCCTTTTTGCCACTGGCCTGCTGGGTGACCTTGGACAACTTCCTTCACATTTCTGTATCTCAGTCTCCTCAGCTGTAAAATGGGGATAATGACACTGTAAAATGAAAATGAAAACTACTATAGAGCTAGGTATTATTAAATCTTTCTCTTTTCTAATATTACTGTTATCGCTAAGCACTACATGTTCTGACACAGGGTCTGTCCAGCTGCAGGACAAGCATGCTGTCATCATGACACCTGTGCTCAGCAGAGTTAGAACATCTCATTATCCCACAATACAATATGGATGAAAAGTCAGGCATGGGACTCGCTTCCTCTAAATGAGAGATGAGTCTGAACCAAGTTTAGAACTGGGTCCACACCTCTCCTAAGGGTTGAGTGCTCAGATCTAGGGCTCGGCTCAGCTTGCTATAGATATAAGGGTCTCAAGTTTGGGAGCATTTATGTCACCTTATAGGTAGAGTCATCTCACTTGTCAGTGAGCTCGGACTTCCAAGACATCAGCACTGAAAACGTGACCTGTTGCTTCTTTAGTTAATAACTTGGCTGACTAAACTGGCCGCTGTTCTTGATTTGAGCCACTAGAAGGAGACATTAGTACAGACACTAAGGCTATGTCAGTGGATTGCAGACTTTTGCGCTTGGGTGTCCCCTTTCACATAGCAAGCCTCTGAGTGCGACCCCTCCCCCAAATTAAATACACTTTTTATCTGTTTAACACCATTATAAACGCTGGATGCAAAGCAGGGTTTGGGATGGAGGCTGGCAGCTCGCAACCCCCCATGAAATAAAATTATGACCCCCCCGAGGGATCCTGACCGCCAGTTTGAGGACCCCTGGGCCACGTGCACACTACAGGATGGGGTGTTCACGTACCCACGCAAGCGCGCATCTAGCTAGCATGAGTATAAATAGTGACGTCTCTGTTGTGCCATGGGTAAGGCAACAGGGGCATGGCCTAGCCCCGCTGAGTACTGATTGCAGTGACACTACTGTTTATACCCTTGATGAGAGCTATCGTGAGCGGGGAATCACACCCCTAGCGCATAGTGTAGATGCAGCCTATGCCAGAGCCAGGATTTTGTCTTGGCCTGTTGGAGAGCTCAGGGCCAGCCAGGAGTTTTGGGTCAAATTCTGAACTTTCCAAAGTTCAAGGGAGTTCAGATCCAAGCTTCTGATTCAGGCCTCTCTCTCATGATAACACAAAACCACATGTCTGCGGGAGAGGCTTTTTCACTATTGCCAAACTTAAGCATTCAAAACTCATTAGTCATGTCCCCAAAAACCAATGACATCCGCTTAAAATCATGAGATTTTTAAAATACTGTAGAAGGGTAGGACCAGGGCTCAACCCTCCTTGAGGGGCGGAGGGGAGCCACACCAGCTCGCCACACGCCGTCGGCCCGGTCCCTTGGCTTCAGGGTTGAGGCAACAATGCCAAGTCGCTGGGGAGTTCGGGCTCAGGGCGGGGCCATAAACACAGCTATGGGTCAGGCCCTCAAGAAGGGGCTGAACAGCAAGGTAACCGGTACAAAAGGTCTCCTCCGCCCAGCGGGGAAGGGGAGTCTGCCACCCTTGGAAAGGTGGCAGGGGGGGACACAGGCCCTCCCACTCCACTGCATCCCAGCCCGGGGCCCTAGCAGTGGCAAAGATCCACTGCAGTCAGTGGGGTCCTGGCCGCAACACACTGACATGGGATCAGGTATATCTACAGCCTGACTGGGGTCGGCTACCCCCGGGCCACTTCCAATCTCCTCCTCACTGGGTACCTGCCACCCGCCGGCGCCATCCAGCGGGTGCCAGACCAGGGGTTCCTCAGGGTGCCAGGCATCGGGAAGTCCAGGCCACTCCTCTGTGTACCGAGCGGTGGGAAGCTCAGGCAGCTCCTCTAGATGCCGGGCGGCAGGAAGCTCAGGCAGCTCCTCCGGGTACCAGGCACGGGGCAGGCTGGGCCCAGCGGGAGCTCAGGCACCAGCATCTGTCCTCCCCAGCAGCCTTCTTCCAACTGAGCGCTGGGGCCGGGCTTTTATACTTCTTGTCCCACCCCTTGATTTCCAGGGGATGGGGACAGGCAGTGGTGGCTCCGCCCACTGCTGCACCTGTTCTGGCTTGTCCCTCTCAGGTGCAGCGGGGAGTGAGGCCCCCTCGCTACAAATACATTTGGGGGTTGTTTTCTTTGCCTTCTGGTTTCTTTCAGTTGCTCCCACTTCACATTTTAAAGCTTTTCTCCACAAGCTCAAGGTCTAGAAAAGAACTTTTATGCTAAGTGAAAGCTGAGATTCTCATGTGATCTTTTGTTTCCAGGAGCTGGGGTTTAAAGAAACACATCAAAAATTGTAAGACTTACCACAAGAGTTGGCAGTGCTGCTTTTTAGCTTGTGTGTCAGGCATCCTTCAGGGTGTCTGGTTCCTTTCGTGGGTTTTTTACCCCAGTTCTAGAATCTATTTGATTAAAGTGCTGAGTTTTCAAGTTTTGGGGCTTTCTACAAAACAAAAATGAAACTTACACCAAAAAATATTTTTTCCTCTTTTGAAACATTTCTAGCTAGGAAGCCGGAAGGAGCCATGCGTTCAGTCTTCATCAGGATCTGCACCAGGTGACAACACTGACCTTTAATGATAATGTTGAAGTTGAAGCTAGACAAAGTCAAATTTACAAATAAGGTGTAAATTTTTAACCGCCAGGGTAACTAACCATCGGAACAATTTACCAAGGAATGTGGCAGATTCTCCATCACAGGCCATTTTTAAAATCAAAATGGGGAGATTTTCTGGAAGATATGTGCTAGCTCAAACAGGAATTATTTTGTGGCAGTTCTATGGCCTGTGTTATACAGGAGATCAGAGCAGATGATCACAATGGTTCCTTCTGGCCTTAGAACCTATGAATATTGCTACACAGGATATATTTTTATAGAATAAGGATCAGTGTTACTGAATAACTATTACAAGCCCCAGCTCTTATCTAGCCCTTGTCATTAGGATGTCAAAGTGCTTTATAAAGGAAAACAGTATCATAACCCCAATTTTACAGGTGTGGAAACTAAGGCACAGAGCAGTGATGTGACTTGCCTAACCTCGCTCAGGAGGCTTGGGGGCAGAGGTGGGAATAGAAGCTAGGTCTCCTGAGTTCCACTCCAGTGCTCTATGCACTAGACCACACTGCAGCACAGCTGGATTTGTTGCTGGTCTACATGGAAGGATCCTGGCCCAGCATGTACTGGTCTGGTATAAATTCTGCGATGGCTTCCTCAAGGGAAGTCTCTGGTTGGCATGATTTAAATACCTGGGTCAGGAATAGAGAAGGGGCTAGGCCCTGCTATGATGAGAGACATAGAAGTACCTCATGTTCGTTTCCACAAAGCGACCTCGCTGTCCCTCTAACTTTGTCTTTAAATGTTCCTTTGCCTTAATGCCCACAAAAAAAATATTGACAATGCTTAGGCAGTGGGTGAGCTGAGGCCAGTGCCCATCATGCTGGCCAATATTGTCTCACTGTTTCTTTGGGCTCTCCCATCGGTCTGTATCCACCTGTTATATTGGCCTTATCCTTAGACTGTAAGATCTTTGGGGCAGGGAACGCCTTTTGGGTCTATGTTTTTACAATGATTGGGGTTCTAGGCACTACAATAATTAATAATACCTAGAGAGAGAGAGGCAGATAAATAGACTTTATAGCTAATTCCCAGCATTGTCATGGAACCATTCTGGCTAGAAACTTCCAAGCAACTAGTTTCCCCTCTTATTCCAGGCTATTTCAACTAATGAGAACTTTCATTGAATTTCTGTCCAAATGGCCACTTCCACAAACAAAGCAGCATATTTTTTTCCAGTGCCTGTTGATTTTCAGGCACGACATGTTTGAAAAGGATGCCTTTTCCAATCAAATAAGGAAGGAAGGCCCATATTTGAGTGTTAAAAATGCTACATGTTGCATTGTTTTCTTTCCCATGCAAATCGACTTGGGTTTTATTTAATTTTGAAAATTTGAATCAAATTGCAAAGAATATTTAGTTTTGAGGTTTTTAATTTTTCACTGTCCCTCATTGCACCTGGAGCATCTAAGCGAGGAAAAAGACCCAGATCTACAAAAGCATTTAAATGGCCTAATAATGCAGATAGGTGCTTAGTGGGGAGTTAAGTGAGATAAGTGACTAACTCTTATTGACATTCAGTGGGAGTTAGGCACCTAACCTGTTAATCTGCTTTGGTAAAACACTTTAGGGGCTGAAATACCTTAGTAAATCTGGCCCTAAATGCCTCAGACAGATGTGCTTTACCGCTTAATACCATATTGTGTTGATGGGAGCTTCAGAAATGTATGGATACTGTGGGGAGAGATGGAGGGGTGTATGTGGGGATAGAGAGAGAGATGGATGGGTGTATATGGGGAATGGATGCTCATGGACTATAGATTTTCTGAGAGGACAGCAGAAAAAAATATTAAGAACTGGCAAGTCAATATCAAAATGGGTTTTTCAGTATTAAATTTTGATGCAAGGGGATTTTCTTTTCCCTGCTAGGTACCTCGGTGAAGTTGATGCCACAATGTCAATCCTCGATGTCTCCATGCTCACGGGCTTCTCGCCAGATGTGGAGGATCTGACCAGAGTATGTCGAAATCACCCGAGCTATTCAGTAGAACAGGAAGGCTCAGGCTAAGCAGAGCTTAAAGCTCCAGCTGGGGGAGGTTCTTTCCACTGTTTGAGATGTGGAAGCTACACGAGGAGGTTAGAGGCTGGATGGCTTAAGGCATCAGGCCATGGCGCCTTTCAGTTGTAGGAGAGCAGGTCTCCTCTGGTCAGCAATGGAAACTCATTACCATCAGGCAGTATTATGTTGCCTGTGTGAAATAGGCCCCCATGCATACAGAAATCATGATCATCAGTGAGGATTGTACCTGGGACCCTTAGCGCTATCCTCTTGCACATGACCTAAAGCAGTAACTCTTTCAGCTCGAAATAGGGTCGGGCATTATACAGGCCTGCCACTAGAGGGAGACACGATTACATCCATATTGTACGGCTTAGTAGTGTGGATTGACTTATTTTGGTGCAGCTTCAGGATTTCGCGTCACTGCCTTTCTGTGATGCCTTTTGCTTTTCCTTCGTTGTGTTTAGCTTTCCAAAGGGGTTGACAGATACATTTCCAAGTATGAAATTGACCGCTCTCCTTCAGACAGAAGCACCCTCATCATCTACTTGGACAAGGTAAGACTTTACAAGGGCGTTCTCTGATCTTGTGTTAAATTCAGGAACTACTGCTGCAGGTTCCCGCTTTAGCCAGTTTGCACACCCAGGTGTCCCCAGAGACACCCAGGTATAACTGATGGCAGAATCACCTGCAGGATAAATTGTGCACAGGTCCCATGGTCTTTAATGGGAGATGCCCCGGCTAACACCAACGACTGAATCTGATCCCTCGTGTATCACTCTTTCTCCTTCAACCTTTCTCTCTTTCATGCCTTTTTGTCTCCTCTGCTATTTTTCCCTTTCCAAAGACCTAAGCATTCTTTTTCTGTTCTTTCCCCACCCAGGTTTCACATACGGAGGAGGAATGCCTGCAGTTTAAAGCTCACCAATTTTTTGAAGTTGGTCTCATTCAGCCGGGGTCTGTCAAAGTCTATGAGTATTACTCTTTAGGTAACAGTGGGCTGAACCTTTTCTCATCTCTGGGGTCATGCCCAATATGTCCCTTTCCCCCAGACACTCAGAAGAGTTTTCTCTGTTATCATGGCAGCAAACATGCTTACGGGAATACAGAAATTGATCAGGTGCATGAATAAGGAAAACACGGGTAGTCACACTAGCTAGAATGAAAGTGACAAGAGTTCTCATTCTTCATGCATCAAAGCATGAGCTGATCACCAGTCGGGAGCAGTAAAGAACAGACAAGCCATGTGGCACAGTAAGGTGCATTTCATGCTTTCCTATGTAGTATTTGGCCTTAGTCTCTGTCTAAGAGAGGACACAAGAATCTAATACAGGTGATTCAGGAAATTCATATCCAGATCCAAACTTCCACCAAGCTTGGGCTGCTCAGAAGTTGAGAGCAATAAATCTTTGGAACGTGCTACCACGGGAAATCTTTTGATGTCACCATGGAATTAAAAAGACAAGGTGGGGGAGATATTGTATTTTATTTGACCAACCTCTGCTGGTGAGAGAGACAAGCTTTTGAGACATAGAGCTCTTCTTCAGGTCTAGGAAAGGTACTCCGAGCGTCACAGCTAAAGGCAAGGTAGAACAGATTGGTTAGCATAAGTAGTTTAACATTTAGTCTGGCCTTAAAAGCTCTCAATCTATGAAAAGAAGATACAAGGTTTGATTCAGGATCATCTCTAGATAAAATGGCCAGTTGGTCTCCTCTGCTAGGGCACAGTGCCGTCTAGGTCTCCCCAAGAGACTCAAGACATTCAAATCTCTCTCACTGCTTGAGTTGTTTCTAGATCTTAGTCGTGACTCTCGCTTTGCTCAGTCAATGCTCTGGCAATGACCTCAGTGAGACTTTGGTTTGAGTAAGGACTTCAGGGTTGTCCCCTAAGAGCTCCAATTTGTTAATGGGTGTTAATCTGCATGAAGGGTAACGCTTCCCATCAGGAGTGGCAGAATCTTCCTGGAAGTGGGCTGACCACCGGAGCCCGAACTGTGGCCCTGCCTCCCGAAGCCCCAGTCCCATGCTGCATCTTCTCCCCGAGCCCTGCTCCCGCACTGCTTCATCCCCCAAAGACCCTGCGCCTCCCTCCCTCCTTTCTGCCCCTCCTCCCTGTTGCTCACCCTTACGGCTGGTAAAAAGTGATGAGGCCACAGCCCCCCTGACCTCCCCAGTTCCAGCGCCCCTGCTTCCCATCTCTGGATGTCTTTCTGAACAGCAGAGCCTGGCTCAGTCACAAGATATGAACTTGATGCGGGTATGGCGGGTGAAATTCTACAGTCTGTGCGATGCAAGGGGTCAGGCGAGATCCCAATGGTGCCTTGAGTCCTTAAAATCTACTAACCTGTGATTCTCTGCTCATTCTGTAGCTGACCAATGCACTACGTTCTACCACCTGCCTAAAGAGAGCGGCTTTCTCAGTAAGATCTGTCATGGGGACATTTGTCGGTGTGCAGAGGGTAAGGAGGGTCCTGTTCCTGCTTAAACCAGGGCAGGCTAGGATACAGGTTCTTGGAGCATGTAATAACACATCCTAGTTCTCCTATAGTGCTTTTAATGTTTAGATATTTCAGAATTTGGGGACGGGAAGTTCATAAACAATTTGGCGAATTTGACACGAATTCGCACAATGTTTCAGTATCATTGATTCTGCTTTTTGTGCTGAATGAACTGCGGTTGAAAAATTTCACCCAGCTCTACCTGAATGTCTTCCCTGGTGACTCCCTCCTTCCTCCTCCCCCCCCAGAAAACTGCTTCCTGCAGCACAAGATGACGGGTCCCATCAACCTGAACAGACGAATGGAGCTGGCATGTGAACCTGGAGTCGATTATGGTAAAACTGCTCTTTGGATCTGCAGAGTCTTACATTTTGAGAGTAGAGACATGATCCAGACTTACAGCTGGATCAGAGGTTGAACTAAGGGTAGGTTTTGGATTTATCAGTACAAAAGACTCGTGAGATTTTGGGTCCCCAGAATGGCAAAGTCTCACAAAATCAGCTGTTTTCATGACAGCTCACCTACTTTACCAACAAGATCTGGAAAATAGACCTCTTCTGATCTGGAACCCAACCCAGAGCCAAAACCAGAGGGTCTAAGAATTCAAATCCAACCTCATTGCACAGAAATATTCAGATTGAGATCTGATGCTCTAGCCTGCAATTCTCCATTTTGACCCAAACAGAAGACTTACAGTATCAATCTGGAGTCTCCATTGGCCACCCTGGCCACTCACTCTGTGAACCCCAGTTTAGGTGCAGCTCTTGAAGTTATAAATGCAAAGTAATGCACATTGGAAAACATAATCCCAACTATACATACACAATGATGGGGTCTAAGTTAGCTGTTACCACTCCACCCCTGCCCTGACCCTGACCCACCCGTCCCCATTCCAACCTCTTCCCCAAAGTCCCCACCCCAACTCTTCCCCCTCCCTGCCCCTATTGCACTCCTTCCCGAAATCCCTGTCCCAGCCCCACCTCTTCCCTGAGCATGCCACATTCTCCTTTTACCCCCCTCCCTCCCAGCACTTGCTGCCACAAAACAGCTATTTTGTGGAGGGAAGCGCTGGGAGCTAGAGGGAAAAGCAGGGACGTGGCGGGCTCAGGGGAGGAGGCAGAGGTGAGCTGGGGCAGGACAGGGAACTGCTGGTAGGTGCAGAGCACCCATCAATTTTTCCCCATGGGTACCCCAGCCCTGGAGCACCCACGGAGTTGGCACCTATGATAGAGGTCTATAAAATCATGACTGACGTGGAGAAAATAAATAAGGAAATGTTTATTTACTCCTTCGCATAACACAAGAACTTGGGGTCAACAAATGAAATTATAGGCAGCAGGTTTAAAACAAACAAAAGGAAGTATTTTTTCACACAACGCACAGTCAACCTGTGGAACTCCTTGCCAGAGGATTTTGTGAAGGCCAAGACTATAACAGGGTTCAAAAAAGAACTAGATAAGTTCATGGAGCATAGATCCATCAATGGCTATTAGGCAGGATGGGCAGGGATGGTGTTCCTAGCCTCTGTTTGCCAGAAGTTGGGAATGGGCAACAGGACGTGGATCACTGAATGATTATCTGTTCTGTTCATTCCCTCTGGGGCATCTGGCATTGGCTACTGTCGGTAGACAGCATGCTGGGCTAGATGGACCTTGGTCTGACCCAGTATGGCTGTTCTTATGACAAGCTGCCAAAACGTTCTCTGATGAAACTGTCTGTCTACCACGTATGTCACTATTATCAGCACCAGATCAAAAGAATGATGTGAAACTCCTAATCCAAGCCCTGGAGGAATCTTAGAACAAACGGAATGGATCAAGGTCTACTGTTTGCTTAATTCTCTCTGCCTCTCTGTGAGTTGACCACACACCAGTTTTCCTACAGAAAACTGCTACAGTCTTTAACTAGTGTCACTTTCTTCCCCCTCAGTCTATAAAGCCAGGCTTGTTGGAGCTGAAGAATCAAACAATCATGACACCTACAAGATGAACATTTTGCGAGTCATTAAAGCAGGTAAGAGCTCCCACTTCTGAACACCACTAAACAAGCTCCACTGGCTCCCCTACCTGGAACATCTAAATGACTATCTTTCTTCTCTTCCTCAGGGACTGATGAAGATCCACTAGGACAAACGCGCCCGTTCATCAGCCACATGAAGTGCAGGGAGTCTCTGAGATTGGAGCTTAACAAGGACTACTTGATCTGGGGACTCAGCAGTGACTTGTGGGACTTGAAAACTGAGTAAGTAACCTACCCTCCAAGCGTCTTCAGGTCTGCACTGTCAGGCTGGAGATTGCAGGTGCAGTTTCGCCCAGCTCTGAAGGCAGTGCAGAAGTAAGGTGGCAATACCATGACCCTGCCCCCCACCACAATACACAGATTTCACAATGAAAACCAGATTTCATGGTCTGTGACTCATTTTTTATGGCCATGAATGTGTAGGGCCCTACCTATTAGCAATGTTGGGTCAGATTCTTGGAGGGACTTATTAGGATCTGACATGATGGGACAATAGTCAGGGACACCCCCTGATGATAGAAAGTGACCAGAGGAGAGGGCCTCTTTAGGATGTGTGACTTGAAAAAGTTGCCCTTTTGTCTAGTTTATCCAATAACTTCAACTGAGCTTCCTTATTGAGTTGTTCTCCAGGGTAGCCCAGGGTCCTCCAAGCCCATAACCAGGGAGTTCCAAAATGGGGCCTTCCTCTTTAACAAGGAGGGTGCTGCCTCTTCAGAGACTTCCATTCTAATATATGTGTGGCCGAATGCAGAGCATTGCATGCTGGGAACTGTAGTCTCTGGCTAGACTCCACCTCCATATTAGAGATAAATATGGATGCAGTGAGTTCAATTCTTACGCAAGTCAGATGTGGTCCTCAGACTCCGGCCAATGCTACATCAGGATCCTGGATCAGTTGACGATGGCATGGGTTGAATCTGGGACCTCTGGAGCTTATAGCAGGAGCCTCTACTGCCTGAACTAAAAGACCCATCTTCATCAGCCAAGGCTGCAACAGACTCATCAACCTCTGGATGTGGCCCAGCCTGCCCCACCATGGGTGTGAGTTGCACCAACAGGGCAAAGCCTGGCCAGCCTCGAGGAGCCTGGCGCCACTCAGGTAGGTTACTCAGTAAATCCTGAGGTCAAAGGCACAAACCTTCTTCTCCATTCCAGGAGCACCTACATCATTAGCAAGGACACCTGGATTGAGAAGTGGCCAAATGAGGAAGACTGCCAGGAGAAGGAATTCCAGAGTCTGTGCGAGGAATTCGAAGAGTTCTCCCAAGCCATGACCATGGTCGGCTGCCCGACTTAAACGCAGAACCAGCACTCGCGCCGAGAGTCCAGATGGGAGGGTCTGAGCTCAGCTGCAGCATCACACAAGGCTGGGACACCTTCGTTCCGACATGCCTATGGTGTAATATCCCCTCGCCTGCTTGTGCTTCCTCTTCTTCCCCCTTACCAATCATTTCCATAGATTATAAAATGCCTGACTTCTTACACAGATCTCTTGTGGTGGATTTTTACAAATATCACATCATCTAATGCTACGATACAGATGATACGGCTAATTATGAAGGCCGTGGGCACATTCAATTAAGTTAATGTATTAATACCTTCATGAGGAGGAAACGCCAGGTACTAAAAGGCTCATTAATCATCTTATATTATTTATTTATTTATTTATTTTGTATCACCATAGCTTGGCCCTACCCAGCCTTGGGGTTGGGAAAAGAAGCTGGTGATGATTACTGTAGCACCTAGGGGGCCTCATCAGAGACCAGGACCCCACTGTGCCAGGCTCTGTACAATCACAGAGCAAAAAGACTGTCCCTGCCCCCCGAGGGCCTTACACTCAAAGAATAAGACAAGAGAGAACAGATGGATATAGACAGATCAGGGAGTGCAAGGAAACAGATACTGGTCAGCCTGATGAGTGGTGGTCTCTGCAAACTAACAGCCAAACTGTTGTCGAGTTTTTTTGAGGAGAGATTTGAAGGGGGAGAATGAGGCAGATTTGCAGATATTTGTGGGGGGCGGCACTGGCCCCATGGACTGATCAGAGGCAAGCGGTGACTGCTCTGTAATGAATGAGAGGGGATAGGTCGGGTGGCAAAACCTAGCAGTAAAAGGTATAACAAGAACCAAAGGCTGGTAAAGCCGGATCAATTCAAATTAGAAATAAGGAACCAGTTTTTAACAGTGAGGACAATTAACCACAAGAAAAAACTCCCAAAGGATGCAGTGGATTGTCCGCCTCTTGAAGTCTTCAAATCAAGACTGGGTATACTTTAGTCCAGCACAGGTTCTTGGGCTCAATACAGGGGTAAGTGGGTGAAATTCTCCAGCCGGTGTTATACAGGAGGTGAGGGTAGATGATCTAATGGTCCTTGTTGGCCTAAAACTCTGTGAATCAGGTTCAAGGGTAGAGTAAAAGTCCAGAGTAAAGTAGTGAGGAATTCGATGTGTGCAGTTTGTCATGTACACCTTGTACATGGTAGGTTGCAGGACTGTGACTAGTAGGTCGGGCTTCTGTGCCAGATATGGACTGACAGAAGAGCTTCTTTCTCAGAGAGAGACTCCAGATGTATTCGCTTATACCATCCTTTAATGCACTGCCAGGAACAGCTGTTAAAAAAAGGGCCACGTGTACACTACCCGCCGGATCAGCGGGTAGTAAGAGATCTATCGGGGATCAATTTATCGCATCTAGTGTAGACGTGATAAATTGATCCCCGATCGCTCTGCCATTGACTCCGGAACTCCAGCTCCACGAGCGGCAGAAGCAGAGTCGACGGGGGAGCAGCAGCCATCGATCCCGCGCCGCGAGGATGCGAAATAAGTAATTTTAAGTCGATCTAAGATACATCAACTTCAGCTACGCTATTCTCGTAGCTGAAGTTGCATATCTTAGATCGATTTCCCCCCTGCCAGTGTAGACCAGCCCTTAGGAGCTTAAGTAATGTATGTTGCACATGGCACCACATAGTGGCTAACCAGTATAATCTAGTTTAATATTCGATTACTTCTCCTCCTTGGTTTTACATTCCTACCATTTACAGGATCATGCACAGGTGGCGTCTAATGGAGGCTGTGGGAGGCTAAGCCTCACCAAACCTTTCAGTTTTGGAGGGGGCATGGGGCAGTGGCGGATTTGGGGCCCCCATAAAAATCTCCCCCTGCCATGGCATCAGGGCTGGCAGGCACAGAGCTTTTTCCGGTCTCCAGGCCGTAGTGGGGGTATGGGAAAGGAGCAAGTGGGGGACGGAGCTTCGGTGGGGAACAGGTGGAGTTGGGGTGGAATGGGGGTGGGGCCACAGGGGAAGGAGTGGAATGGGTGGAGCCATGGGCGGAAGGGACGGAACAGGGGTGGGGATCCAAGCTCGGAGTTCCAGCCGGGGCCGAGAGCTCCGCTGAAGTCCCCGCCAAGGCCATAGGGTCAGGGGCTGGGGCCACGGGGGGACAGAGAGCAGTGAGCGGGGGCCTGGCCTCAGTCAAAAGAGGTAGGGCAGTGAGCTACCCTCCCCAAGGGGAAGCTTTACCTGCTGCCAATGCGATCACGCCATCTTTAAAGTTCAGTCTGGCTCACTCTCTTGAGTGTCACTGAATCATACTGGTCTTCTAATTACATGACCCAAACATGTCACAACTTGGCCACCTGGCTGTCCCATTGTTTCTGGTTGGTTTGGAATCTGTGAGGTGTCATCTTCTTGGACTGCATCCACCCTCTATAGAGTTGGCTCTGTTGATTTTTCTTTAGATGTCAAAGGTTCCTGTTGAACTTCTCCACTATTGATCTCGACCACATGTGATCTGGGCAATGACTTCTTTTTCTTCATGGTAGCTGGAGTTCTCCATCTTTTTTCTCCAGCCAGTTTGACACAAAAACACACTCACCAGGTCGTAGACCCGGCAGGTCTCTAACTTAGTGACGTACGTTATAAAAGTCTTTGTAAGTTCTTGTTGCCTTTTTATCTGATTTGGCTACTCTTCATGTCAGGCCACTTTGGAGACCGATTATTTCCCAGAGCCAGAACTGTAGTTCTGAGTTGTCATCCCATCAGGAGTTGTACTGGACTATATCTGGTAGCTGATGTTAGTGTTGATCTGTAGCTCAGAAGAACAAGGAATGGATTTTTCCTGCTGTAGAATTTTCTTCGCTGTCTGTGCAGCTCTCTCAGCCTCTCCATTTGCTTGTGGATAATGTCGGCTGCTGGTAATATGATCAAAATCATATTTCGTTTGGAATGATTTAAATCCTGCTGTGGTGAATTGTGGTCCGTTGTCCATCACTAGTGGTCCTGGAATACCAAGATGAACAAAAGTGCACTTCAGTTTCTCAATAACACTGCCATATGTTATGTCTTTCAAGTACATTACTTTGAGATGCCTGGAAAAATAGCCAGCTAAGACCAGGTATTGATGTCCTCTGAATTTACATAAATCTGCAACTAGTCTCTTCCAGGGTCTGTGTAGTGGAGATGTTTGGACATGAGATGGTTCAGCAGTGTCTCTTGAGGTTATTTGTACAGGAGCTCCTTTCAAAATCTCAATATCACCAAATTCTTTGTCATGTTTTTGCACCTTTCTCACTCGGCCCATCATGGCTATCATGCTGCATCTGAGAAGGTTGTTGGTCTTTGATCTTTTGACCACATGCACTCTGAAAGCCAATGTTTTGTCTTTGTAAGTTGTTTTTGTTGTGCACTGGTCCATGCTGTTCTAAATACACTTTCATGTCTGTGATAGGTGATTTCAGCTCTGGGAGTGGTTGTATGGGATGATTGTAAGGCCCTTCTGAGATGACGGTCACATCTGCTCCTGAATATTCAGTTTCACTGTCCAGGCTGACCCTGTTTCATCACACATGATGCATCCCAGAACAATAGCTCTTGATTGTCTGCAATTGTAGTCAGCTCCCTGACTGCCCTAGTACAGCAAACATCTGCAAAAATGTCCATATTTTTGCATTTATTATATGTGTCGCTGTTAGCTGGACACACGTCTTGAGCTATGAAATTTTTCACATCTTGTGCATTTAGTCTGAAATGCTTTGTAGTTAGCCTCAGAGCCTCAGGGCTTTATATGGTGTTTTGCGTTTACAGCATCTAAGCTAGTTTCAGGTGTTTCAGTTTGCTCCTGCCTTTTATTTTGCTGTTTGACTAGTTCAGACTGCTTCGCTATCCGTACAGCTGTGAGTAGATTTGACGGTCTTTAACGGTAGATGCTGTGAAAGGTTCTTTTCTGCTAACCCAATAACCAGCCTATCTTTGATATTTTTAGGTTTTGCCATCCCAAAATCAGTTTTCAACCAACGCATGCAAAGCTCTTAGAAAAGCTTCAGCGTGCTCTCTTAGTTCCTGAATTCTCTAGTGAGACCATGTTCTTTCATAAACCACATTTCTTTGAGGTATAAATTATGCATCAAACATAGCCAAAACTCTTTCATAGTCATCTTGTGACTGTCTTCAGGAAAGGTAAAGGATTTAAAGATATGCTCTCCTGCTTCTCCATAGCATCAGTGAAAGATGATAACTGGATATCTTCACTTTCCTTATGAAATTTTGTAGCATAAGGTCATTCTGTCAGTCTGTCCATTCCCAAAGTCTATCAAAGCTGAAGTTCTCTGGGGCACTGAAGATCTTGCAACCTTTGGTGCTTTGTTCCTTCTGTTTGCAAACTTCATTGCTGTTTTCCTTCCATTTCTGCTCTCCTGTGGCACCAGTTAGGATACTTTTACTTCTGACACCATGTCATGTTGTGCTTGTACATGGTAGGGTTGCAGGACAGATTGTTGTACAGCCTGGACTGGCTACAGAGCTTTCTCTCCAGAGAGATACACCAGATGTGTTCACTATAAAATCCTTTAATACATCGTCAGGAAATATTGTGACCTTAAGTATATTACTTATGGCTCCACCTAGTGTCTGAACAGTATAGTAAAGCTTAATATTTAACAAGCTACGTCTGACTCAACAGTGTAACTGTCTTGCAAAAAAAGCAAACATCATTTTGGGATGTATTAGCAGGAGCGTCGTAAGCAAGACACAAGAATTAATTCTTCCGCTCTACTCCACGCTGATTAGGCTTCAACTGGAGTCCGATGTGGACAAATGTAGATATTAGGAAACACTATTTCACTAGGAGAGTGGTGAAACATTGGAATGGGTTACCTAAGGAGGTGGTGGAATCTCCTTCGATAGAGGCTTTTAAGGTCCAGCTTGACAAAGCCCTGGCTGGGATAATTTAGTTGGGGTTGGTCCCCCTTTGAGCAGGGGGTTGGACTAGATGACCTCCTGAGGTCTCTTTCAACCTCAATCTTCTGAAATTGGAGAAAGTCCAGAGGAGAGCAACAAAAATGATTACAGGTCTAGAAAATATGACCTATGAGGGAAGACTGAAAAAAATGAGTGCGTTTAGTCTGGAGAAGAGAAAACCAGGAGGGGACGTAACAGTTTTCAAATACATAAAGTGTTGTTACAAGGAGGAGGGAGAAAAATTGTTCTTAACCTCTGAGGACAGGACAAGAAGCAATGGGCTTAAACTGCAGCAAGAGCAGTTTAGGTTAGACATTAGGAAAAACTTCCTGGCTAAGTACTGGAATAAATTGCCTAGGGAGGTTGTGGAATCTCAATCACTGGAGATTTTTAAGAGCAGGTTAGACAAACCCTTGTCAAGGATGTTCTAGATAATACTTAGTCCTGCCTTGAGTGCAGGGGACTGGACAAATTGACCTCTCAAGGTCCCTTCCGGTCCTATGAGTCCATGATTCTCTTACACAGTTTAGACCTTGGTTCCTTTCTAAACAATGTGGCATGAACAGAGAATCTAGGTGGGCTGGAGAGTCTGAAATTTAGAAAGCTTCCTGCATAGCTAAAAACCACTCTTCTCTGGGCCCTGAGTAAGCAGTCCCTCGCTCCTCTCAGCAAAACACTTTATATAATTATTGATTATTCATGATGCAGACATGTCTAGGGCCCACCCACTCATGGATTAGGGCTCCGTTTGCTAGGTGCCTGTCTCTTCAACGCATCCTAATGGGACTTAAGCGTGTGCTTGAAGTTATACATGTGCTTGACTGAATGGGGATAGACTTCAATACATGACTAAACGCTCTGTGAATGAGAGCCCTAGTTAACATGTCTCCCAAGGAGCTACTTAGGCACAAGGCAGCATTGTCCTCTGGTGGATAAATTGAAAAAACTTTGTCTCAGAAGCTTAAACCACTAAAGGCCAGAGTTTCCAAGTTATGTGGGCTCCTAATGGGATTTTCAGAAGTGCCCAAGCCTGTGCCTCATCTGCTTGGGCACTTTTGAAAATCCCACTAGGTACCTTTATCTTTAGATGCCTAAATACCTGTGAAAATCTGCTCCAGGGCCAACATTTTCAAACCAGGGTCCCTAAAGTTATGCTTTTGAATCCATATTGAAGCTCTGGAAATAAGGAGATTTGTGCAGTGTTTCCCAGTGATTCATGCAGGAACTGAGAATGCTCCGCAGCTTTGAAAATCAGGCCACACATTTTCAGAGGCCACCCTGTAGATGCTCCGGTTTGAATATTTGGGCCAAAGCAGCAGCAGGAAGAGAAGTGAGTGAATGAACGCACAGGCTCTTGAGTATCTCTTCCTCTTGCATGTCCTCAGTAGCCGGCTTTGCTAAACTGGGGGATGCTGACTGGGGTGTAATCTTTGGGGCTGGGAGCTCACAGCCCAGTGGGGAGGGGGGAACACCCCCTCCTAGAGTGGATGCTCACTGCCTTACCGCCTGTTAACGGAGTGTTCTAGAGTGCGGTAAAATCTCCATGCCTGCCCCCGCGCGGCGGTGAGACAGCACCCAGCTGTAGCCACAGCAAGGGGGCATGGCAGAGCTGAGCCTCTGGATCAGATGGTTTCCTCATTTCAATATAAGCTCCCCTCTCTTCCCCTGATGTGGCTAGGTGCTCACATAAACTTCCTTCTCAGCTCACTGTTCCCTTCATGTGGCGTTCTCTGTCCTGCCTGCCCAGCCTCAGGTGGTATTGACAGCAGCTCAGCTGCAGGCTCTCTGCTGTATGTGGGCAGAAAGGGCATCGAGCTAGCACTGGCGACGGGGGGGAGAAGCGGAGAGGGGGTTGTATCCGGTCAGTGTGGTGAAGCACAGTAAAACAAAACCCTCCATCACGTCAGGGGATAAACAAGTGTCACGGACGAGCGCTGAGAAACCTCAGTGGCTTTGTGGGGGATCGCTGTCTTTGTTACCGGTGTGCATCTAGGGTGGGAAATACAGGCAGCTTTCCCATAATGCCTCAGCTGCTGGTGCAGAGCACGGCAGCTATTTTCCCATATGCTGCAGTGCATGTTGGGATAGCCTCCTTCACGGAGGCCTGGGAGATGGGGAGGATTGAACCAATCCAGTTACACATCCAGTCAGTGAGTGAATGAATGAAAGGGGTCACAGTATAACCCTGTGTGGAGTCATCTTGTTACAGACTTGAGGTCTATCTGTGGCAGATGAATCTAACCCATTGCTCAGCACGTGTTATGCAATCTCCTCGAGCGAGCGGTTCACCTGGGACGTGTGTGGTGTAGTGAAATCGGTGTTAAAATGACAAGCTATCACTTTATATTTGTGAAGGGTGGCCTGGTCCTTCTTGGAAGTCCAGAGGCTCTGCAGGGAAGCGTATGATCTGGGTCTTTCAGAAGGCAGCCTGCAGAAAGCCAGCCTACCACAAGATGGGTTCACTTGTGTCTTTCTATCTTAGGGAGCAAGCTGCTTTATCTCTCTGTCTTTTGGTTCTTGTGCCTTAGGGTTCTGGATTCTAAGACATAAAGTGGTTTTATGTTGCAACCTTCCAACAAGAATATTTAAAGTTTTTATCTAACTTCTCTGTGCGTTTGCCTTGAACATAACCATCTGACTGCTATAACTGAAGGCAGGCGGGCTTAGCTGCTTATCTCAAGCTGTAGCGTCTTATGCTCTTTGCTCCAGGAAGCCTGAGTTCAGTTCCTGGTGATGATCAAATTATTACAGAAGCTCCCGCTGAAGTCATCAAGAGTTTGAAGAAGGCCCTTGGGTTTTTCTATTTGGCCCTGGTTAAAAATCTACAGCCTTCACACCCCTGTCTGGGGAATTCCAGTCCTACTCACTCCGGTCATAGCCCACCCAGTACAGGCCATGGTATGAGTCAGGCACAACCAGAAGCTTCAGAGCTCCTGACATGGTGGGGAAGGAGAAGATACCTGCTGGTGAGAATGTGAATAAACAGCTTCCACCAGAACCACAGATCCTCATGAGATAACAGGCCTCTTGGGGCTAGCAATAGTGGCGCTGGTGAGGAAGTGACTGTGGGTGTGCAAGAGGAGGCGATGAGACACCATACAGAGATGACTCCAGCACAACCCACCAAGTTACAGAGGGTCACGCTATCCAGATTCAACCAGCCAGGCTTCTGAAAGTAACCAACACAGCTGCCCTGGAGAACAAATTTCTACCAGCCTTGTCATTTGGTGCCTTAAGGAAGAAAGCAGTCATCTGGCCCTCCCCCCCTTCCACAGGCTAGGAGTTCAATTCCTGCCTGAGGTAGATTTCTAAGAACATCTGGTGCGTGTTGCTGTTCTTACCCTGCTTTCTTTCACAGGATGTGGGCTGGAGGCAGGCACCACTCAGTGAAATCTTCTGGCCTGTCCTATGCAGGAGGTTAGACTAGATCAGGGGTAGGCAACCTATGGTCCGTGTGCCAAAGATGGCACACAAGCTGATCTTCAGTGGGCACTCACGCTGCCTGCGTCCTGGCCACCAGTCTGGGGGGCTCTGCAATTCAATTTTAAATGAAGCTTCTTAAACATTTTAAAAACTTTATTTACTTTACATACAACAATAGTTTAGTTATATATTATAGACTTATAGAAAGAGACCTTCTAAAAACGTTAAGATGTATTACTGGCATGCGAAACCTTAAATAAGAGTGAATAAATGAAGACCAGGCACAGCACTTCTGAAAGGTTGCCGACCCCTGGACTAGATGATCTTAACATCAGGGAATCCTGCCCTCCCAACAGGGATCACATGTGCTTCCCCAATCCATGCTTGCAGTGCTCAGCAGGTGGCAGTACTCCTGTGATAACATCTCTCCTTTGGTTGGTTTCTGAGCCTGCGTATGCCGACTGGCCTGAGAATGGTTTCATTGTAAAAGACCAGCCCGGGCTGCTTGGCTTGCATTGCAGCTGTCCCCGCAATCCTGCTGGACCCGAACTGCTCGTTGATACAATCCCATCATTGCAGCTATGCCAGTAGAATAGGCGGCAGCCTCCTTCTGCAGTGTAAAGACACTGAGTCATCGGCGCTGCTCGAGTCACACAGCAGATATTCTCCTCTTCACTGAACATCTCTGCATCCTCACTCACTGCACGTACTTCTGCTTTTTTTAATTCCTGGGACAGATGCAGCGTTAGGACATAAAGTGGTGCTGTTTGGGTCTTAAGCCATAGGCAGGGCGTTTTCTTTCTGCCTTTCATGTTGCTTTCCACAGTTGGACCATGATACCTGCATTCTCGGTCCGTGTCTCTCTCTTCTGCCTCCTGGGTTCCTCTGGCTTGAACCTGCGTATTTATTCTGTGCTAGTGGCTGTCATTGTTTTGATCCTTTCCCTGAACAGTTCAGCTGCCATTGCTATTTGGATGCATTGCCCTAGGATTAGATCTGGACCTCTCAACAATCTCACTTGTAAGCTGGAGTTGCATGTTCCACCAACGTTTTTGTGGTGAATTTTTAATGACTCCAAAGTTACATGTGGATGCTGGAGTTCTCAGCTCTGTATTGTAAGTGTCTCTTCCATCTTTCCACATACTGGATTTGAGTTTAAAAAAACTGTACAGTCTGCTTGTGTCTGGCCTTCTTGCACTCACCAACACCATTATCAGTTGTTCCAACAGTTTGGGCTTTATTCCTGACCACAGTGTCTGCTTCACTTCTTGTCATTTTCCTCCCGAAGAGATGGTATAAAACCTTTACCTGGATTTTCTCATCTTTACATCCGGGATCAGCTTCATACACAGACTCAGTTCTTGCTTCTACTGCTTCCATGCTTGTGCCACGTTTTTTGTCTGGAAATCCAGCATTTCCGGTGCTCTGAGCTCCTCCATGCTGCCTTTTTCCTCTCTTTTTAGACCCACATTCTGTTCTTTGCCATGGCTCTCGCTAAAATGACCACAGCCGCCATTTTTCATGTGCCTCATACTGGCTAATAACCAGGAAGGATTCCTGTTTCTAAAACTAAACTTTTTATTAAAAGAGCTGTTTATATAAAGAGGTGTTGCAACTGTGGCTAGCATTCTAGCCATGGGCACACAGACTGACTTCCTGAGGTCTTCTCCAAACTCTCCTCCCTCCTGCAACCTGTGCCCTGCCTCTCACTTCTATGCAAGTTGTTGCACTCCCCACATATGCTCCTAAGTCTACAGGAGACATCTTAGAGGGTGAGAAGAAATATCCATGTCCCCTTCAATCCTTGTTTTTTCTATTGAAACTGCTATCAAGGTGGGCCCAATTTAGGACAAAACTATGGGTGGGTTTTTATCCTGGAACGAGACTGAGATCCAGCAAACTAATTTCAAATCAGGGCCATTCGAGAGCTACTAAATTGGAACGAGTTTTGGTCATTTGGGATGACTTAGGCTGGTTTGATCCAGTGACCTCAGGAGACAGGCTGTCTGAGCCTGTTCCAATGCGCAATGAAATCAGTGGAAAAACTCCTACTGACATCAATGAGCTTTGGATCTGAGTACATCTTTCTGCTTCTTCTTTCCAAATACAGATCAGAAATAATTATTGAGCACTTCTGTCTTTTCAGTATCATTATTAACAATTTCACCAGTGGCAGAACATCTAGTAGTGGGCTTGTACCATTGGTAGGGTTTCTTTTGTTCCTAACATACTTAAAAAACCCTCCTGTTATTCTCCTTAACCCTGACATCCATAGATTTTTTTTAACCCAATGTCTGTAGCTTCCCTTATCAATATCCTATATTTCATAACTTCTCATTAATATTGATTGCTATTTATTTGCCCCATTTTCCATTTTTTATATATTGGTTTTTTTTTATTTCTAATTGTCCTTCTCTTTGCCACTGAACCACAATAGGCTTTTCTGCCAAAATTGTCCCCTTTCTTGATTGTGGAACTGTGGCCTTTTGGCCACCTAATAAACTCTTCTTAAAGAACTCCCAATTTTCATTCACATTTTTTCTGCCTAACTTTTTCCCATCTGATCAATTTTGTTTATCATTTTCCTCAGTTTTGGGAAACCAGCCCTTTTGAAGGACCAAGTATGTAAAACTCTGCAAATCTGCAGCTATCTGCTTTGTATCCGCAGATATGGATAACCATGAACCATTTTTGCAGATCATGGCTCGGATGTGGATACCAATTTTGTATCCGCACAGGGCTCTACAAGTATCTGTATTTCTGGTCAGGACTGTCTTCTGTTTGTCCATATTGAATGTAATCAGATCATGATCACTGGTCCCGCATCACCATCTTCCAGTCCAGTGATTAATTCATCTTTATATGACATAATGAAGTCCAAAATAGTTGCTTCATATGGTGGGCAATACTTTTCATGTTAGAAAACAATCATCTATAACTTAGAATTTCTAACGATGTTTTTCTCCTGGCTGTCTGAGACCTCCAGCATATCTCTGCCATAAGAACACAATGTTTATCTCCATGCATTGCAGGCAGGAGTTTAAGGAGTAACTCATCCTGTTCTCTGGTTTGATCCGGTGAGCTGTAACAGACCCCCACCAGTACCCCATCCAGGACTTTGTTAGTGAGCGCATGGATCCATACACATTCGAGATCCTGTGAGTCTGAGTTATCAATAACTCAAAAACAAGCAATTTATGTTTTTAATGCCGAGTGCCAACTCCCCCACACTCCTGTTTTACCCACTCCATCCTTCCTAAACCAGAGATTTTAACATTCCAGTCATGCAAATCGTCCCACCGCCGCGTTTCAGTAATGCCAGTTATATCAAACATCATCTCCTCCATGGGTGTTTCCAATTCCTCTTGTTGGTTACTCATGCTTCTAGCCTTAGCACGAAAAATGTTCTCACGTTCTTTGTCGTATCTGCTCGCTTTGCTCACGAAATTTGTACCACTTTTGCCTCCTGAGCACCCTAATGCCCTCCTGGCTGCTCCAGCTAGAATAGGTGCTGACTCTGTGGGTATTCCGGGGGCTGAAGCACCCATAGGGAAAAAATGCAACCCCCTGATCAGCTTCCCCCCTACCCTGGCATCTCTCACCCACCGGTGTGCAGGAGGCTCTGGGGAGGAGGGGAAAGGAGCAGAGGTGGGAAGAAGTGGGGTGTGGCCTTGGAGGAAGGGGTGGAATAGGGGTGGGCCTGGGGCAGAGCTGGGGGTCGAGCATCCCCCGGCATATTGGAAAGTTGGCACCTGTGCCAGCTAGTCTCCAGCCAAGGAGATTAGCCCCCTGTCTATGAGATGCAGGCCATTCCATTCATAGAGCCACTTCTCCCCTGAAATGTGGCCTAATGTTCCCGCCAGTCTTGCAGCAGATGGGTCATCTCCAGTATTTTCGGCTGTCCTGTCTCTCACTCGGAGCCAGAAAGATCTCCGAGAAGATAACTTGGACTTTCCTCTTCTTCACCTCCTGTCCCACATCCCTGAAATGTTCTTTATCTGTGTAGTTCCACATGAGCCCAAGTCCGTGGTTCTCATGGAGAGTCACCAGGCGACTTCATCATCCAAAGGCTCCTAGTGACCTGGCAAATTAATTAAAGAATTTAAAAGTCTGTGCCCTAGTGAGTCAGAGCAAGATACGGAGAGTCAGGACTCCTGGATTCTCATCCTCACTCTGGAAGGAGAGTGGGTCTAGCGTGGGAGCCAGAACTCCTGGGTTCTCTCTCTGGCTCTGGGAGGGGAGTGGCGTCTAGCGGGTTAGAGCAGGAACCCAGGATTCCTGTGTTCTATTCCCAGCTCTGGAAGAGGAGTGGGGTCTAGTGGTTAGAGCAGGGGGCTGGGAGCCTGGACTCCTGGGTTCTCTCCCTGGCTCTGGGAGTGGAATGGGGTCTAGCAGGTTAGAGCAGAGGGCTGGGAGCTAAGACTCCTGACTTCTATTCCTGGCTCTTTGAGGGGAGGGGTCTAGTGGGTTAGAGGAGGGGCTTGGAGGTCCAGACTCTTAGAGTATGTCTGCACTGCAATTGAAATCTCATTGTTGGCCCAGGTCAGCTGACTCGGGGTAAGAGACTCGGACTAAGGGGCTGTTTAGCTGTGGTGTACATGCTCAGACTGGAGAAAAACCCTGGGATGCCGTGAGTGGGGAGGGACCCGCAGCTCGGGTTCCAGCCCCAGCCAGAACATCTACACCACAATTAAACTAGGGTTGCCAACTTTCTAATTGCACAAAACTGAACACCCCTGCCCTGCCCATTCCTCCAGAGCCCACCCCTTCTCCAAGGCCCTGCACCCTGCCCACTCCATCCCCCCTCCCTCCGTCACTTATTCTCCCCCACCCTCACTCACTTTCACCAAGCTGGGGATGAGGGCTCTGTCTGGGGGTGTGGACTCTGGGGTGAGGTCAGGGATCAGGACTTTGGGGTGCAGGAGAGGGTTCTAGGCTGGGGCAGTGGTTGGGGTGGGTATGAGCTCTGGGCTGGGGGTGCAGACTTTAGGTGGTGTCAGAAATGAGGGGTTCCGGGTTTGGGAGAGGTCTCCAGGCTGGGGCAGGGAGTTGGGATGTGGGGGTTGAGGGCTCTGGCTAGGGATGAAGGGATCAGAGTGTGGGAAGCGGTGCGGGCTCCGGCTGGGGGTGTGGGCTCTGGGGTGGGGCTGGGAATGAGGAGTTTCGGGCATAAGAGGGGACTGGGGCACAGTGTTGGGGTGTTGTGGGGGTGGGCTCCAGGAGGGACTCTGGGTTGGGGCAGGGAGTTGGGGTGCGGGGGGTGCAGGCTCCAGCTGGGGATGTGGGCTCTGGGGTGGGGCTGGGGATAAGGAGTTTGGGGTGCAGGAGGGGGCTAGGGCAGGATGTTGGGGGGATGCGGGCTCCAGGAGGGTGTTACGGTGTGGGAGGGGGACCTGGCCAATGGGAGCTGCAGAGCCAGCACTTGGGGCAGGGGCAATGCGTGGAGCCTCTCTGGCCACCCATGTGTCTAGAAGCCACAGGGACCTGGCAGCTTCTGCCAGCAGCCGTGCGGAGCCAGGGCAGGCAGGGAGCCTGCATTAGCCCTGGAACCCCGCTGCACTGCTGATAGGGTAACCAGACAGCAAGTGTGAAAAATCAGGATGGGGGTGGAGGTAATAGGAACCTATATAAGAAAAAGACCCAAAAATTGGGACTGTCCCAATAAAATCAGAACATCTGGTCACTCTAACTGCTGATCAGATTTCTAATGGCCCAGTCGGCAGTGCTGCCAAGGTCCCTTTTCGGCCAGGTTCTCCGGAGCCCCGTGAGCCTGAGTCGGCTGACCTGGGCCAGCCACGAGTGTCTAATTGCAGTATAGACGTACCCTTACTCATAGCTCTGGTGGGGGAATGCATTACAGTGGCTATCTAGGGACCAGGTTTCCTAGGTGCCATTCCCTGCTCTCTTACAGGCTCCCTGTGTAACTGTGGGTGGTGGGTCTCTGTGCGTCATTAAAACAGGCAGGCAGCAAGCTTAGGAGACGGGGCGATTCGGAGAATTGTTACTTTGTTTTAATTTAATGATGATTTGCAACGCCCATGCTGCGATCGCTGGAGGGCAGAACCCTGAGAGGTGCCCCTTCCTGATCAAAAGAAACCCCATTTTATTCAGCCCAACCAGCTGAAGAGGCGCGAGGCCAGAGAAGCATTTCCCCCTGAGAAAAAGTGCTTGAAAAGCCAGTTTGTAATTAATTGTGATTCAGACGGAAAGTGATGGTTTCAGCGGCGGGAATTTGAGGTTGTGAAGAGGGGGACAGATTGTTCTGTGTCTGTACAGCCCGTAGCAATGGATCCTGCTCCAGGACTGGGGTCCTAGGCACGGCCATAACACACCTCATAAATAATAGCGATAATAAGATATTTAGTGCCCACCTTAGGGAGGGGCCTTAGTGCTGACCCTAGCAACTAAAGCAGCCTGATGTTTAATCTATAACAGCAACCTACAAAGTTGTTTCTTAACTTCAAGTGCTTTGGGGTGGTGTGTGGCTCACTGAGGGGCCTGGGTTTGATCCCCATTGATAAGTGAGGTAGCTGATTATAATTATGAGTCCGGGTGATCTCTCGTGAAGCTCTTGAAGGGGGGAGTAATTCGGGGATGGGAAATCCCCATGGAGGTCCCTTTTTCCTACCTCACATTGGAAAGCACAGAGAGCCTGTGGCTGCCTCTAGCAGAAAGACATGTGCTCCCGCAGGGAGGCAAAGCCGGGCGGGGGGGGGGGGGGGGGGGGGGGGGGGGGGGAGGGCGTGACTTCTGGCAGGGTAGCCCCACCCAGCCAAGCGAGAGAAAAGTGTAAGGACACAGAGGCCAGTTGGGTAATAGTGTGGTTTCCTCTCTGGGGCTGTGGGCGTCACAGGCTCAGATACATAGCCGAGGCCACAGAGGGGATGATCAATCCTCTTCTTGCTAGAGACGGCGTCAAATCTGCCTCTGGCTCTGCCGTCAAGTCCATAAGCATCTCCCGGGCTGTGCTGTGGACCTTCCCCTGCTCCACCGAGAGCAATCATGGGCGATGGGGTGGTGTATCCTTCTGTCTTCGTGGTGGACGGCCAGCAGCACGGGGTCCCCTTTGTCCCACCCATGAGGAAGAAGCGACGGATGTGCTGGCACAGCCAGTTCTTCCTGGCCTGTCTGGTCATCTTAGCCCTGGCCGGCGTGGCCACCGAAGGCTATTTCCTGATCCGCTTCCAGAAAGAGCTGGAGAAGGCGACGTCCCAGGTTGGGGTGAGTGACCAGGAAAGGGGATTGGGAGATGAGAGTCTTGTGTCACGAATGGGCAGTGATGGGACATGTGTGTGTGCATGAGGGGATGGGGCAGTGTGCGTTGGCAGGGGGCTCCGCGTGTGTGTGTGTGTACACAGTAATAGGGAAATGAGCCAGTATGCACTTGGAGGCAGGGGTGTGGTGACACGGTGTCTGGGCAGTGCTCGTGTGCTGGGATCGGGCTGTGTGTGTGTGTGTGTGTGTGTGTGTGCTGGAATGTGAAAATGAGCAGACTGCATGTGTGTTGGGAAGGAGCTGTGTGTGTGTGTGTACGCATGCGTGCGCTGTAATTTGGAAATGCACTGGTGTGTGTGTGTGTGTGTGTGTGTTAGGATAGATCTAGGCATTTGCTGGGACAGGGATCTGGGCATGTTTGCACTTGTGTGGGGTCTGGGCAGCATCTGTATGTTAGGATGGAGCTGTGTGTAAGAGAGTTTGGATGGAACTGTGTGTGCGGCAGAATGGGACAGTGTATGTAAGGATGGAGTTGTATGTTTGCTGGGACAGGGCTCTGTGGATGTGTGCTGTGATAGGACTATGTGATTTTGGATGGACTCGTGTTAGTATGGGACAGCGCAGGTTTGTGTTAGCAGAGTCGTGCATGTGTTGACATCGGTTTGTGTGTGTGTGCTGCGATCAGGCAGTGTGCAGAAGTATGGGACAATATGTTTGTGTTAACCTGGAGTGTGTGTTGAATCAGGACTGACGTGCATACCTGCTTATGTAGGACATTCTGTGTTTGTGTGTGTGCTGGGAATGGGCAGCGTGGCTTTGCTAAGGTGAGCCCGGGTGTGTCTGTGTGCTCTGACAGGGCACTGTGTGGTTCTGAGAGAGAGTGTGTGCGTATGGATTTGTGTGTATAAATGGGGTTGGAGCTGTGTGTGTGTGTAGGTCTGGGTGGCACTCGTGTGCATTACTGTGGGTCTGTGTGTGTGAATGCCCGGTGTGTGTGAACACATCTTATAACATGAGACACATTTCAAGCCACATTGTGCTTGTGAGCGCCCATGCCAGCTGGTTTCAAACATTCATGTGGAATCTCAAAACTGCTCAGGCCCAGGTCCTGCCGCTGCCCCTCCTAGGGGGTCTCTACAGCAGGAAAATCCAGGACCATGCCCAAGCCCCCTCCTTTCAGGGGTCTTCCTTCCACCCCAACAACCAACCCCCTCCACCAACGAGCCCCAAGAACCCCTGCAGAAATCTGCATTGACCGTGGGGATCACAGGGGCAGGCAGGAGAACAGGCCGGGGGAGCAGCTAGGGAAGGGGCTGTTCCTTTGGGAGTCTGAATTTGCCCCATTAAATTTCACCCAGATAGCCCTCTATTAACCCCAAAGATTTTAGTTATACTGCAGCATTTCAGTCCTCAATTTCATATATGCCAAGGCTCAGACCCTCACAAGCATTGGAGTTCAGTGTGTAAATCTCTTTGAAGGTCTGGGCCCAAGCACCTGAAACTCTCGGTGAGCCCCAGGTTCTCAGCACCTCACAGAATCAGGCCCAAGGCTTCTCCAGCTGGGCAGCCAATGTCACTGGCAGAATCATGACAGTGTCTGCATACCCCACATAGCCAGGTGTCTGATCCTGCCCGGTGCGGAGCCAATTACAGCTCCAGTGGGAGGGAGGGAGGTTGAGCTAGTTGGAAAATGGGGGTGGGGGGGATCCACTAGAAATGTCAACCTTTTATTGAAGAAAACAAACCCTGGAAATTTTTCAGACAAAACCCAAAATCTATTTGGCTGGAAATGTTCAGGGTTTGGGAGTTGGGTTTTTTTTTTTGCTGACCAAAAAAAGATCAAAAGTTTTCAAGGAAATCAGGCCTTTTCCTTCCAAAAAACAAAAAACACCCTTTTGTTTAGTCAAAAGCCCAGTGTTTTCAACTGAAAAAAGATGCTGATGGAAAATTTTCATCCTGCTCTGATATTAGGAGTTCGGCCTCTCAGAATGAGCTGCTTGCTGCCCACCAGCACCCAGCCGTAGATGGGATATGTCGTGAATTTTACATTTAGAGGTGTCATTCCAGAATAACTCCATTGAAATTAGTGGGTTAAAGTGTGTGTGTGTGTGTGTGTGTGGCCTTTCTGACAGACTTGTATTTTGTATTATAGGAGGAAGCAGGGCCCATCTCCGAGAAGTCCATTCAAGGTAAATCTCTTCCCCTTTTTGCTAACCCTCAGCTACCAGCCCACTGAAACACAGACCAGATTTTAAGAGCTCGGTTCTCCCAATGAAGGACAGATTTTTTTTCCAGAAGCGCTCCACTAAATTATACAGGGTATGTCTACACTGCAATTAAACACCTGCAGGTGGCCTGTGTCAGTTGACTCCAGCTCACAGGGCTAGGGCTGCAGGGCTGTTTCATTGTGGGGTAGACATTTGGGCTCAGGCTGGACCCTGGGCTCTGGGACCTTCCCCTCTTGCTGCGTCTCAGGGTCCGGGCTCCAGTCTGAGCCCAGATGTCTACATGGCTATTTTTAGCCGTATAGCACAAGCCCCGTGAATCCAAATCAATTGGCCCAGGCTCTAAGACTCGCCACTGTGTAGATGCACCCAGAGGGACCTAAGTCAAGGACAGATATTCAGAGGCACCCGGGGTGCTGAACACTGGGAAATCCGTGTGTCCATATGGGACCTAAGCTCTTGTAAATCGGTGTAGCCCCACTGAGTTCGCACTAGCTGAGGGGTTTGGCCAGGAGAATGAACCACCCTAATGCAGCTACAATCTCCCAGTGCCTGACTGTGAGCTCCCATACGCTGCTGTGACTTCACCAGGGGTGTTATGCCAGTGTCAAAGCGGGGAGAGGAGAATTCCTGCCCTAATAAAAACATTCACCCATTGATTCCCAAGCAGATGTGGTGGGCCAGATCCTTAGCTGGTGTAAATCAGTATAGCTCTTGTTGACTCTGGTGGAGCAATGCCCATTTACACCAGCCAGGGATCTGGCCCAACTGACTTCAATGGAGCAACATCTATTTACATCAATTGGGAATCTGGTCCTATTGATTCCATGGAGCTTTGCTGATTTACACCAGCTTGGAATCTGGCCCTGTTGACTCCAGCAGAGCAATTCCTGTTTACACCAGCCAGAGATCTGGTTCTATCTTAGGATATCAAGGTTGGAAGGGACCTCAGGAGGTCATCTAGTCCAACCCCCTGCTCAAAGCAGGGCCAATCCCTCAGACAGATTTTTGTCCCAGATCCCTAAGTGGCCCCCTCAAGGGTTGAACTCATAACCCTGGATTTAGCAAGCCAATGCTCAAACCACTGAGTTATCCCTCCCCCCAAATTCATTGGTTGACTGATTTGCAATGAACAGTCCGTACCCAGAAGTGAGTTTCCACGGAGCCTAGTGTGACACCGACAAGGGGTGGGTCTAATCTCTGTTAACGAAGCCCCCTTGTCTCCACACCCCCACCTCATTTCCTCTGGTTAACAGCTCTGCATCAGACCTTCCACGCTAGGGACAGAGATGTGTGCTAGCGCAGAGAATTGCAATGGGTTATTTGTAATAGGTTGGTCAACCAAGCTTTATTCATAGCCTCAGGGACTCTCAGTCGGGCCCCTCGCTGGTTTATATATATAGCCCTTCTTGGTGGCAGGGGGAGGAAAGGAAACTTCTCCTGCAAAGTGACTCTGATGTAATGGATCGGAGTGAGTACTGGGCTCCAATTTTCCATCCCTTGGAATTTTTTATTCCAGATGGGCTGTTCCTCTAACATACCTGCTCTAGTTCCAACGGGAACTAATCCAGGGAAGTCCTGTGGCCTGTGTTATACAGGAAGTCAGACCGGATAATCCAAATGGTCCCTTCCGGCCTCAGAATCAATGACTCTAGCGTGAGGCGCCGGGGTACCATTCTGCTCAGGGCGCAATTTGCGATGATGTTAAGGGCTGCAGATACTTGGAGGTTGTGTGGCCTAGCGGACAGAGCCTTCAGCTGGGAAACCTGGGTTCTATCCCCACCTATGCCACTGGCCTGCTGGGTGACCTTGGGCAAGACGCTTCCCCTCTTTGTGCCTCAGTTTCCGCTTCTCTGTAATTGGAACAATGATACTGACCTCCTTTGTAAAGGCCTGTGGAGTTCACTGATGTAAAGTGGCATATAAGTGAGTTAGGGATGATGATATTGACCTGGCAGTGGCACAATAATGTGTTGTGTTGATTATGTTGGTCAAGAGCACAGTAACGAGGTGGCTAGTGTGTATGAGCACTGCTGTCCTCTGCTGGATGGTACCAGAACTGCTCATCTATGTTTCATAGTCCCGACACTGAATGGAGATTCTCTTTCAGCTCTTTTTGGAACAGAAATTATGGGTCCTGTCCCTGCTGCTGCTTCCAGGTTTTGAGCACCCCTATTGTGCCGCAAAGCAAGACCCAGTACAGGATGAGGTGGTTTTGATTTGGTACAGCGGGTGGGGGCTGAGAATGTTGCTAAGCCAGGGTGGTGGATTTTTATTACCGTAGCGTATACAGTAGTCACGGCTCAGGATCCCAGTGCTAGATGCTGTGCATTATTGATTAGGTTTATTATGGTAGCACCTAGGAGCCTCAGTCATGGCCCAGGACTCCATTGTGCTAGGTGCAGTACAATTTAAATACGAACAAAAAGACAGCTCCTGCCTCAGTGAGCTTACTGCTTTTGGTGGACCAAATCCTCAGCTGGTGCAAATTAGCAGAGCTTTCCTGAAGTCAAAGGAGCTCCATTGCTTTGCACGATCTGAGGTTCTGGCCTAGGAAGTTGAATAGTGGTCGCTGGGATGGGTTTGGATGGCTCCACAGCCATGCTCCACAAAAGGACCACCTAGGACTTGCAGGCTCAGGCCCTGCTCCTGCAAAAACGCTTCCCCCTAACAAAAAATCTCCTTTTAGCTGCTAGCGGGATGGGGTCTCTGACACATGACTAAGCAGTTCCACACCCATCCAGCAGAGGACAGTGGGACCCAGAGGTGCTAGACGGTTCGCTGCAATACAACGCGATGCAGCATGTTTGCCTAACGGATCCTCCCCCGCAACTGCTTTCCGGGGGGGGCGGGGGGGGGAGTCTTTTCTGAGCTGGGTGCAGTGAAGCATGCGGTGGGAGGGGGGGCCGTGGTGTGTGTGGAAACGAGACAGAAAGGAAAGAGAGAGAGAAATTTAATAGCAGCCCCAATGAAAGTGCAGGCTAGACCCAGCGCGGGGGAGAGTGGAAGGAAGTGGTGACGGGGTGGGGGGGTAAGGAAGGAGAGGGGGTGTGACAGTGAAGGGTGGATGGAATGGGGGTGTAATGGAGTGAGTGGGGGGAACATGATGAGGGTGCAATGGAACAAGGCAGATGGGGGACAAGATGAATGTGACATTACTGGGCGGGGGGGACAACACAGGGCACCAGTGCTTTACATTGGAGGGTGAGTCCCAGTTCTGATCCTGGGTGCTGCTCTGCCTGGCTCCACTGGCAAAGTTCTGACCCAGAACTGGGTTCAGATCCAGGGCCATCTCCAGGACTCAGCACCAGGCAGCTCTTCCCCAGCCCTCGCTGGGGACAGAGGACTTGGAACTGGGCTGATCTCACAGCTGGGCCTTTGTTTGTTTGTTTGTCTCATTTGCAGACCGGAAACTTCATGCTGAGAAGCCAGCAGCTCATGTCTTGGGTAGGCTGAAGTCCTCCTTAACCCTGCATAGTCTGCTGCCTCTGCTGTAGAGGGGCGTCTTGTCTAGTGATTAGAGCAGTGGGGGATGGGATCAGGACTCCTGGGTTCTGTTCACAGCTGTGGGAGGGGAGTGGGCTCCAGTGATTAGGGATGGGATCAGGACTCCTGGGTTCTGTTCACAGCTGTGGGAGGGGAGTGGGCTCCAGTGATTAGGGATGGGATCAGGACTCCTGGGTTCTGTTCACAGCTGTGGGAGGGGAGTGGGCTCCAGTGATTAGAGCAGTGGGGGATGGGATCAGGACTTCTGAGTTCTGTTCACAGCTGTGGGAGGGGAGTGGGGTCCAGTGATTAGAGCAGTGGGGAATGAGATCAGGACTCCTGGGTTCTGTTCACAGCTGTGGGAGGGGAGTGGGCTCCAGTGATTAGAGCAGTGGGGGATGGCATCAGGACTCCTGGGTTCTGTTCCCAGCTCTGGGAGAAGAGGGGGGGTCTAATGATTAGAGTCGGGGAGGATGGCGTCAGGACTCCTGGGTTCTATTCTTAGCTCTGGAAAGGATGTGGGGTTCAGTGATTAGAGCAAGGGAAGATGGGGCCAGGACTCCAGGGTTCTCTCCCCAGTTATGCCTCCTTCTGGGCTAAGCTGAGGCCTGACATGTTGTGGGCATCGTGTTCCCCAGGTGCAGCCTTCACCACCTCTGGGAATGGTTCTCTGCAGTGGGAACACAGTAAGGACTGGGCTTTCCTGCATGACATGGGTTACCAGGGCGGCTCCCTGGTCTGCATCAAGCCCGGCTACTATTACATCTACTCCAAGATCCATCTTATGGCGCAGAGTTGCTCTCAGCAGGGCCAGAGTTCTGTCATCTATCATGGCATCTATAAGAAGACCCCCAGGTATGTCGAGGAGATGAAACTTGTGGAGAACCTGATCCTTTACTGCGATGGGAAGGACAGCGGGTTCTGGCGGCAAAACAGCTTCCTGGGAGGAATCTTCCACCTGGAGGAGGAGGAGCAGATTTACGTCAAGGTGTCACAGAGACAGATGCTACAGATCAGAGATGGCACTCGGTCTTATTTTGGCACCTTCATGATCTGAGCAGGCCCTTCCCCTAGCCGCAACTGCTGGGTTTTGGGTTGAGGCCTTGTGCTTTTTAATCTGCCTCTGATATGGTTTTCCTGCGTGGACCATCCCTCTGACCCAGCATCCCCCAAAATACTGTTGCACCTTCCTGGTCTAATATGCTCCCCAGACTGGATCCAGCTCATGAGGTTAACTTCAGAGGCTGGTCACAGAGCTCAGAAGAAGGAAGGGTGGGCTTCCAGTTGAGGCCTTGTATTAGGAATCAGGACTCCTGGGTTCTATTCTCTCTCTGGGAAAGGGACCTGGCTCTAGCAGTTTGCTCAGGGGAAACTGGGAGTCAGGACTCTTGTGTTCTGTCTCCAGCTGTGCCATCTACCTGCTGTACAACCATGAGCAAGTCACCTTGCCTCTCTGTACCTCCATTTCCCTAGCTGCAAAACAGAGATGATGGTTCTCCCTTACCCTTGTATAGGCCATAATGCTGTCGTCTGCATAGCCAGCCAGTGTCCCTCCGTTAGGTCCAGCAGGTTTTCAAATAGCTTTGAAAGTGGAAAGACAAAGAAACTGGCTACCCCAAGGGACTATGGGACATTTTGCCTCCAGGTCGCCAAGGCAGGCCGACCCTCAGCCACTGTACATCAATCATTCCATGCTTGTTTATGCCAGCTGACCGAGTGATGGTGGGAGGGAAGTGTATTTAATTGGGTTGCAGTTCTGCTAGCAACTGGTGGTGCTTGACGGTGTCAAATCCTGCAGTTCCCTTTGCTCATGGGGAAGACCTTGATCCTGATTCAGGCACCTCCCTTTGAGGGTCTGGCCTGAGGAGCCTGCCCGAGGAAGAGCGGCAGAGAGCCATCTAGTCAGCTGGTGCAAATCAGCGTGGCTGCGATGGAGCAATGCCAGCTTATCCCTGCTGAGGATTGGGCCCTCGCTATTTAACAGGCCAGGTTCTCCTCTCACTCGCTGCGGTGTAAATCCGGAGGAAGTTCACAGAAGCGGCACTGACATAAGACTTACCTGAGGGGAGGATCCTGCATAACGGGCCCAGATCTCCAGCTGGGAGACGTTCATGTCGATCCATTGGAGTCCTTGGGTCCAAGCTGATTTCCAGCTCCTGGGGATGTGGCCGGCTCCTGCCATTCCCTGCGCTGCTTTATGTGCCGTGAATGTATATAAGTGTGTGCACCTATTTATTTTCCAGTGAGTATTCCCTGATATTCAGGGAGCAGCTGTATCTAATGGTTATTTATCCATTACCCCAGGGCCACTGGGCATGTTTGGGGTGGGGGTGGGGGGCAGAATTTGATTTTTATTTTGTTGATAATTTGATGAATGATATTGATGTTTATTTTAAACATTTTAAATTTTTTTTATTGATGTAAATGTTCTCTGTTGTGCAAAATTATGGGGAGCTTTTCCCCTCCTGTTCTTATCGGTTTCAATGTTCATAGTTGGATGACGGGGAGGCGGGCCGCGGCAATTATTTAACTAAGTAAGGGTTGAGATTTCAACTGTTAACGCTCTATAACAGTTCAGACACAAGTGGTCAAACATTGCATGTCAAAATATACAAAGTAAATGGCCTGAAATCAAACCCCAATACGTTCTCAGGCAGCAGTTTTTTCTCACTTTGCCCATCTGTAAATTTCAATGATTACCAATGGAAATATTTTTTGTCATCAGTTTGTGGGTGTGTACGGTGAAATTGACGTTTACTGACACAGAAAACAATCGAATCCTTCCAAGCCTTGGATGCTGTCTCCCTAGGGGACATGGGAGGCTTGCGGGCCTGTCTCCCACAGGACCTGCCACGCACGCCCTTACCCTTAAAGAGCAGGCCCCCCTGCTACAGACCCCTCTGCCCTTCTTTCTGCTTCCGTGAGGGCAATGTTTGGACTGATCAAAGAGTTGCACCGTTCCCTACCTGAGTTTGGAGCACTCTGGGGGCTGCGCCGGTTCTAACAGATGTTCAGGGTGGTGAAATGCCAGGAGGTGAGTCAGAGATGAGCGCTGGGATTCTGGGCTAATAGGTTGCAATGCTTGGGTCTGGGAGGAAGCACAGTCTTAATATGATAGTGGGCTGGGCGCTGGGACTCCTGGGTTCTAGTCATGGCTCCGGGAGGGGATGGGGGTCTAGTGGTTAGAGCAGAGGATCCTGGGTTCTATTCCCAGCCTGAATAAGGACTCTTGGGCTCTCCCCACTGTGGGAGAGGAATGGGGCCTAAGACAACAGGAGCTGGGGGAGTCAGGATTCCCAGATTCTATTCTTAGCTCTGGTTTTCCATGTAATCTACCTCTCTGGGCCTGATCCGGCTTCCACTGAAGTGACTGGCAAATCTGCCATTACGAGTTAATTGGTGTCTGTACAGCACCTGGAGACCCCAAAGGGACAGAGCAAAGACTGGTCACTGCCTTGTAAAAATTACCCGTAGCTCATGTGCTGAGCTTCTAAATGAAATGAGTTCTCTCATCAGCCCTGTGTGATGCGACCCACTCTGAAGCAAAAGGCCCTGCTTGAGACCTACAGCCAGATTCCCGGCTGGTGCAGATCAGCATTGCTCCATTGGAGTCAATGGGGCCAGATCCCCACCCCGCTGGTGTAAATTAGTGTCGCTCTATTGAAGTCAGCTGAGGATTTCCAACAGGCGCTGCAATTCTGTTACCCCACCGCCAGCAGCCCGCTGCCTCATTCTCTCTCCCACCGGAGCGTAATGTCACTGGAATGACCCTGGTGTCGATGGGAGAAGAATCGGGCCTTGTGTCTGCTCAGGGGAGGTTGCTCTCACATCCCCTGGTGTAAATGAGTAACTCCGTTAGAAAACAGTGGGGTTAGATTGTCCAGTCTGACTCAGTCCCAGTGCACCTCCGGCAACCTACAAGAGATTCCAGCATCCCAGCTGGAGTAAATCAACCGAGCTCCATTGACTGGGCCCATTTACACTAGCTGGGGATCTGACCCCTGGGTCCCAAAGCTCCCTGGAACTAACCTGACCTTTTATTCAACCCGAGGTTTCAGTTTTATTTGTTGCATCAGCTTCTGCTCTCGGTGACACCGTCATGAATCTGGAATGACTCCACCGAAGTCCATTTATACTGACGGGTGCCAATGTAACAGATGTACAACTGGCGTTAGTGGGAGGGCAGAATTTGGCCCTCAGTTTAGAGGGCTTGTTCACCCAGCTCTGAAATGCAGCCCTCGCTGGGGTGGGCCACACGGCAGCCATTCGACCGCACACAGTGATGCTCCAGGGCAGTTTTGGTTAGGAAATGAAGAAGAATCCAAATGACAGAGGCTGAATGGAAATACCTGGGTGGCATTTGGCCAGCGTGCGGAGGGTCTGCGCCCCCTCAAAATGCACTGGAGGAATGTTTAATGACCACAAGTGGTCAGGAGCTGGGTTTTACACCTCCTCCGAAACGTAGCGTCTCTTGCTACCACACTAGGGCCCTGGGTTCTGTATTGACTCAGTGGAAAACACCCACCCCAGCTTTCTATGCTTTCTGCAGTGGTCTCCCATCCAAGCACGTACAAGGTGGAAGCCTGCTGAGTTAATAAGAGCCTATCACAGGCTCACGTCCCCAGGGATCACTCTGCAGCCTCAGCCATGACCACAAACTGACCTGGCCTGGGCCTGCACCCTGTCTTAGAGAGTGGGTTAACTAGGCAACCAACTGAACTAGGGCAGAGCAGAGTATTCACCCTCTGCACTGCTATAGACTCCGAGCAAAAAGTGGCAGCCTTATGGCCAAGGGAAAAGCTGTGAATGGGGCGTCCTGGGTTCTAGCCCAGCTCTGGAGGAGGAGTGCGGTCTAGTGGTTAGAAGAAGGGAGTGAGGAATCAGGATTCTTGGGGTACATTCCCAGGGATAGACTGCATAAGTCCCTGTATGTCAGGACTCCTGGGTTCTCTTTCCTGCTCAGGGTTGAAGTGTGAGCAGGGAGGGAACTGGGAACTCTCCTTTAGCAGGGAAGCAGCATGGCCTAGTGGGTAGGACTGGGTCTTGGGAGATCTGGATTCTATTCCCAGCTGCACTGCTGGGCAAACTCAGACAGGTCACATTACTGCTCTGTGCCTCAGTTTCCCCACCTGTAAAATGGGGATAATGACACTATGCAAAGCGCTTTGAGACCTGCGGATGAAGTGATTAGCTCCAGTGCAGGAGCCTTTAGGGAGCTGTGGGTGATGGCTACAGTCCCCACTCCTGACCTGAGGGCTGAGTGGGTCTGAGAATGCTTCCTGCATGGGTCCACGGTTTTCCGAGATCCGGAGGTGCCAGAGATGAGAAGCCCATTATGCACCAGGCCCCTGGGTGTGATGGAAACGCCCGGCATCATCTTGGCAGCATGTGCTCTGCTCTCTCACATGCGCTTGCTTATCTGGCCCTCTAGGTCCCACCACAAAAGAGGAGGAGGATTTCCTGACTGCTGCAAGCCGTGACCAGATACGGCTCAGCAGGCGAGGACAGCTCTGCGTCAGCTCCTGCAGCCGGAGCTCAGGGGCTATGGCTCAGTGGCACTGAAAAGTGGGGCATATGGGCACAACAGGGGGAGAGCTCAGCTCAGGGGGAGAATATCACAAAGCCAAGTCATGGTTGTCCCATTGCCTGGGGTAGCAGCGTGGCCTGTCCTTTGAAGGACAGGAGGCCTGGAGCAAGGGAGCCCGCCTTGTGGAGCGATAAGTCACCTCCCAGCCTAAGAGAGCTGCGGCTAGGTGACAGCCTGAAACACCTGGGCCTCGTAAAAGGGTGGGGAAAGCACCACCCAGCGCGATGTCCTGTGCTGGGCTTCTGCAGAAGAGAAAGAGGCAAGGCGCCATCCGGAGCCACAGATCCTGAACCCTAACCCTCTGGGAACTGAGCCCCACAGGGGAGCTGAAAAGGAGCCCACGTGGGGTGAAAGGACTTGTAGTTTGTCTGGCTTTTGGTTAGCCTGAATTCTGGGAGTGCCCCCGCTGGAGGGCCGAGCCACATGAATCTCTGGAGAGACCAAACCTGGGGAAGGGGAAACTGAGGCAGGGATGCAGCGCTGTGCTTGGCCAACAGAGTATGCTATTCGGCAGCCATGCCCTATGACAATCAGCATTAGGAGGGACGTCTGGTCAAGTGGTTACAGGGCTTATGAGTCAGGACACATTGATTCCAAGCCGAGGTCTAGCGGTTACAGCAGCTGCTCTGACTGTCAGGACTCCTGGGCTCTACACCCAGCTAGTAACTCAGTGCGTTACCTTGCATAAGTTATTTCCTCTGGCTGCGCCTCAGTTTCACCGTTTGTAGCCCAAGGAAACTAGAGAAGTGCAAATGAGCATAACATAACCGCCCGAAGCCCACCTAGGACTTTGCCTGTGGTTGCCTGCTGCTAGCTTTAAGAGCACAGGAGAATCTCCCTTTTCTGGCAGGTGTTTGGAGTCTGACACCCACATTTGTGGTTTTGTTTGAATTCAGGAGAGGGCAGTGGAGTCACACATGCTCACTTGCACACCCATTACTCAGTTCATGATAGTATTGCAGAGAGCAGAGGGCTCACACTCGCTCTCTTTCTCTCTCTCACACACACATATACACACGACATTACAGTATTGTTAGTAACAGAGAAATTGCCAGAGTGGATCAGATTCAAGCACGATCTGGTCCATTTCCACACACTTTTTATTTTGAAAAAAAATGTATAGGAAACTTTGAAATGGAAACTAATTTCCAGCTGAAAAACTTCATTCTGCAAATGTCAAAATGGAATGTTTGGGGGGTTTTAGGACTGTCTTTGGTTTGGTTTTGTTGCAGCCAAAACATTTTAGCATAACTGACTCAACCTCACAAAGTGGCTCGGCATCTCCAATCTGCATTTTTCAACCACAGTTTCAGCTGAAAACTTTCACTCGGCTGCAGGGCCGAGTCCAGTCCCCCACAAGCCTCGGGAAGCTGATGGCACCGTCAGTGGAACACACAGCCTCACTGCAGTGGGAGGCGGAGTCCCAGTGCCTGCGTCCCATTCCCAGTTCTACCAGTGAGCTTGGGTAAACCTCTGTGTCTCAGTTTCCTCTGCTGAAAACCAGGTGCGCGCTACTATTCTCTAGTTTGACCACAGCTTAAGGCCAGAAGAGACTCTCAGATCACTGAGAATTTCACCTCCTTGCCCTGTTTTGAGCCCATTTGCTTGTGTTTGACTAAAGCATCTCCCAGCGAGGCCTCCAGTCTGAATCGAGAGCCATTGGGAGATGTTCTGCTCCCATTGGGTGCTTGCATCAATGGTTATTGGGACCACTGATGTCACCGAGGTAGAAAATGGAAACCAATTTTCTGACCTATATCATACAGAAGGTCAGATTAGATGATCCAGCTTTAGGATCTATTACTCTACTGAGGCGTGGATTTGCATTCAAGATGCTCGATGCTGCTGGCTACAGACTAGAAGGGGAAGCCCCTGTCTAAAAAGGAGTCAGCATTAAGAGATGCACATCAGCTCGGGAACCAATCCAACCCGAGGGGGCGGTGCAGGGTGGGGGCGGCTCTCCCCTCCCCACCGACAGCTGAATCTCTGTGCCAAAGCAACAGGCGCTGCCATGGGAAGTGAAACTGACTTGAAAGAAGAGCTTGGCTGGCTGTGGGTGTGATAAGCATCGGGGAACTAGCGTTACAGTAAAAGAAACAGCGCCAGGTTACTCAGCGCTGCAAACCCACAGGCCCTGGGGGGGGAGCGGGCACCTACAGGCGGGATATTTATAACAATGAAATGGCAAAATTCAGAGCCCGCAAGTGGGAAGAAAGAAAAATAATCAAAGCAAGATGGCTCTTGTCTGTGTAGAGAATGACTCTCAGCACGGAGATCTTTGAGTGGCAGCGTGGTCCGCTGGGTGATGGGCTGCGAGTCAGGGGCCTGGAGACTATCCCCAGCACTGGGAAGGGAGGGGAGTGGGGTATAGTGGTTAGAATGCAGGGGGGGGCTGGGAATCAGGATGCCTGGGTTCTTTACTCACTGTGTAACCTTGGACTTCCCCTCTCTGTGCCTTAGTTTCCCCTTCTGTGACCTGGAGACAACCTGGGCTATCTCCCAGGGGAGCTGTGCTATCTATGTGCAGAAGCTGGCAGCGTAAATCCTGGCACTAGTATACCATGCCACATATGGTGAACCCTGCACTTGAGCATGCTGGGCTGGGGTGGGCTTGGGTTGTCACTGGCTGGTTTTTGCCCAGCCTGGCCAGTTTTTCTACTGCCGTGCCGGTTCCCAGTGAAAAGAGGTAAGATGCTGGGTGTTTTGCTGCGTACATGTGGCAATCGCAACAACTGGCTTCACACGTCGCAGCTGGGAGCATGCCAGGCCCTCACCTGCTGTTGCCGAAACCACAGCGACTCCTGGGAGCGGCTGAGAAGTGGGACAGACCCATCCCCCGAGGGTGAGCCTCGCCAGCCGGGAAGGGAAAGGAAGGATCAAGGTGCGGGACGCTGTGGCTCCTGAGAGGGGACAATAGAGGGGGGATCTTGCAACCGTGCTGTCACGGGTCTCAACGCCAGCCATAGAAAAGGTGTTGCAAGGCCGGCCCTAGACCAAATGGTGCCCCAGGAGAAGAGTGTCTTTGGAACTGCCACACCCCCTCCATTTGTTGAACTTTTGAATCCTTTATTTTTGATTGCACTGGGAGCCCCTTTCACACCCTTGCAGCACGATTTATCCTGGTTGTAGAAGACAATACATTTGCATGCAAGAATCTGTAAACAACAAAAAGAGCACCCTAACCCAGCACCCCCCAAGCCCGGCCACCGTGTTCCATTAAATAAAACCAGAGACTTCAACATGCGCTCGGCGGTGGAATCCCAGGGTCCTCCTCGAGGAGGGGGGCATTTACTAACCAAAGCAGCCGCCCAGCTCACGTTCCACTTTGTCTCTCTTGTTACCACCCAGCCACCACACAGCGACTGCTAGTGGCTGAATGTGGTACCGCAGGCAAATGCCATAGCACATTGCAAACTTCTGTTGCGGATAGGGCATGACTGGGGGCAAAGGGGGAAAGGCCAATGTCTTGCTCTTGCGTTTGGGAGGCCCAGTGCCCAGGATCACCTGTCCCTAAATCCGGCCCTGAGCTGATGCCAAGGGTCAGCGTGGTGCCAGGCAGACTCCCACAGCTTCTCCATCGCTCATGGGGCTTTTGTGCTTCTTGGTCTGCTGCACCCAGGCTCTCGCTGCAGCCTCGATGGCCTGTGGCTGCCTCGACCTACTTTAGGCACCGGAGGGTTTGCCGGCAGCAGCAGAACCACGGGCTGTGGGTGATTCTGCGAATCCCTTATCTCGGCCGCGCCCTCGATGGAGGTAGGCCTCACTGATCGCGCTGCCTCCTGGCTGTTTGTGGAGCTCTTGAGCTGCTGCTGAAGCGAGAAGGGGAAGATGGATCGTCAAGATAAGGGGCAAGAGAAAGAGAGAGAGAGAAAGCCCAGGTCCTGGCCGCTCGGGTCATTAACGCTCCATTGGGGTTTTACCAGAGCGTTGGGCTGTGAACTCTGGCGTCCTGCCTGTGTTTACACCTGGTCAGACTACGTTTCCCTCTGAGTCCTCTTCAGTGCCTGTCTTAAACAGTAGTGCTGCATTGCCAGGTGCCGTCCTACAGCCGCTATGTCCCACTCCAGAGGCAGCTGCATTTCAGCCCCTGGGTGCACAATCCCTCTGCACTATTGTTGCATGGCTGCTGGACAGCTTCCACACCAACCCCCGGCCCCAGAAGCAGATACATTTCAGTGGCAAATAAACCAACTCCCACCTCAAACTAACCACTAGTCAGCACTCCCTCCCAGGGCCTGGGATAGAACCCAGGTGTCCTGACTCTCAGACCCTCTTCCCCCCACCTGTAGACCCCACTCCCCTTCTTGAGCCAGGGACAGAACCCCAGAGTCCTGGCTCCCTGCCCCTCTTTCTCTGCCCCCCAGCCCCACTGCCCTCCCACAGCTGGTAAGAGGTCATAAGTGTCCTGATTCCCATATTCCCTGCCATGCTGCACAGGGCCCTGGATTCCCCCAGTTCCCGGTGCAGCGTGGGGCCTGCTGTGAGGCAGGGAAAGGCAGGCTTTTCCCCCTGGCACTTGAAATCAGTTTCCAGCCCTCGCCTCTGCTGCTAGCAAATTTCTGGAGGGGGGGAGAAATTGACAGGGCAGGGGCCTTTTGTGGCCACAGCCCCCGGGGGATGGGAATGGGGGTGGAGGAGGGAAGATACAGCCACGCGGCTGCGATGATATCGGGCCACTGTGCTTGGAAACAGCCTGCTGGGGCTGCTCTTATCTGTGCTGGGGCGTGGGTGGGGGAGGGGAGCCGGGTTTCCGAGTAGAAATGCTCTAAACAGGAAGTTTACTCTCTTCAAAGAGAAAGCGGTTGGATGAGGGCAAGAGCTACCGGGCGGCCATGGAGATTTCAGACGCTCCCTGACGGGTGGAATCTTCCTTCTGCTGATGGCTCCGCGTGGGGGGGCGGGGTGTCCCCGAGGCCAAGTCCCTGGGGTGACGCCCCAAGGCCCACGGGCCTTAGATGCCTATGTACCCGTGAGGATCTAGGACTAAGAGCCCATAGCATGGTGCTGTGTTGCAAGGGGAAGGCACATGGGCTCAGCCCACTGTTGAGCTGGCCCCAGCCTGCAAGACACAGCTGTGTGTGTCTGTGTGTCCGTGTCCTTGCTGGAGGGATTTAGGCCTGGGGTAGTGGGGTGGGTGGGGGTGGGTGTAAACCGCTGCCCTCTACTGGAAAGGAATGAGAACAGCTCACCTGTGTGTGCTATAGGTCAGGCCCTACCAAATTCATGGTCAATTTCACGGTCATGGGATTTTAACAATCGTAAATTTCATGATTGCAGCTATTTAAATCTGAAATTTCACGGCGTTGTCATTGTAGGGGGCCCTGACCCAAAAAGGAGTCGTGTGTGGGGGGAGGCGGGGGTTGTGATACTGCTTCCCTTATCTCTGCACAGGGCCATCCCTAGCCATTCTGGGGCCCTATGCAGCCCTCCTCCCTAGGGTGGGGGCTGGCTTGGGAGGCAGGGGGAGAACCTCCCCCCAGCACTCACAGGTGGCGCCAAGCGGTTCCAGGTCGCTCCACTTCTCACCACCGGCGGTGAGTGCAGGCCTGACCCTGGGAGAGTGGGGGCAGGGCTTGGGCGGAGCAGGGGCGGGGGCTTTGGGGAATGGGTGGAGTGGGGACTGGGCTGGGCTGGGGCAGAGCAGGGGCTGGAGCAGCTGGAGCTGCGTACTTTGCGTGTGGGTAGGGACGGCGTTGCTGCTGGCGGCGGCACTGCCTTCAGAGCTGGGCGGCTGGAGAGCGGTGGCTGCTGGCTGGGAGTCCAGCTCTGAAGGCAGCACCCTGCCCGCAGCAGCGCAGAAGTGGCATAGTATGGTATGCCATGATTACTTCTGCGTGGCTGCCTGCAGAGCTGGGCCCTCACTCAGCAGCTGCCACTCTCCGGCCGCCCAGCGCTGAAAGCAGCAGCGCAGATGTAAGGATGGCATGCTCTGGTATTGCCACTCTTACTTCTGTGCTGCTGCTGGCAAGGCGCTGCCTTCAGAGCTGGGCGCCCGGCCAACAGTTGCTGCTCTCTGGCCACCCAGCTCTGAAGGCAGCGCAGAAGTAAGGGTGGCGATACCGTGACCCCCTTAAAATAACCTTGTGACCCCCCTGCAGCTCCCTTTTGGGGCATGTCAAGGTTCCTTCCCCACTCTGAACTTTAGGGTACAAATGTGGGGACCTGCATGGACACTTCTAAGCTTAATTACTAGCTTAGATCTGGTAACTCTGCCACCATCCAGAAATTTCAGTGTCTGGAGCACTTCCTGTCCCCC
>NC_133794.1:2864538-2874318 GCF_003597395.2 Chelonoidis abingdonii
AAGATTTGAAAGTATCTTGTCCCCTTATTGGTCCTCTGGTCAGGTGTCAGCCAGGTTTACTGAGCTTCTTAACCCTTTACAGGTAAAAGAGGCATTAATCCTTAACTATCTGTTTATGACAGGGCAGGACCCCCAATTTGACAAATGCTGGTCTCCCCTGTGAAAGGTCTTTTGTGTGCTCTTACCTTATATTATACAGATTTCATGGGCGGAGACCAGATTTCACAGTCCGTGATGCATTTTCATGGCTGTGAATTTGGTAGGGCCCTAGCTATAGGGTTGGTGCTGCTAAGAGCTTTCCCTTTAGCCTGTTTGGCAGGAGCTGGGTCTTTTGCAAAAGGAGGAGCTTGGCTGCCGTTGGGAAGGTCTGAGCATGGTCTGCCGGTAGTTTAGTGACTGACTGGCACCTCTCTCCCTGCAAGGAAATTCCCTGATTGCCCCAGGTTGAAAAAAAACAAAGTAGCAGATATTCCACCCTGCTCTGTCAGGGCCCCATTTCCACCTCTGTTTGTTTGTCCATCCATTCACCCTCTTGCTGTCTGTCCATTCTAGCCATCTATCCACCTAGACATCCATTTGTTCATCCATCTCACTATTCACCTGCCACTCTAAGCTGCTTGGGGGGATTTTCAGAGGTACAGCTGGGACACGGGCCCCCCCAAAAAGCAAGGACAAGACACAATCATCTCCCTCTTCGCACCGTATCCTCGACAGAAGCTTGCAACGTGCTGTGGCCCTCTTGATGCATTTGCCTGCATTCAGGCACTCAAAGGCACTGTGTGTTAACAACGGAGACAATGGTGGAGCTCAAGCTGTGGTGATTCCACAGCCGAGTTTGTGTTGAAATCCCTGGCTTTATTTAATGTAACACAGTGGCCGTCAGCAGGAGGATTGAACCCAGGATCTCTGAGTATGAGTCTATGGCTCATCATCCTCCATGAGCAGCACTGCCACTGGAAGGTGCCAGAAGGTCCTTCTGATTTACCCTGCCATACATTAAATCTCTCCTCCTGCACATCTCGGTGTGTGAATTCCTCTCAGATCCAAGTACTTGCATGCCCTGGGGGGGATCAACACTGTTGCTCCTCCTCAGGTTTCAAGTTTAGACACCAAAGTCATTTTTTATCTGTGTACGACTCTGGGGATTTAAATGTGCAGGAAGGGGGCAGAGGGGGGTCTTTCATAGGTGCCGACTCTGTGGCTGCTCCAGGGCTCAAACACCCATGGGAAAAAAATAGTGGGTGCTCAGCACACACCAGCCACAGCTGTTCGGTGGGGGCACCGATCAGCTGTTTGGCAGCTGGCAGGAGGTGCTCAGGGAAGGGCGGAGATGGGGAGGCCCTCAGGGAAGGAGGAGCAGCAGAGGTGGGAAGAGGCGGAGTGAGGGTGGGCCTCAGGGTAAAGGGCGGAGTAGGGGTGAGGCCTCAGGACAGAACACAGGGTAAAGCACCCACCAGGAAAAATAAAATTCAGCACCTGTGGTGTCTTTGCCAGGGACTCAGTGGCACTTGGCACAGCCCCCCTTGCTCAAGGAATCCTAAGGGCATAAGTGGCATTAAGGCTCTATAAAGGACATGGGTAGAGCCACCTCCCGGACAATGCTGCCTCTCTGGGTGGTGCTGAGCTGGTAGAGGGGAGGACTCAGGGGCATGGCTTTTCTCTGCTTCTCATAGGAGGACGTTGTGGAGAGTGATGAGCATGAGTTAGGGCAGCCCTGAGGCTGCTCTGACTTAGACCAAGTACCAGCCACAGCCTAAAGAATAGAGGGGCCAACAGAGTCTCAGGGATTCCTTTTTTGTGTCCATCTGTCCCTTGCCTTATAGTTAGATTGTCAGCTCTCTGAGGGCAGGAATTGTGTCTGTACACAGGGGCCCTGAGCCACGACTGGGGCTCCAAGGAGCTACCGTAATAACCCTAATAAATAACATACAGCGCCTAGCACAGTGAGGTCCTGGACTGTGATGAGAGTGCATGGGTGCTACCGTAATACACTGAATAAATAATGTACAGCTCCTAGCACCATGGGGTGTTCTGGTCCGTGGCTGCTGCTCCTAGGTGCTACGATAATACAAATAACAACTAGGGAACTCAAAGATGGTTTAAAGCCTTCTTAACCCTCCACAAGCCCAGGACCAGAGTAACCAAGAAGCAGCCCCCCAAGGCTGTTTGCAGGGGTTGACTTAGCAGCCATTGTGCTCCCAGCTCAGAGATCCCCGCCATCCAAGGCATCTGTTAGCTTGTGCTGTCTCCTCACTGCAGCCTTCCAAGCTGCCAATCTGTGCTTTGCAATAGTGAAAGTAGCACACAGCCCCCTCCAGCTATGAGTCAGGCTTATAGCTATGAATATTTTTTACAGTTGTGCAATTAGCGCCTGGGATCTTCTGAGGTGCCGCTTCAAAGCCCACCTCCCCCTGCCCTGCCAACGGCCTCCTCTTTCACAGCCCGGCCTGTATTTCAAAGGCAAGAGGTGGGAGGGCGCGGTCAGCTGGAGCCTCGTCTTGATGTGAGTCACAGGCTTTTTCTTCTGGTTTAGGAAAAGGAAAAAGTTTTGGTGTTTGACAATGGAAGGTTTTCTTACTCCGCTGCAAAGCTTTCGGTCTGCAAAGTTGTTGCAACCTATTGAAAGCACAGTCCTCACCCAGACCAATAAGAGGGAGAGTAGATGAATGCAATACCTACCATGGAACACTAGTAGGCGCTATAGCCAATGACAGCAACCTGCAGTGAGTCAATGCCATACCTTTGGGGGGCACTATAGGGTAAGAGGGACCAGGCAACGCTGGATGTGAGCTGATGAAAAGGTTTTCATCAAAAACTTTTCTTTATTTTGTAATTTTCACCCTAAAATTTTTTCTTGTTTTTGATACCATCCCCTCCCCCTTTTTAATGCACATTTCTCCCTAATTTTTCTGCAAAATTTTCCACATTTTTGACACAGCTTTTTGTCCGTATTTTGGTGAGAAAAAATGTAATGGAGGAATCCTGAAAAATCTGGGGTGGAGGGTTTGTTTAAAAATGGTCTGGGGGGGGTTGAAAAATCTTTTTTTTTCCTGAAAACTGGCAGTTTTTAATAACTTTTGTTATTTAAAAATGGAATTTGTTCGGGGTTTGTGTTTGGTTTTTTTTCATCAAAAATTTTTAAAAAATGAGTGGGAAATTGAAAAAAGAAAATGTCCCGACCCCAAATTTCCCATAAAAAATAATTGGCGTGTTTTGATCAGCTGTGAAGAGGAGACTTTTGCCTTGAACTGCTAGAGTGGTATAAAATAGTGGATGGGATAGAGACAAATGCTTCTTTGAAGATTAGGGGGGTAGGAAGCAGGCAGTAGGCATTTATGTAGGGATCTGTTGCCCCGTGTAGAGATGCAGCCACCTCTGGGCTGGGATCTGGGGGCTGTTTTATACAGGGATCCATTGCCCGACACTGAAATGCTGCCACTTCTGGAGTGAGGAGCATGGGCTGTATATAGGGATCCTTCTCTTCAAGCACTAAAATAATGGATGGTACAGAGAAAGCTGCTTCTGTGTACAATTTCTGATGGTATAAGAACAAGCAGGGAACTAATAAAATGGAAAGGTGGCACATTTGAAATGAATCACAGAAAATACTTTTTTTACACAATGGAATGTTAATCCGTGGAACTCTCTGCCACTTGATGTCATTGCGATTCACTTGGCACTGAGATGCAGCCACCTCTGGGGTGAGGTGCAGCAGCTATTTATACAGGAATCCCTCACCCAGCACAGAATTGCAGCTGTAGCTGGGGTTGGATGCAGCATTGTTTGTACAGGGATTCCTTCATCTGATCCTGAGATGCAGCTGCCTCTGAGATGGGGTGTGACAGCTGTTTATCCATGGATTCTTCTGCCAGTGCTGAGATGCAGCTGCCTCCCAGGTGAGGCACAGTGGCTGTTTATACAGGAATCCCTCACCTGGTGCTGAGGTGCAGCCACCTCTGGGATGTGGCACGGAGACTGTTTATACAAGGATTCCTCATCTGATGCTGAGATGCAGCTGGCTATGAGGTGGAGTGCAGCAGCTGTTTATACAGCCACACAACAGCAGTTTAGGATCACCTAGGGCTTAATGCGCCCATCATGTGGCTTCAGACCGAAAGAAGAGCTCTATGTGGCTTGAAAGCTTGTCTCTCTCACCAGCAGCAGTTGGTCCAATCAAAGATATTACCTCACCCACTTTATCTCCCTTCTGCAGAGTTGTCAGTATAACTTGTAGCTGGGCCTTAGTGCCAGCAGAGGACACTCCAGTTCCATAGTTAAAGTGAAAAAGCCATCAATGAGTGGCCTGCTGTGCCTGGCACAGGGGGATTTCTCGGCTCTGCCCCTGCTGTCCCAGCCCTGGCCCACTCTTGAACAGAATCAGTCAATTGTCCTGAATCCGGCCCAGCTAAGCACCACTTTTACAACATCCCCTTACAACTTAGGAAGTAGCCACGAAACTTTTCTCTGTGACCCCGGACAGGATTCCAAGCCAGGCTGCTAGAGAGGGGAGGCAGATGTAGGAAACCCCTTTCTCTTTGGAGCAAAATGGGCAAAGGGGAGGATCTAAAGCCCACAGGGTTTGCAACATGCTCAATGCTAACACAGTGTACCTAGCAGGGCTCAAATGCTGCAGTCAGGAGCGGGAGATATTAGGGGCAGGTGACCCACCAGTGACCACTAAGAAGGGCTTCTTGCAAGGTCACTCTTGGATACGTGGCTAGGTGGACCATTGGTCTGATCCGCCAGACAGCTGGGGAGTTTGCTCTTGGCCTTAATAATAACAATTATTATTATCAGGCTCTTATTAATTACGATCTAGCGGTTATCTAGTGCTTTTCATCAGTAGCTCTCAAAGCACTTGTCTGTATGCAAAAGTTGTGTCTCTTTAACTACAGCAGACTATAGTTAAGATACAAGCCACCCCCACGTAGTGTGACACAGTTATATCAGTGTAAAGGTGCTTGTACCAGTTTAGTTTATTCCTATATGGGATGGGATATGAAAAACCTTTATAGCAATTTATCTCCAGCCATACTAGGGGTTTGGATTGATCCATCGATTTCAAGGCCAGAAGGGGCTGTTAGTTCATCCGAGCTGGTATCCGGTGTAACGGGCCAGAGAAGTACACCCAGCCCCACTGGGTTGAGAGCAGTAACTTGTATATTTGGCTAATGCATCGTCTAGAAAGGGACGGAGTCTTGATCTGAAGATCTCCAGCGATAGAAAATCCCCCATTTCCCTTGGCAGTTTGTTCCACTGGTTAATCATGTGCACTGTAAAAATTTGCCTTGTCTTAACTGGAACTTATCTGGCTTCAACATCCAGCCACTGGGTCTTGTTTTGCCATAGCAGTAAACAAATCATACTCCTGCCCCTTTTGCAGCACAGCCTTACAGGTAGGGCTCTGGACAGGGACTCAGGAGACCTGGATTCTCTTCCCTGCTCAGCCCCTGACCTGCTAAGTGGCCTTAGGCAGGTCATTTTCCCTCCCTGTGCCTCAGTTTCCCCATCTGTAAAATAGGGATAATGATACTGGTCTCCTTGGTAAAGCACTTTGAGAGCTAACGATCATAAGAGCTAGAGATTATTGATCCGTGTTTGTATAGAGACAGCTCAGTGGGGTGGTGGGCCTCTCAGGTGCTACCGTAATACTCCTAATAGTGTACAGTGCCCAGCACAAGGGGGTCGTGATCTATGATTGGGTCTCCTAAGTGCTACCCTAATACACCTAATAGTGTACAGCACCCAGCACAAGGGGGTCGTGATCTATGATTGGGTCTCCTGGGCGCTACCGTAATACGCCTAACAAACAATGTGCACACAAGGGGGTCCTGCTCCCATGTATTCAGACTGGACCAGGTGAAGAGAAGGGCTGCCAGGCTGATGAGAGGAATGGAGAAGCTACCTGACGAAAGGTAACTCCATGGATTGTTTAAACCAAGGCCGAGAGAAGCTCTGATTGCTCTGTATAAATAAGTCAGACGGATAAACACCAGGGGGAAGTTATTTAGGCCTGAAATTAGGCAAAGGTTTCTAACCATCAGAGGAGTGGACCAGCCTCCCACGGCAAGTGTAACAAACCGAACTGGCTTCATGACTGAGCTCGCAGGGATGATCTGATGAGGTCACCTCCAATGGCATTTGGCAGGGAGGGCTCTGAGTTACTCCACAGGATTCTTTCCTGGATGTCTGCCTGGTGGTCTCACCCACATGCTCAGGGGCCAAATGATCATCTTATTTTGGGTGAGGCAAGACTTTCCCCCCCAGATTGGCAGAGAGCCTAGCGAGGTTTCACCTTCCTCGGCAGCATGGGAAGCAGGTCACTTGCTGGTTTGAACTAGTGCAAATGGTGGCTGCTCTGTAGCTTAAAGTCTTCACATCAAGAGTTGAGGGGGTCATTAACCCAGCCAGAGGTTAGGGGCCTGCTAGAGGAATGGGTGGCTGAGGGTCCGTGGCCTGTGCTGCCCAGAGGGGTCAGACTAGATGATCATGATGGTCCCTTCTGACCTTAAGGTTTATATGTCTATGAGACTGAGCTCCGAGGTGCTACCATAATACATCTAATAATAACGTACAGCACCCAGCGCAATGGGGTCCTGGTCCAGCAGTCGGGCTCCTAGTGCTGCCTTTATATACTTATATGGGTACAAAATCATTTTGTAGCCCAGGCCTTAAATCTTCTTCCCTAGAATCCATGCTGGATGACTTCATGGGGATCAGGTACTGGTGCTTGGTCTGAAGTCTCAGATTGGCCTGAGCACTGTTTGCGCCCACCTCTGTCCCAGGACTGGCGCCTAGAGCATCAGTAAACAAGCTGCATTAAGTGTGTACCTAGAATCCTACTGGGGAGGGCCGTGCCTTGCACCAGTTAAGTGATCATCCAGGGGTTAACTGGGTGACCCAGAGTATTATGGGTTAGCACCATGCTCCACCTCTCCCTTTGTTCCTGTTTAGTTACACCCACGCTGCTGTGACATGGTTCAACAAAGCAGCAAATTCCCAGCCTGCAATTCCTGTGCATGGATTTATTTTTGCGTTGCATTGAGCAGTCCCTTCACAAACTTGACGAAGAGGGACCTGGTTGTACTCTGGAAGGGGAGTGGGGTCTAATGGCAGGGCTGGCTCCAGCTTTTTTGCCACCCCAAGCGGCGAAGCAGGAGGAAAAAAAAAAGATAAAGCCGCAATCGGCGGCAGCTCTACTGCGCCCGCTTCATTCTTCAGCGGCAATTCGGCAACAGTCCTTCCCTCCAAGAGAGAGTGAGGGACCCACCGCTGAATTCCTGCCAAAGACCCGGATGTGCTTCCCCTTTCCATTGGCCGCCCCAAGCACCTGCTTCCTTTGCTGGTGCCTGGAGCTGGCCCTGTCTAATGGTCAGAACAGGGGGGACTGGGAGCTGGGACTCCTGGGTTCTATCCCCAGCACTGGGAGGGAAGTGGAGTCCAGTGGTGAAAGTAGGGGGGGGGGGCTGGGAGTCAGGATGCTTGGGATCCATTCCTAACCCTGGAAGGGGAGTGGTATTTAATGGTTAGAGCAGGGGTGCTGTGAGCTGGATCTCCTGGGTTCCATTCCCAGCTTGGGAAGGGGAATTAGATGGAGTGGGTAGGTGCTGGGAGTCAGGACTTCTGGGATCCATTCTGGGTGGAGAGGTTTGGAGTTTGTTACACACCCAGAACCCCTGCACAGTCTAAAAGATGGGAGGATCTGCAAAAGATTGTAACAGCGCATGCGCTACCCCTTGGTGGAAGTGCTACATCCTGGAATCCGTGGCACCTACCCCTCGCTGCATGCCAGCCAGCCAGATCGTATCTCCTGGGTTTTGCAGTCATGCCAGGGCCTTCCCCCTCCATCACTCCCGCTATCCCCTTATGGGTTCTGAGATTCAGAAGCACCCGCAGTCGGGTCACTGCGGCTGAGGCTGGCAGCTCATCTGGGAGGGAGAGGGCACGGCCTGAGAGCTGGCAAACTACCGCAGCACATGGGACAATAAGATACCAGGCAGCCATGTCCAGCTCTAAGCCCCAGACCACCTGCTCCAGGGGGCAGGGGTTGGGAGTCTGCACTCCATAGCTCTGTTCCCAGCTCTGGGAGAGGAGTGGGGTCTAGTGGGCTAGACGAAGGGTGGTGTTGGGTCAGGACTCCTGGGTTCTATTCCTTGCTCTGCCAGGGATTCATTAAGGCAAGTCCCTTCCTGACTGTGTGCCTCAGTTTCCCCACCTGTAAGGCTGGAGTGATATTGGTCTTTCTTTTCAGTACTCTGTGCTCCTCAGCTGGATGGCGCTGAGGCTGGACCCTGCACTGGCTGCAATGCCAGCTGCCTGTGCCACCCTGGGATCTGAGCAACAAGGAAGGGGAGCAGTTCCAGGCTGCAAAGGCTTGATCATAGAATCACAGAATATCAGGGTTGGAAGGGACCTCAGGAAGTCATCTAGTCTCACCCCCTGCTCAAAACAAGGCCAATCCCCAACTAAACCAGGATACCTGGGGGCTGTTACAGATTGGTCTCAATGCCTTCTGGTTACCTACTGAGCAGGGCTGGTGCAGCAGAGGGGAAGGATGGTACAATGGGTGTGATGCTCAGCTCACCCGGCTCTTTGGAGCTGTAGGGTTGATTCCTAATGCCCCTGCTGACTCCCTGGGTGAGTGGCTCTGGACCTCAATTTCCTCATAGCTAAAGCAGAGGTAATGCCCTAGCACTGCTGGGTGTGTTAACAGCAAGGTGCAGGGCATGCAAGTTGTTGGTTGTTTGTTTATATTTTCCGGCACGTACACTCCCCACCCAAGCTCAGGGCTTCAACCAGCTCTGACCTCAGCTTCCTCTGTCTCTAAATAGGCCAGAGCCCAGCAGCATGCACCTGAGATGCGGCCTGATGGGCAGAGATAAGCATGACCCGGGCGCCAAAAGCCCCTGGTCTGCTCCGTTCTGAGAATCCCGACCACAGCCCAGGGGCCAGATCCGAGGATGGAATTTTGCTAGTGCTATTTTTCACCTAAAACCCCCTCTCCCCACCCCCTCTTTCCTACTCCTCCTTGCCTTCTGAGAACAGCTTCCTCTCTCATGCAGCTTCCTCAGCCGAACCTTGGGCGCTACCATCAGAACCAGAGCTTCACGCGCTTCCTGCCTGGCTCTCTGCCGGCTGGGTTTGCTGGCGCAAGCGGAGGATTTGAAATACAGGCAGGGGCTAAGGGCAGATGGGCGTGGGGAGGGGGAAAATATGAGATTTAGCAAAAGTGGTAGGGAGGGAGTGGTTGTAGTGGATAGAGCAGGGAGTGCTGGGAGTCAGGACTCCTGGGTTCTGTCCCCAGCTGTGGGAGGAGAGTTGGGTCTAGTGGTTAGAGCAGATGGGCTCAGAGTAAGGACTCCTGTGTTCTTGCCCCAGCCATGGGGGGAGAGTGGGGTCTAGTGGTTAGAGTAGGGGCCTGGTAGTCAGGACTCCTGTGTTCTATCTCCAGCTGTGGAAGGGAACCAGTGTGAGATTAATTAGACTGTGTGAGCAAGAGAGATGCTTCCTGACCCCTTGCTCTGTGTTACAGAGTGACAACAGACTCAGCCAGCCAGATGTGAGACAAAATGCATGACATCACCTGGCCCATTAGAAAGTCAGCGCCTCTGGGTTGATACATTTGTGACAAACTGGGACTGTTCTTAATGTTTGCTCTGAACACTGTGTTGGTGCCTCAGTGTCCCCTAGGCAGTTCTTAAGTATCTAGGTGGTGGGATAAGGGGGGGTGATTGCTGCAGAGCATGGGGCCAGTGCACCTAAATGCCTGGCTCTCTGTCT
>NC_133794.1:2876362-2894979 GCF_003597395.2 Chelonoidis abingdonii
GCCCAGCCTCTCCCAGCAGGGGGCACTATAGGCAGTGGGCCAGGAGCCCTGGCTGTGTGGGAAGGGGGAGCTCCCAGCCTCTCCCAGCAGGGGGCACTATAGGCAGTGGGCCAGGAGCCCTGGCTGTGTGGGAAGCGGGAGCTCCCAGCCTCTCCCAGCAGGGGGTGCTGTAGGCAGTGGGGCAGGAGCCCTGGCTGTTGGGGGAGCTCTCAGCTCCTCCAGTCCCTGTTGCTTGCAGAGAGGACTCAGTTTCACCACCTCTGCTCTTGCATCTTACAGCCTCTGCACTGTGCGCTGAGAAACTGACTGCGGCTGGGATGAGCCCTACTCAGCATTGCACGCCCTGGAGTCCACCCACAAGGGAAACCTCCTCACACCCTCTAGCTCCTAACTGCCCCGCCCACCTTAGTGCTGCCCCCTGTTGGCCCAGCAGCAGAATAACTGACGTTGCCGCTTCATTTCTCAGCCGCATCAGACGTTTAGTGTGTATTGATCACCTCCCCTATTTACCCAGAATTACCATCCAGCCTGGAAATGCAGAGGGGAAGAGTTCAATTCCGCCCATGCTACCCCCCAAAAAAAATTAATTGAAAAGAGAAAAACAACCGGGAGGGGAGGAGTGAAAAATTCTCCAAATGCTCATTTAGTGGAGTTTAAAATTGACCCAATTTTGGGTTGGGGGGTGCGGTTTGCTGCCTCCATTTTCTATTCTGCTCCACCCCCCTTGGAATTTTTTTTTTAATGAGATCTTCGAATTAACATTTGGTTTTTCAGCGAGAAAAATGGGATTTGAGGGAAAAAGGCAAAAAAGAGATAAAAATAAAATGTGAAGGAGAAGGAAACCATAAGGGTGAAAGGAAAGAAAAAATATTAACAGGCTAATATTTTTTTGCAATTTCAGCTTCCCCCCCACCCGACACATACACACACACACAGAGAGAAAAATTCCAGACTTTTTTAATCAAAAAAGCCACTTTTTAAAAATGAGCCATTTGAACCATTTCTGACCCATTCGCCTCCTTTCCTGGTCTCTAACTGCTCAACTTTGCCCCTCTGGCTGAGCCAACAGGATACGATTTTTTGGCCTGAGAGCCTCGACTTTATTAGCAATGTGGCATGATGCAATCCGCTTTGCATCCCCAGACTGTTCTGTGGTCTGCCCAGGGCGGTAGATGCTGTGAGGAGTGGAATGGAACAGAAGCGTCTGCCAGGCCCATAGCCTCAAACCACATCGGCTGCCAGCTACGGCTCAGGAAGACGGGAAAGCGTTGTGCAATTGGGAAGCGTTGCTGTCAAAGGTGGGCGAGGGGTGGGAGGCGGGGGTTGAGTCCCAACCCTTCCAGCTCATGGGATTTAGAGCTTTGCCATCGCCAGATGAGAAAAAGTTAATGTCACACAACCCTCGCAAGAGAGTTGGCATTGTCCCTTTTATATGTGGGGAAACTGAGGCACAGAGGGGTTTCCCGCACACCCAGCACTTTTGCTTCCATGCTACAGCACCCAGCCAGGCCCATCCCTACAGCACCCCCTACAGCCGCCACCATGTAAGTTAAAGCAGAATTCCCCTCTAAATAGTCAGCAGCAATACTAGGTTGCCACTCTGGTGCCGTCACATGTGGGCACTGCAATGGCCTGCTGGGAACTGGAGTCCCACTCATCCTGGGAACTTCAGGGGAAGAGATGCTAAACCTTTCAGTGTGTGCCCCCTCTGCCACCAATCCTTGCATCACAGCAGTGCTTCGAGTGCCCTGGCAAAAGCAAGTTCCCCAAGCTCCCAGGCACTGTACAGACACATAGCAAGCAACATAAAGAGCTTACAGTCTGAACAAGGGGATGGATTGTTCTCCCTATTCAACAGCTAGGGAAACTGAGGCACAGAGTGCAGAAGCACCTTGCCCAAGCAAGTGAAGCCAGAAGTCTTATATTGGAGCTCACATTGTCACCGCTAGGGATGTGGTTAGCTTTGCGTGGGTTGTTGTGTAGACTTTCCTTGTTATTGTTTAGGAGGGAGCGAGGAGGTGGCGCTGACGCAGAGACAAAGAGAGAGATGCCTCTGGCCTTGAGCTCACGTCAGTTTCCACCAGAGAGGGTGGAAGGATATGTGCATTTGGGGCTGTGACCGCAGCACCTATCTCCGTATCCTCCCTGCTGTGCAGGGAGCTCCCCTGTGATGGGTAGGCTAGGGGGCCTGATGTCACACCCTGGAGCTGAGATGCCAAGTGCGTCAGGTTGTGATATACCATGATGAGCCAGTTCCAAGCCTGAGGGCCAGGTGAGGGGACACATAGGTCATGAGTTCACCACTCGAAAACGGTTCAAAGCAGCGTTAGAGGGCCTGTTCCTTCACCCTCCCACTTCCCTGCTCCTTCTCGCAACAATCCCCGAAGGTGCAAACAATTCGATGTTTATTGGGGTGAACTTCCAGCAAGCTTAAATCTAAGTTCCTTCTTCCTTATTTTCGAATCCCAACTTACTTCCTGTTTGCCCCTAATTTATGTAGTAAGATTCTCAGCTACATCTTAACCAATCATTCTACTGAAATCTATCTAACCAGTCCTAATAGATTGTAACATACTTCTCTAACCAATTATAGCCCACTACCCTAATTAACTTACACCTAGCAAAATTAATTATACGGCAGACAGAAACAATTAGAGAACCAGACAGCTTAACAAGAGAAAAGTGTCAAGATTTGGGGTGCGAGCTGTGTTAGTCTGTATCCACAAAAGAGGAGTCCAGTGGCACCTTAAAGACTAACAGATTTTGCCCAAATAAAGATAAAACATACGGAACTGAGGGTTTCACAACCACAGCTACTGAGAAGTGATTTCTTGCCAAGACAGGATGCTGTCAAACTAAGTTTTCTTTAACCTTCTTTATCTGGTGATGACAGGCATTATCAGGACAGGATTGTATTCCTAACAGCCCAATACCAGCTTATTTCAATGAGACTAGTTTGGAATTTGAGGATGTGACCGGCTTATGGTTGCTCCTGCTGCCTAGCCAAAGCCCTTAGCCCAGGGGTGGCCAACCCGATCCTGAGAAGGAGCCAGAATTTACTAGTGTACATTGCCAAAGAGCCACAGTGATATGTCAACAGCCCCCCATCATCTCTCCTACCCCGCTCCCAGCACCTCCCACCCACTGGCAGCCCCACCGATCAGCACCTCCCCCTTCCTCCCTGCACTTCCCGATCAACTGTTGGGTAACCTCCTATAGATGGACCATAAGAGGACCACAACTCTGGAATGTCACTCAAGTTTTAATGTAGGAAAAAAACCTCCAGAAGGTTGGGAGAAGTAGCCATGGGGCAGATTCTGCTCTCTTTTACCCCAGGGCAGCTGTGGAGCAACTCCATAGAATGCAATGAAGTTGCTCCGATTTGCACCAAGATAACAAGAACAATTCTGAGTCTTCTTTCATAGAGTAAGTGGAAGAGGGCAGAGCAAAAGATTCCTACGCGAGTTAGCTCTGTCCCTCACCATGGGATGGCGGAGACCAACATTTTCAGCAGCAGGTACTGAATTTAGCAGCCAACTGTGAAAATTAGGCCCTTGGTGTCTAAGTGGTCAGCACCCATGGCTCCAACTGAGGTCACTTCTTAAGCGTTAAGCTCAAGATCCATCTGGTTGGAGATGTAGAAGCAAAGGTACCAGTAAAAGTTTTGGCCATGTGACAAACTTACAAAGCCGCATAGGCTCCATCTCCCCAGAACGATCCAGGGCTATTCATTACTGAACTTCTAGTTCTTTATATCTAAAGTCAAACTGAATTTTGACCGACCGCCGGGCGATAGCGGAGAAAGGCTGGGTTAGACAGTGCGGCTTTTTCCAAAGGACGGAAACATCTGCTGGATAATTAACACAGAAAAGCAGATTCTGATCTGCCTCAACTCACATTCTTCCTTTCAACAGTACGACCGGAGAGTTGGGCCCAAAAGGATCAAAGAAACCAGATTATAAAATACAGTGCACGCTCATGCGGACTCTTGAGTATAAATAGTTTATTATTGATGGACACGTCCATTTTAACTGCTGTATCAAAATAAATAAGCAATTTAAAGTGCATACTAAATATATAGTATATATATTCCAGAAGTGTTTTTACAAAACAAGTTAGAGCATATATGACAATAATACACCTGAGTCTTAGCTCTTCCCATGCACATGGTTCAAGCCTTATTTAAATAAATGAGAACAAGTTATTTCCAGCCACCAGAGAACAAGTGTCCTAAAATCAGAGGTTCTCTGCCTATGGGGTCACACCCTTTCACGCGCCTTAGGATGAGGGGAAAGGGAATCCCTAGATGCTTTTTGTAAAGGATGGAAAAGGTTAAGAAACTACTCCTCTAAACTCACTCACGACTGAGTTTACATTAGTTCTTGTGGGTTAACCCACTGGTTGGAAATAAAAATGTATTGCTCATAAATACTTAAACTGTATAGTTATATATTAAATATACCCCAGTATGGAGGAAGAAAATGCATACATCTGAATGTCAGACAAGCTTTCACAGACAGTGTATTAAAAACACACAGGTCTGGAACCACTGTTGCTTTACCTAAGGGGTTCGGAAGAGCATGAGTGCAAGAGAACAGCATTGAGCTATGGAAGTCTTTATTCCAGAAGTGCGAAGTCCCTCCAACTCCAGCTGAAGTCAAGGTGATCTGCAGTCTCATCTCCTTTAATAAAAAGATGAAGGCCCCAATAACTTAGGAGCCAGCACTGTGTGCAGAATAGTATCTTACTCTGAGTAATGCTATTGCAGTGATAGACCCGAGCCTTTGAGAAGTGCAGTTTGAAGTCAAGTTATTGGCATGACTGTAGTTCTCTGTGCAGGGGTTACCAATCCCAAGCATTCAAAATATCATAAGTCAGACTGCACCAAAATTGTGCGCTTGGCTGAAAAAAAATCAGGAGATTTTAAAAGGATATAAATACAATTGGAATTAGTTTTATTTGCTTTCTGGATTTTGCACTTTAGAGGGCCACTTTTTTCCAGCATTTCTCCACAAACTAGAGCTAGAATTGATTTTTGTTAAAACGATTCCTGAGATGTTGATGCATTCACATGACACCAGAGCCTGGGGCTTTAAGAAAAGGACTAAATATCCTAAGACTTGTGATAAAGTCATGAAACTTGGCAACTGTTGTATCTGCTAATTTAAGCATCTCTAAATTGCTTTAAAAATAATCACAATCTTCTTAAATAACTCAGGAAGCCTCTTGTGAAAGCTGTTGCGACCCCCGGCTACGTGACTATTAGGGATTAAATACGTTTTTTAATAATCCCGTTTACGCTGTTTACACATCACTCAGATTGTACAGTGGAAACCAGCTAGTCAATTTCCACCCTGAGCTGACACCACAACCAGGAAATGGAAATTGACGAGACATTGTGCAAGTGAGTAAGACCCAATTTTAGGAGCATGGCAGAAGGCTGCTTAAATTCTAAACGGACTCTTTCCAATTAAGTTTCAAACAGATACATTTTCGTAAGTGTATTTTTAGTAGTAAATTTTTTTGGGGGGAGGGGCCACACAGATGCTGACACTCTCTACTTTAAGATACATAATCACAGAATGCAAAAGATAATGAGTAGGCAAACACCCTCTTGTAACAAATCTGTTGCCTCTTAGGGCTTCATGGTGACAAGCTCAGATAGATCTCAGACCTTTCTACTCCAGAAGAACAGGCCTCAATCTACTTCTACTAAAAGAGAATCTCCAGTAGCTTTCAGCAATATAGGGCCTATGACACATGACTGAGCAGTTGCAATGCCAGCCAACAGTGGGCAATGGCTAAACCACACTGATCAGCACCATACACTAGCCACCATAAGACCAGCAAAGGGATGGCATAATACCACGTGCAGCAATGATCGGATAATCATAATGCTGACAGTCACAGGAATTACTACATCAGTATTAAGGTTGCTGTGTGCCCCAATGGAAATATATCTGTCCATGTCAACATTTAAAGCAACCCCCACACACAAATAAAAAAAAAGCAGCACCGTTCATTCAATCTCCCAGTTGCTTAGAATAAATTACAGAATGTTAAAGAAACACATCATAATAAATATCACTGATCGCTAAAAACAGACCCACGCCGGTTCTTCCGTGTGACAAGCATGCCTCACAGAGTGTTCCTTCCCTTTCAGTCCTGCTTTGAATGGAAACCAGCTGTCGCCACTCAAAGCAACAGTATCATGCCAAAGCTAGCAACACACCGTGTTTTCCCAGTGTCTGCTGCTGGTTGTTACCCTGGGAATTTTGCTAGGTGGAATCTACCCTCACAACCTCTAGCAGAGAGTCTGAGAGAACCAAAGACGATATACTGACTGCCACTCCCACCGCTGAGGTCCTTGCTCCCACCTACTGGTCTGCTGACTCAGCAGAACTAGGTAGCTTAAAGAGGCCAAAGAAGTTGTCTTTTTTGTCGGTTTGGTCCAGCTGCCAGTTCTCGATGTCTGTTTTATTAGTGTCCATCTTCACATAGAGCAAGTCGCCTTTTTTCAGAGGTCGCAGAACCGCCGAGAACTTGGACATGGTCTCTTCTGAATTGGAGGACAAATGCAGAGAGATGGTCAGAACAGGGGTGCGGATGTCCCTGGACTGCTGGTAGATGATCAGTTTGACTGTTTGCGGCTTGCTGCAAGATAACTTATTACCAACGCATTTGACAGCAAGCTGGGCATAGATAAAATAGAGGCCGCCGACCTTCACTTCCAGCTTGTGCAACATGTGGTCGTAGGTGAAGTGGGAGCTGAAAACCACTCCATCAATACCCTGGAGATGATCGAACTCCATTACACTGTCCTTGATTACAGCTGCAGAAACAGGGTAGAAGAGGGAAGGCATGTTAGTCATCTTTGAAGAGGCGGGGATAAAGACTCAGTTTCCACTGCTGCGAAATGGGGAGAATGATCACGCCCTTTGCAAAGCACTGATGAAAAGGGCGATAGAAGAGCTGGGGCCTGCGAAGTATGGGAGTGTGCTAGTGACCTGACTAGTCAACGCATGCATCACAGTGACCTCTGCTGGATGGATTCTTAACTGCTCAACTGTGTGTCCGGCTCTGCACTGACAAGAGCTAATGAGAGATTCTCCTTTAGCGGCAGGGGTTGTCTAACCACTAGACAACACAGCCTCACCCCCATCCTCAGCTCATGGATTTTTCCATGCAGGATGGTGCCATCCTACTGCAGAGCCCTGTGTTATGTCTACCTGCGATCCAGCCCCAGCACAAGCTCCTGGGTCCGAGCCAGGGGGCTTTACAGGCATTCCCTCACACTGGGACTGCTGCCTTACGACTTGATCACATCTGGTTTTAATTTTGCAAGCAGTGAAACCGTTTCCTTCCTGCTCCCATAGGCAGGAGAAGATCACGTGCTGCAGAATATGCTAACATGACTCAAGTCAATCTAGTGGTCTGGACGCTGTTCGCGTGAGCCATGAACAATGTATTCAGAGCTGAAGCACTCTCTAGGGTCCGCTGCTGGCGACACAGCCTAGATTTCTATCTTCACGGCCTTCTCTTTATGCTCTGCCTTAACAGAGCCTTTAGGCAGAGTCAGTATCCTATATGGTCACAGGCCCCATTTCTAGACACCCTGTTGGATTCTCCCAATCATGTGTAACCAAGACAACTGTCATTGACTCTAGGAGGGGTGAGGTGCTCCTGAAATATACAGCAGCAAGCAGTCACTGCTAGGAGAGAAAAAGCCACAATTCACTCTTTGGAGGCTGGGAAATATATCCACACAGCTTTCTAACGATGCATCTGTCCAAGTCAGGAGGCTGGAGAACCCCCCAGAGTTCTAGTGGTTAGGTGAAATACCAAATCAGCCCCACCTCACCATCTGTTTTATGGCTGTTTCACCCAGACAGATCTCAAAAGCACTCACTGCTGGACTCCACCAGCTTTATACTTCAGAATCACTTATGTCTCCCATGGAAATGCTGCCACCTCTGGGGTGGAGCAGAACGGATTTACAAGTGATTTAGGTCACCTCCCTAAATCATCCATTGTGCCCTTGAATTTAACAATTATCTGTTTTACGCCTTCCTCCTCCACCACCTTTGTGTCTGAAAGCTTCACAATACTCCTGTGATAGCCACCCAGCAGTTTCAGAGAGGAAGCAAATGGGGGATCTCACTTATCCAACGGAAAGTAGTCTGTGGTTTAGGTCGGCAGAATATAACTAGAGTGTGAATTTAGTCAACACAGTGAAGGTAGCACTCTACTCCCTGTACGGGATTTTTGCCTAAAGGAGCAGGAGTAGACAAGAATTCGGCTTGGCATTGCATCCAAAGTGTAATGTGGTCTGGGGTTCTGGCTCAGAGGCTAGAGCACCCCTGATTAAATGAAGAACAGGAGTACTTGTGGCACCTTAGAGACCAACAAATGTATTTGAGCATAAGCTTCCGTGGGCTACACAACCCACTTCTTCAGATGCAAACCCAAAACCTGATTAAATGAACACTGGCTCAGTTGGATGGGAGAGCTGTTAAGTATCAGTCCAGATCAAACCTGCTAAGATCTGCAGTGTGCCAGAGACAGATTTCCCTACTGTACAAACAGCATGAGTTTTAGAGTCTCCTTTGATGGACAGATGGGGTGGAGCCTGGGGAATTATCCAGCCCACTGGTATCCTGCCACAGGCGGACAGCAGATACATTGGTTTGTGTATGTCAGCGATGTAAACAACGTATCAGTCTCCCATCCCAGAGCCTCAACAGTATTTAGGTCCCCCAAACTCCCATTTTTCCCCCTTCAGGAAAGGGAAAACAGGAGCCATTAATGTCAAGTAACTGTAAAATACTCACCGCTTGTGGGCATCATCTGGGCACCAGCCTCCTGAAAAGAGGAAAAGAGAGGGTTTGTTTTACAGAAAAAGATGCACTTGACAATGCTCAGAGACCAGCTGTTTTCTGCAAGGGTCAGACAAAATACTACTTCCCTCCCCCCCACCACCACCGCCCCCCCACCCCACCACCTTAGTGAATATGGCAGCACCAACTAGATAATTTAAATTAGACCCAACGGACATAGACTCAAAGGTAGGACCCGGGCTCATGCAAACTTTTGGGGAAGTTGAGATGCAGAACTTGACAGCCGAGATGCTGTCAGCTGGGAATGAAAAGGACTTTCCAGTGGCCTGACGGTCACACAGAGTGACATTTTGCAAAGGCGGGCACTGGGGTTTCTGGGCTGTTGTTTTCCTGTGACGTCCCAGGCCTGGTTTTCAAGTCATGCCTGCAGCCGCTGTTGACTTCAGTTTGTGTCGCAAGTACCTAGCCCCTCTAGAAATTGGGCCCCAAGGTGGCAAGTCGATCCCTGGGTTAAATGGAATCCCAGTCATAGGTGAGGGAACTAGGGGTGCTGCTCCCAGCTTGAAGAGGTTTCCATTATATACAAGGTTTACAGTTTGGGTCAGTGGCTCTCAGCACCACCCACTATGCAAAGTGTTCCAGCACCTCTGCTCGCAGTCCTGCTTAGCTGGCAGGATCTGCTGCGAAATCTAAAGCAACTACTGGCAGCTGACAGAAGATTTAGGGCTTTAAGTGTCACATCCCTAAATCACCCACTGTGCCTAAAATTAAGAATCAGCTACCTCACACCATCCTTCTCCCTCACCTGTAGCATCTGAACACTGCCCAGTACTCCTGTGACATAGGAGAATGGGGAAACTGAGGCAGGGAGCTGAAGTGACTTGCTCAGAGTCATACAGACAGTCTGTGGCAGAGCTGGGAATTCAACGCAGGTCTCCCACAGCCCAGGCCAGGACCCTACCTTCTAGGCCACCCTTCCTCAGCGTACAGCTCCTTGCTCATGAGAAGATTAAGCAATGGCTGTCCAATCAGTGCACTTGGGTATTTACATGTAAAGTGTTGGAGAGGGTTCCCCAAAGGTCTGGTATGGAAAGTGGGAGAGGGGACCCCACAAGGCAGGGAGACAGACAGCTAGCCAAGGGGAGAGACTCTACCCCCACTATCTCCACACCCACAGAGCCCAGCCAGGCAAACAGACCCTCCTCTCCCCAGAGAGACAGATCCCCAGGCTGCCAGGAACAGACAGGCAGGAGGGACTTCCCTAGCCGGACACACAGACCCCTGCCTTGTGGGCAGGGAGACAGAAGGGGCCCCCGTCGCTGTGGCAGACAGACGGGACCGTGGACTTGACAGACGTCTCCCCGCCACCCCCTTTACCTTTCTCATTCTGGACGAGGCTAGGGGAGCCTCCGGGGTCTCCAGCGGCCGGGGCAGGACCCTCCAGGCCGAGAAAAAGGCGAGCGCCAGGAACGCTGCGCCCAGGGCGCACAGCCCCAGCAGCAGGCACCAGTCCAGGCTCCGACAGGGGCAGGCGCGTCGGGAGCCGGCCTGGAGGATGCTCTCGGGGTCCTGGCTGCGCTCTGGAGCCGTCATGGGGGCAGGCGGCTGCTCCCTCCGAGCTGGGGCTGGGATCCGGGGCAGAAATGAGCCAGCGGCGCCGGGCGCACGGGGCTTTATAGGCGCGGGGCGGACCCGGGAGGGAGGCGCCGAGGGAAACGGGAGCGCGGCTGAGAATTTCCACTGACAGCACAGGGGCCAGGAAAGGAAAGACAGCTGCGGGGAAAGTAACCCGCTCATCATGGGGACCGAGACAGACAGAAAAGGGAGGAGGGCAAAAGAATTGACGAGTGTGAAAGGAAGAGGGGATAAGCGAGAGAGGAGGTGTTAGTGTGAAAGAAAGAAAAGGCTGAGATGGGGTGTGGGGGTCGGCAGCCCTTCAGGGGTGCTGTGCCGGGTCTTCATTTGTTCACCCTGATTTAAGGTTTCAGGTGCCAGTAACACATTGTGACGTCTCTAGAAAGTCTCTTTCTCTAAGTCTATAATATAGAACTAAACTATTGCTGTGTGTAAAGTAAATAAGGCTTTTAAAAGGTTTAAGAAGCTTCATTTGAAATTAAATTGCAGAGCCCCCCCCCCCCCCCCGATTGGTGGCCAGGACCTGGGCAGCGGGAGTGCCACTGAAAATCAGCTCGCGTGCCGCCTTCGGCGGCCATGCCATAGGTTGCCTACCCCTGTGGTGGAGGAAGTGGCTGGGCAAAGGGCAGCGTGAGATGGCATGGGAGGGGGCTGGGCAAAGGGAAGGGGGGATGGGCCAAGGGGCATTTGAGATGGCATAGGAGTGGGGGATGGACAAAGGGGAGTGATATGGGAAGTGGAATGGGCCAAGGAGAGCACCCCGGGAATATACCATCTTGCCCTGCTCAAGATGGGCAGTGGTTCACCACTTCAGCGATGGAAAGTAGATACACACCAGCCTTTGCCAGCCTGAGCAGATTTACCCCACACGTCAAACAAACTCACTGGTGAAGAGAAACAAATACATTTACTGATTATAAAAGGTAGATTTTAAGTGATTATAAGTCAAAGTACAAGTCAGATTTGGTCTAATGAAATAAAAGCAAAACGCATTCCAAGCTGATCTTTCAGTGCCCTGACAAACTTAGATGCTTCTCACCACAGGCTGGCTGGCTGCCCTTCAGTCAGGCTCTGCCCTCTGATCAGCACTTCAGTTGCTTGGTGGTGATGTCTGTAGATGGAGGTGGAAGACAGAGGAAGATCCTGGTAAACGTCTCTCCCTTTTATCATGTTCTTTCTTCCCTCTTGGCTTTGTCCCCCCTTCCCCTTCACCCCTTCAGGGTCCGGTGAGCATTACCTCATTGTAGACCCAAACTGATCCAGCGAAGAAGGGTGACTCACTCAAGAGTCCAACAGATCCTTTGTTGCTGCCTAGGCCAGTGTCCTTTGTTCCTGTGAGGCTAGGCCGGGTTTGTCCCATACATGCCCTGATGAGGTGTGAACTGACCTGCTGCTCTTGGAGAGTTTTGCCTGGGCTTGTTTTAAGCCATGAAGACACATTTTCAGCCTCATAACTATATACATGAAATGAGAACCTGTAACATCACTGTAACAATAATGCTCGGTGCATCATGACCCTTCCGAAGAACCCAACATGAAAAACTTTGCTTTGGATACCACACAGTCATGTTATAAGGATGAACATGGGGGTGCAGGGTGTTGCCCCAAGGTACAGAATATCACACCTGTCCCCTTAGTTTACTGCAAGAGTCTCAAAGGCAGTTTGTGTTACAGTTCTCTTGGCATCCAGCCATTAAGGCCATGAGGCAGCGTGCCTCAGTTTCCCCCTCACCCGGCAAACCAGGTTTGTTATGGTTTCTCTGCTGTGGTCTGTTTACAGGTATTAACTGAAAAGTAGCATTATCATAAGGTTTAACATCCATGTCAAAATTCTTATCCCCAAAACTTAACATTAATGCCAACATTTTTATCTCAGATGCACGTTTACAATTATCTTTATGATACCACATCTCTGCTCAGATATTCTAGTTTGAGGTTAGTTTGTTCATTACCCATCGTGTCCTTTGACTCTCTCCCATGTAATCAGTCACTGGCTTTTCCTTCCCTCCAGTGTTTCCCTCTCTGTGGGCTCTTAATTTAATCATGTTTCTGGAATTTTGGGGGTGCCTCCAGGTCTGGCAAGATAGGGGTCCAGGGGGATCCTGCACATTGGCTGGTCCTTTGGGAAATGATCTCCCAATCCCAGGACTGTACATATGCAGAAAATCCAGCTCCCTTCTGAGGTTACTCTGCGTTACCCCCTCCCAGCACTGAGTCCTTCCCTGCCCCTTAGAGGGCTATGATCTGTGCTCTCTGGGTAGGTGTGTTTACCCCTTGACCAAAAGCACCTTTTCCCAGCAGCTTTTCCATAACTGCTCTCAGTGTCTCACCAGCCTGGGGGAAAACACCTCCTTCTCTGTCAGTTGGGTCATTTATGTTCTCACAAACTACCACCTGGCAATTTCCTGGTCTCAACTCCTCTGCTGTCCCAGGCGTTGGAGCTGCATCTTGATGTAAAGAGACAAAGTTACTTTCCAAAAACTTTTCAGAAATAGCATCCTGGAAAACTGGGACCTGGATCGGGGTACCCTCCATCACTCCTTTCTCTGTCCCCGAGCAGTCAGCTGAGTGACTGCTCCCCTCCAGGAAGTCGGTCACACAGTTCCCCTGTCAAAACTGAGTGCCCGGGTGGACAGATGCTGACTCAGCCATTGTGTCCTGGGCATCCTCTCCCAAACGACCAGTGTACCCCCACCCTATTCCTCCCCTAGTTTCCTCCTCTGGGCCCCCTCCTAAGACATATTCCTCTGGGCTCCCTAGGGAGGGGGTCTATCCCTTGTTCAACTACGAACTCTCCTAGCTAACGACTGGGATACTTAATCACTGACAACATCTTTCCTGAGGGCATGTTGCCTTCTGCTGGAAAGGAGCTAGTCTCGGCCACTCCCATACTTAGAAGCACCCTGCTTCCCTGTGTTACAGAGTGATAGGGATCCGCACCCACCTCAGTGGTTTCTGAGATCCCCTGCCCCATCTCTGGGCTCTCCTCTGGGACACATTTCTCTCTGCTCGCTGGAGCCGGATTTGCCTCTGGTTCAGCTGCAACCTGCTGGCATCTAACAACGTGGACAGTTCTCTCCCTGGCAGGCATTGCACCCCCATCCCCATCCCAGCTGCCATGCAGGAATTGGTCTCGACTGTAAAAGTAAAGCAAGAACTCTCAGGAATTTGAAGGGGATTTCAATGGAAACAGTCTCTCCTGTGAGCAAGCGTCAGGCCAGCTGTTACCCTAATAATGCAAGATTTGTAAAAGCGAAAATTGTGTAAGGCGAGTGAAAAAGAACTGTGTGAAAAGTTGTTGAGACCGTATGTTAAATATGGACTGTAAACTATAGTCTAAATAAAAATAAAAAATATATATCACAATAACCTATGTATAAACAAAATGCAGCTGTTGCTTATTATTGTCTGTAACAAAAGGTAGAGATGCTGCTGGAATTGTTTACCTGGAGAGAGACCTGTTTAGATTTCTCCCTCCACGCAACTGCTAAAAATAATAAAGTATCTGACTTTGCTGCACCCAACCAAAGAGTGAAAACTCTGTTTTTCTCCGACACAACCACCCTCCCCCCTGGAAGCATGTGGCTTCCGTCTGCAGAGGAATCATGTGGCTTCCGTCTGCAGAGGAATCGGGGGTCCCAGCATAAAACCCCCTCCTGCTGAAGGTAAATACTTTAACCTGAGCTACATGGAAAAAATCATTACCCAGGAGCAGGTCAAATATCCCTGGCCCCACAGTCAAAACACTTTCCAAACCTTCCCAAACCACATGGATGTTAATGAGTAACAGCAAGCGGGGGAGAGATGGCTCAGTGGCTTGAGCATTGACCTACTAAACTCAGGGTTGTGAGTTTAATCCTTGAAGGAGCCACTTAGTGATTTGGGGCAAAAATCAGTACTTGGTCCTACTAGTAAAGGCAGGGGGCTGGACTCAATGTCCCTTCCAGCTCTATGAGATCTAGGTATAAGCAATCTGCTTTCACTCACCCCTACAATCTCTGCATTTGGCCAGGCAACATACTGGCCTTTAGGACCACACTCTGCTTAACCAGAGAGATCTGGGCCTGTATAACCCTCTGCCCTAAGTGTTCCCTACCATTAATTTGGACAGCTTTAACATGCTCCATATCTGGATCTGCAGAGGCTAACCTCACAGAACCAATGCGATGGGTTTCATTGCTTGGGGAGGTTCTGCAACAAGGACAGCAGAACTAGCATGGGCTGCTGGTTGCCTGCTTCCTCCAAGCACAGGGCATTTCTTCCTCAGGTGATCAGTGAAATTACACTGCTAGCACCTTTTGGGCCCTTCTGCTTTTCCAGGAGGTTTGGGGTGAGGGTTCACAGCTGAAGGATGTTTTTGGGTAAGAGAATGTTTAGGTTCCCAACCCTCTTCTCAGGGGCAAAATGGGATCTTCTCATCCCGTCAGTTTTAAACCCCTCTTTCTGTGGCCTGCCCTCAGTAGATGCCTGAGTCTTTTCAAAGGCATCAGCTAAAAAAGCCACCTCATCCACAGTCGTTACATCTTTATCCCACAGACACTGCTTCACATCAGCCTTACAGACGCTTAGGAAATGCTCTTGCGCAGCGAGAGCCAACATTCCTTCAAAACTTGCCACTTCTTTACTCCTCCCCCATTTTCCTAACCCATCTTTCATTTTATTTACATATTTCGCGTTACTCAGCCCAATATCCCTCTTAAGATTCCTAAATTTACCTCTCTCTGTTTCAGGGGTAATCTGAAAACTTCGCAAAACAGTATCTTTACATTTACAATAGTCTAAAGCATCTTCAATGGGGATTCCATTGAATACATTCCAAGCTTTACCTGTTAATTTCACAACCAGGGTAGGAACTCTCTTATCATCAGGGATTTCACGTCTTACACACAGCCTTAGCTAGTCAGATATTCAGCGGGATCATCCTCTTCACTGTATGCAGGACATAAGTGCTCCTGTTTCTGGATTTTTGGAGTGATGGGACTCGTTGGGGTTGGGGGTTCTGGTTCTGCTTCTCGAGCAGGTCAAGCTGATGGCTTTGCTTTCTTTGTCTTTTTTCTCTGTCTTTTTCTTTTAGCTCCAGCTGTCTCAGTTGTAAAAATCTCTGGTGCTCCAGTGCCTTTTCTGCAACCTGCAGCCTAAAAAGCTCCGGCTTCACAATTGCTTCACTGCTTTCACTCATTTTCCTGCTTTCCTGTTCTTACTTCCCTTTCTCAAAATAAGCAAACAGAAAATAGCAAAACTGCCACCTCCTCCTGACTGTTCTTAGCCGCTGCACTTAAGACTCACTTAAAATCACAAATATCAGTGCTTAAAGTTTGTTGAACTTCACTTGAAGTAAAAAACTGTCTATACCCCTTTCTCGCTGTGCCACTGTGGTGTTATCTGTACTGGTGATCTGCGACGTGACTCCAATCCTCGACTCTGGGAGCCAGCCTTACCCTGCTCTGCTGTGAGAACCCCCAATCCTGGGCTGTTCACACACTGTCTCTAGCATGAAAGCTGCTTGGATTGTGCAACCGAATGACACTAGTCAATATCTCCACTCCCAGACATAACTTTAGGAACCTCCATCTTGCAATGTCCAGTTATGCCCATTAGACACTGCAAGCTTATATGAGTTCATCAATTTAACAAAGAAATTGATATGTACCAGGCTTGTTATCCCAAGGGGAGCCTCTGACACACGCTTCAAACCAAATTCACTGCTTCAGGTAGAATAAACAAACGAATGTATTAACTACAAAAGATTTTAAGTGATTATAAGTCCCAGCACAACTGGGATGGGCTGGATGAATGGACTATAAGGTGGATAGAAAGCTGGCTAGATCGTCAGGCTCAACGGGTAGTCATCAATGGCTCTATGTCTAGTTGGCAGTTGGTATCAAGCGGAGTGCCCCAAGAGTCGGTCCTGGGGCCAGTTTTGTTCAATATCTTCATTAATGATCTGGAGCAGGGGTAGGCAACCTATGGCAGGCATGCCAAAGGCGGCACACGAGTTGATTTTCAGTGGCACTCACACTGCCCGGGTCCTGGCCACCAGTTCCAGAGGGCTCTGCATTTTAATTTAATTTTAAATGAAGCCTCTTAAACATTTTTAAAACCTCATTTACTTTACATACAACAATAGTTTAATTACATATTATAGACTTATCAAAAGAGACCTTCTAAAAAAGTTAAAATGTATTACTGGCACGTGAAACCTTAAATTAGAGGCAATAAATGAAGACTCGGCACAGCACTTCTGAAAAGTTGTTGACCCTGATCTGGAGGACGGCGTGGATTGCACCCTCCAGAACTTTGCCAGATGACACAAGACTAAACTGGGAGGAGTGTAGATACAACTGGAGGGTAGTGATAGGATACAGAGGGACCTAGACAAGATAAGAAATTTGGGCCAAAAGAAATCTGAGGAGGTTCAACAAGGATCAAGTGCAGAGTCCTGCACTTAGGAGGGAAGAATCCCACGCACTGCTACAGGCTGGGACTAAGTGGCTAGGCAGCAGTTCTGCAGGAAAGGACCTAGGGGTTACAGTGGATGAGAAGCTGGATATGAGTCAACAGTGTGCCCTTGTCGCCAAGAATGCTAGCGGCATTTTGGGCAGGAAAAGTAGAGGTGTTGCCAGCAGATTGAGGAATGTGATAGTTCCCCTCTATTCAGCATTGGTGAGGCCTCGTCTGGAATACTGTGTCCAGTTTTGGGCCCCACACTACAAGAAGGATGTGGAAAAATTGGAAAGAGTCCAGCAGAGGGCAACAAAAATGATTAGGGGGCTGGAGCATATGACTTATGAGGAAAGGCTGAGGGAACTGGGGTTGTTTAGTCTGCAGAAGAGAAGAATGAGGAGGAATTTGATAGCTGCATTCATCTACCTAAAAGGGGGTTTCAAAGAGGATGGATCTAGACTGTTCTCAGTGGTGGCAGATGACAGAACAAGGAGTAACAGTCTCAAGTTGCAGTTGGAGAGGATTAGGTTGTACAGTAGGAAAAGCTTTTTCACTAGGAGAGTGGTGAAGCACTGGAATGGGTTACCTAGGCAAGTGGTAGAATCTCCTTCCTTAGAGGTTTTTAAAGTCAGGCTTGACAAAGCCCTGGCTGGGATGATTTATTTGGGGATTGGTCCTGTTTTGAGCAGGGGTTTGGACTAGATACCTCCTGAGGTCCCTTCCAACCCTAATATTCTGCGAAGTCAGATTTGGTCAATACATAAATCAAAACGCATTCTAAACTGATCTGAACACTTTCAGTGCCCTTACAAACTTAGATGCTTCTCACCACAGGCTGGCTGGTTGCCCTTCAGGCAGGTTCTCCCATCTGATCAGCGCTTCAGCTGCTTGGTGGTGATGTCTGTAGACGGAGGTGGAAGAGAGAGGAAGAGCCTGACAAACGTCTCTCCCTTTTATCATATCCTTTCTTACCTCTTGGCTTTGTCCCTCCCCCACTTCAGGGTCAGGTGAGCATTACCTCATTGTAGACCCAAACTGACCCAGCGAAGAAGGGTGACTCACTCGAGAGTCCAACAGATCCTTTGTTGCTGCCTGGGCCAGTGTCCTTTGTTCCTGTGAGGCTGGGCTGGGTTAGTCCCATACATGCCCTGGTGAGGTGTGAACTTGGAATGTTTTACCTGGGCCTCTGCTCCTGGAGAGATTTTCCTGGGCTTGTTTTAAGCCATGAAGACACATTTTCAGCCTCATAACTATATCCATGAAATTAGATCCTATAATGTCACTATAACAACAATGCTCAGTGCATCATGAGGCTTTCAAAGACACCTGACATGAAAAACTTTGCTTTGGATACCACACAGTCATATTATAAGGATGAACATGGGTGTGCAGGGTGTTCCCCAAGGTACAGTGCCCCAGAGTTTGAGATGGCATGGGAGTGGGGGATGGGAAAAAGGGAGCGTGAGATGGCATGGGAGGGGGCGACGGACAATGGGAAGGGGGGTGGGCAAATGTAACAAATGCGTGTATGAGATGACATGGGAGGGTACTGGGCAAAGGGGAGGGGGGTGGGCAAAGGGGTGTGTGAGACGGCATGGGAGGGGGGATGGGCAAAGGGAAGGGGGGATGGGCAAAGGGGTGTGAGAGATGGCATGGGAGGGGGGATGGGCAAAGGGAAGGGGGATGGGCAAAGGGGTGTGT
>NC_133794.1:2895804-3022814 GCF_003597395.2 Chelonoidis abingdonii
GGCATGGGATGGGGGATGGGCAAAGGGAAGGGGGGATGGGCAAAGGGGTGTGAGAGACGGCATGGGAGGGAGGATGGGCAAAGGGAAGGGGGGATGGGCAAAGGGGTGTGTGAGATGGCATGGGATGGGGGATGGGCAAAGGGAAGGGGGGATGGGCAAAGGGGTGTGTGAGATGGCATGGGAGGGAGGATGGGCAAAGGGAAGGGGGATGGGCAAAGGGGTGTGTGAGACGGCATGGGAGGGGGGATGGGCAAAGGAGTGTGTGAGATGGCATGGGAGGGGGCTGAGCAAAGGGAAGGGAGCAGGGCAAAGGGGCGCTTGAAATGTGTTGATCAGGGAGGGCGGAGTGTGACTCCAGCTAAGGCAAGACAAGGGGAGACTGACCTTGCTCAGACTGGCCTGGGGCTCAGGGTCAGCTCCCCGCTCTGGCCTGGACCTCGGCCTGCCCTAGGGTGAGGAACAGCAGCCCAGAGGTTGGAAGGTAGCCAGGTTTTGCTGCAATCATGTTGCAACATCTACCAGTTTAAGGATCCTTAAATCTCATTTCCGAAAGGGATTTAGGCACTTAGGAGCCAAAGTCCTATTGGCAGTTGATGGGATTTAAGCTCTTTAGTGTCTAAATCCCTCTTGAAAAATGAATTAGGCTCTGCTGCTGTCACAATTCATTGCCACTTTCTTAGGAGAACTTTGAATGGTCTTGGGGCACAAGGAGGAATGGTGAGGACGGCAGGCAGGAGGAGGGGACCAATGGCAAAGTGGGGGCATGCCAAGGTGACAGAGGTATTGGTTAATGTGGCCCTTGGAGGCCTGCACTGTCGTTAAGTAATGTGGCTATAGAAGAATAGCTGGAGAACACGATCAATGCCTTAGCCACTAGGCCGCGGGGGACATGTCACTGCTGCACCCGACGGGTTGCATTTCCCAGCGGCCTGGCATTCACCTGGATCTAACCATCAGCCCAAGCTCCCTCCCATAGGATGGGTTAGACTGCACCTCTCCTGACTCCCAGTCACTTGTGCTAAACAACTGGCACGCTTCATCCTAGATCCCATGTACCATGACTCCCACCCTCTCCTGCTCCACCCACTAGACTCCACTTCCCTCCCAGACCTGGCAGCTGAACTGAGGAAGCCCTCCTGCTCTGACTATTCAGCCCCACTCCCCTCCCAGATCCATGGATACAACCCAGGAGTCTTGGCTCCCAGATGCCCTCACTCTAACCCCACTACCCCCATACAACTGGGACTAGAACCCAGGAGACCTGACTCCCAGCTTTAACCATTAGACCCCACCTCACCGCGCTGCCTAGAGGATTCAGGGGGCCTGCGGCAAAGCAATTTCAGGGCCCCTTCCATAAAAAAAAAGTTCCAAAACTATAGAATATTATGTTCTTGTGGGGGGCCCTGCACGGCCCGGGGCCTGGGGCAAATTGCCCCACTTGCCCCCCACCCCCTCTGGGCAGTCCTGCCACCTCACCCCATGCAGGAAGATCTGAGTCTTCTGAGCAGCAGGAGAAGATTCCACCCCCCCCCCAGCCACCCACTCCCCATTTTTCAGTCTAAACCAGAGTTGGGCAAACTACAGCCCACAGGCCACATCCTGCCCGTGGGACCCTCCTGCCCAGCCCCTGAGCTCCTGGCCAGGGAAGCTGGCCCCCGGCCCCTCCCCTGCTGTTCCCTCTCCCCCGCAGCTTCAGCTCGCCCCACCACTGGCGCAATGCTCTGGGCAGCAGGGATGTAAGCTTCTGGGGCAGCGCAGCTGCAGAGCTGCGGCCTGACCCGGTCTCTGTGCTGCATGGTGGCAATGGTGTGGCTGGCTCCAGCCAGACAGCACAGCTGTAGTGCCGCCATCCACCAGTGTGCCAGGCAGCTCAGCAAGGGGGCAGGGAGCTGGAGGGTTGGACAGAAGGAAAGTGAGTTCAGGGAGATGGACAGGGGGTGGGGGTGAGGATAGGGGTCAGGGCATCCGGGAGTGGGAACAGGGGGAGTTGAATGGGGGCAGGTGTCCCGGGGGGCAGTCAGGGGACAGGGAGAAGGGGTGGTTGGATGGGGCAAGGGTCCTTGGGGGCCATCAGGAATGAGAGGAGGGGTTGGATGGGGTGGCGGCCAGGGCAGTCAGGGGCAGGGGTTCTGGGTGCAGTCAGGGGACAGGGAGATGGGGTGGTTGGATGGAGCAGGGGTCCTTGGGGGCCATCAGGAATGAGAGGAGGGGTTGGATGGGGCGGCGGGGGGCAGTCAGGGTAGGGGTTCTGGCGGTGGTCAGGGGACAGGAGCAGGGTAGTGGTGGATGGGCCAGGAGTCCTAGGGGGCCCATCAGGGAACGGGGCAGTTGGATGAGGCAGGAGTCCTGGCGGGGGTGGATAAGGGGTGGGGGCCGGGTCATGACCCCCTCCCTAACTGGCCCTCCATGCAATTTCCAAAACTGGATGCGGCCCTCAGACAAAAAAGTTTGCCCGCCCCTGCTCTCTAAACCCGTCAGCGCAAAGGGGAGCTCGACTGTCTGCAGTGACATGCCGGGTTCTGATGCAAACACGGAAAGCAGCAGAGTGGGTGGGGGAGCGGGGGCGTGAGGTGTGAAGCATCCGTAACTGGAGTGGCGCATCAGTGGAACACCCGGCTGCAGCAAGCAGCCCTGGGCCCCTTAACCATGAGAAAAGCATTTCATGTTCTGAGTAGGCCACGGGCTCCCAGACGCATCACTTCCTAGCACAACCCGGTGGGAAAGAGGCACGGACTAGGAATGCGCTCGCTGCTGGGAGGCTCTACTGCAGGAGCTGGGGGTGAGAAGGGGGGCAACATACCCTCTTTTAATAAACCAGAGATGAGCATGGAACTCACGAGTCAGTGCGGGTCTTTCGATGCCCTCTTTGCCTGCCCCACAGAGCATGTGGGTCGGCTACAGCCCTGAGCTGGGGGCAGTGAAAAAATTATTATTATTTATTAGGTGTATTATGGTAGTGTCTCGGCACCCCGGGCACGGACCAAGATCTCTTCATGCTAGGTTCTGTACATTACTATTTATTTGGTGTATTACGGTAGCACCTAAGGGTCCCAGTCAAGGACCAGCATCCCCACTGTGGTAGGTGCAGTATGGACACAGAACAAAAAGGTAGATGAGAGGCAGAAGGGAGCATTTCATACACACTGAGCTGTAGGGAAGGCACATGTTTTATCGCGCTGGACAACACTGGTGTGGCGTAGTGGGGAATTGTGCCTTTAAGGGCTGAGCTTCCCAGCCACCGCCTCTGTTGTTATGCACAGCCAATTGGAAGGGAAAGCAGAAGAAAGCCAAGCTCTTGCAAAGCATGGGAGGTAACCCCTGAACTCCACAGTGAATAGCCTGCAAAACTGTGGTTCAGAATATGTTCACTATGCCCTAGGGGTGAATCCTCTGGTTTTGATTCATCGGCCTGAGGGCACCCATCAAGGCCAGATCCATGTCGCCAACTCAGTGCTGCCAACCCTTGCAATAATTGGTGCTTTTCAGGAAGCCCCAGCTTCCGGAGTCCTGAGAATAAGAGAGAATCTCAGCTTCTCTTTAAAAAATTAAAAGGACTTTCCTTAACCATTCTGTGAGCAGAGGCATGAAAGCCCATCCTGAAGGCCACATGAAAGGCTCAGAAAGCAGAAGGCAAATAAAAAGAACCCAAAGCATCTTTTTTGAAAAAAAAACCTCATAATTTTTAAGCCAGTTGAATGGTCTGACTCTTGATTTTTGACCTTCTGGCTTGGGCACCACTGCAAACACCAGTGTCACTCTGGATCCAGGATTTCGGTTCAGCCTCATACACAAAATGTGGAGTCGGGTCCAGATTTGGGACAAAAGTTTGAGGACACCTTTGGGGCCTGAAAGGTTAGTTTGGGGCCCATTTCTAGTTAGAAGAGGAATCTATAGGCAGCTAGAATCTAAGGCTCAGGCTTCCAAGTTTTCAACCTAAAAAGCTTTCAGGATCTGAGCCCAAATAACTAGACTCAGCAAGCCCCTTTAGAACATGGGAACACAAAGGAGTCTTAAAGTGGGTGGGAAAGACTTCCTTAGGGTGGTAGGGGATGCTGTTCTGAAGCGAGCAGGGTATGCAGCAGGCTAAGTGAATTAAGCTAAACCGAATTAAGGCGTTTTAATTCTGAATAAGAGAGTTCACGCATGGGTTTAATGAAGTTCATAAATTCATAGATTCTAAGGCCAGAAGGAACCATTCTCATCTAATTCAACCTCCTGGATAACACAGGTCCTAGAACGTCCCCAAAATAGTTCCTGGAGCACAGCTTTTAGGAAAACATCCAATCATGATTTTAAAATGATCAATGATGGAGAATCCACCACAATCCTTGGTAAATTGTTCCAGGAGTTAATTATTCTCACCATTAAAAATGTGCGCCTTATTTCCAGCAGGCAATTGTCTAGCTCAGCGGTAGGCAACCAATGGCACGTGTGCCGAAGGTGGCACGCGAGCTGATTTTCAGTGACACTCACGCTGCTTAGGTTCTGGCCACCAGTCAGGGGGCTCTGCATTTTAATTTAATTTTAAATGAAGCTTCTTAAACATTTTAAAAACCTTATTTACTTTACATACAACAACAGTTTAGTTCTATATTACAGACTTATAGAAAGAGACCTTTTAAAAATGTTAAAATGTATTACCGGCACGTGAAACCTTAAATTAGAGTGAATAAATGAAGACTCGGCACACCACTTCTGAAAGGTTGCCGACCCGTGGCTAGCTTCAACTTGCAACCTTTGGATCATGTGAGATCTTTCTCTGTTAGCTCCTTATGAAATATTTGTTCCCCATGTCGGTACTTAAAGACTGTGACCAAATCACCCTTTAACATTCTCTTTTTTAACCTAAATAGATTGAGCTCCTTCTGTCGATCATTATGAGACAGGTTTTCCAATCCTTTAATCATTCTCGTGGCTCTTCTCTGAACCTTCTCCAATTTATCAACATCCTCCTTGAATTTTGGGCACCTCAACTGGACACAGGATTCCAGCAGCGGTCGCACCAGTAACAAATACAGAAGTAAAACATCCTCTCTACTCCCACTCGAGATTCCCCTGTTTACACATCCCAAAATCGCATGAGCCCTTTTGGTAACTGGGAGCTCTTGTTCATCTGATTATCTACCGTGACCCCCAAATTTTTATCAGGATCACTGCTTCCCAGGATAGTCTCCCATGCTGTAAGTAAGGCCAAACTTCTTTGCTCCTATATGAGCACATTTACAGGTAGCCATATTAAAATGCATAGCATCTGTTTGCACCCAGTTTACTAAGCCTTCCAGATTGCTCTGAATCAGTGACTTGTCCTCTTAATTATTTACCACTCCTCCAATCTTTGTGTCATCCGCAAACTTTATTAGTGGTGATTTTATGGTTTCTTCTCGGTCATTAATCAAAGTGTTACATAGCATAGGGCCAAGAACTGACCCCCGTGGGACCCCACTGGACATAGACCCGCTCGATGAAGATTCCCCATTTACAGTTACATTTTGAGATCTATCAGTTAGCCAGTTTTTAATCCATTCAGTGTGTGCCTTGTTAATTTTATATTGTTCCAGTTTTTCAATCAAAATGTCGTGCAGCACCAACTCAAATGCCTTACAAACTCTAAGGGTATGTCTATACTACCCTCCGGCTCAATGTATCGGGGATCGATTTATCAGTCTCGTCTAGACGCGGTAAATCGATCCCTGAATCGACGCCTGTACTCCACCTCAGTAGGAGGAGTAAGCGGCGTCGATGGGGGAGCCGCGGCGGTCGAGTCGACGCCGTGAGGATGGCCAGACAATTTGAACTAAGATACTTGGACTTCAGCTATGCAAATAGCCTAGCTGAAGTTGCGTATCTTAGTTCGAACCCTCCCCCAGTGTAGCCCACGCCTTAGTTTATTACATCAACACTGTGACCTTTATCAACCAACCTTATAATCCCATCCAAAAGAGATATCAAGTTAGCTTGACAGGCTCCGTTTTCCATAAACCCACGTCGATTTGCATGAACTACATTACCCGCCATTAGTTCCTCTAACAAGCCACTGCATTCTCTTGACATAATCCACTTCAAAGTTAATTCGGATTAACTTTCCTGAGCGTCCCCGTATAAACAAGCTCTTAGAATTTCTCCCGCTGCCAAACTGGGGGAGGGGAGATCTCTCCAGCTAGTGTGGGACCAATATAAGGGCTCTGCACAAACCCAGTTCTGAGCACTGGGGGCAGATCAGGGCAATGCTGGAGCATAGAATCAGAGAATTGTAGGACTGGAAGGGACCTCAAGAGGTCATCTAGTCCAGGCCTCTGCGCTCCTGGTAGGACTAGGTATTATCTAGATCATGCTACACTATGGCTATTCTCTGCTTCCCAACGGCCACTGGTGGGCAGGGACGGGCCCCTGTGGCATCTTTAGGGCCTAATAGGCCACAGTACGTCAGATTAAACCTATCCCAGAGGCTGATACAATTTGCTACCTCCAGGGCCGGCGCTAGGATTTCTGACGCCCTAGGCGCCGGGACATTTCGCCGCCCCCCGCGCGGGTCTCGCGGCTCCCTGACCCCGGAGGGGGGCGCCCTGGGCCGCCGGAGGACCACCGCGGTGGCTCCCTGACCCAGGGAGCGCCCGGGCCGCTGCATGGACCGCCGCGGCGGCTCCCTGACCGGGGGACGCCCCTTTGCCGGGCCACCGCCGCGGCTTCCTGACCCAGGGGCACCCTAAGCTGCCGGGCTGCCGCAGCTGCGCACTGACCCCTGGGGCGCCCTAAGCTGCCGGGCTGCAGGCAGCTGCTGCCGTCAGCAGCTCAGACTACGCAGTGGCCGCTGCAACCATTTAAAAAATTTGGGGGGGTCGCCACTTTTTGGCGCCCCCAAATCTTGGCGCCCTAGGCAACCGCCTAGTTCGCCTAAATGGTTGCACTGGCCCTGGCTATCTCTCTGGGGTGTGAGTGGGTGGTTCACACCTCCCCAGATTCCATCTGATGGCTTCCCCTTCAGTCAGAGCGGACACATGTTCTGACTCCAAGAATGCTACGGAAAAATTGCATCTCAGTTCCTTGTGTTTCCTGTGTATTGGCTGCAGCCAGCGTCATGGTTGGCTGGGTTTTCGTCAGCTCTCAGAGGCTGGCCTGGCATGCTAAGTACTCAGATGAGAGACTGCCAGGGAAACCTAGAGGGGTAGGGGAAGCAGCGACGAAAGCTCGGTACGGAGCGCTGTCTCCATGCCGTCAGAGCTGATCCCAGTGTCCCAGCACAGCTTTAGGGGGTGCCACGCTACAGGAAGCTGGGTTGGGGTGCTGTGTTATTTGGAAGTGCTGAATTTCAGATGAAACATGGAAAGCCGAGGTCTTGACCATTCGTGTTCCTTAGAGGTCACATGAGCCTTTTCACACGAATTGGGGCACTGCTGGCCCAGTTCCAACTTTCAGTTCTGCCACCCGCCTTTTTGTCCTGCAGTTACAGCTGAGATTCTTCTGCTTTCCTGGCCTAAACTATTGTGCCGCATTGCTGTATGCTGTTGAGGAGCTGCCATTCCCCACCTAGAGGTGGCAGCATTTCAGGGGTAGGTGAATGAGCCCTGTTCCTTCTTGCTGCACTGTCAGCCAGCTGCTGTGTCCCACCCCAGAGGCAGCTGCAATTTTAGAAGCGGGCAAAACATTCGATAGCCCTTTGGAATGAAAGGAAAAACTGGACTGTTAACTATTTCAGCGACAGAAATGCACCTTAATGTTTTTTTTTAATTACAGATTAAAAGACTTTGGGGAGTTATTTTGTAAGTGAACTAAAAAAAGGACCATCTGCCAGAGAAGCCCTACTCAGCTATTTTAAGCTCTGCGGAGAACAAAGCTGCTGAGCCATTATATCTACAGATGACTCACACAAACAATAGGATGGTGAGGTTTTCCGGTAGATTGCTGGCCGTGCTGACGTAGCTACAGATCAGAGCAACAAGCCTGCTTGCTGAGGTGGTGATTCAAGCGAACACTGCTGTTTCCATCTAGCAGCCTCAGTCAAGGACCAGCACCCTGTTTAGGGTGACCAGATGTCCCGATTTTATAGGGACAGTCTCAATTTTGGGGTCTTTTTCTTATATAGGCTCCTATTACCCCCTCACCCCTTGTCCCGATTTTTCACATTTGCTGTCTGGTAACCCTAATCCCATTGTACTACGCACTGTGCAGTATCAGGTGTATTATGGTAGCTTCTAAAAAAACCCCATCATGGATCATGTGCTAGGTGCTGTATAAACAGATGGTCCCTATCCCAGTTAGCTGACAATCTAAGTATAGGGCAGGAGACAATGGGTGGCTACAGGCAAAGGAAAAATGGGGCAACCATTAAGCCTCTTACATAGTGGGGCAGTGCTCCCGAGTGGATGTGACCCACAAGCATGGCTAATTTGGCAGACTGGTGCTGTCTTATGCCAACGCCTAATCGCAACGACCATCTGCAATTTCAGGAGCAGGATATGGTAGATATATGATTTCAAAATTAGGAGTCTAAAGACCGTAGCGGGTCGGAGCCATGTCTTTAATAGAGAGGGCACCGGTAAAGTACAAATGACGATACACGTTCCCCGCTGAGCTGCATTTCATCTTGCGAGTCGAAGACGTGAATTTACCTGTCATGCTGAGCTGGCTTTTTTTTTATTTGCAAACAGTGTCAACCAGAAGCGCCCGTCAGATCGCGTGACTCAAGCGGGCTGCCCGGGAGTGTCGCACGATTGAAATACAGGTGACTCAGATGACTCAGACTGTTTATTGTAAAGGACTGGAAAATGCTACACTACATCTCTTTAAAGACATGAATTACGCGCAGGGTATACGACAGTTGTATAAATTAGCGTGGATGAAATGTTGGCCACGCCTAACAGAATGCATTTAGAAATCAACAAGACCCAGGCATGACAGAGCGAGGACTCATCCCTTGTGGTAGCCCAAGTGATCTTCGTTGGCCAGTTAGAGGCAGCATGAAATGAACTTGTTCTGTCTTGCAGGGTGGAGGAGTGGATCCAGTGGGCTTGGTTACACAGATGGAGGGGAGGGCGATGATAGGGTTAATGAATCGACACAATGAGAGTCCTTGAATGGAAATATACCATGGCTGCGCTGGGATGGAATGATCTTACTGCACAAGCGCTCCGCAAAGAATCTAACATGAACACATGCACTGCACACCTCGCCTCTGCCTGTCCTTTTGTCTGCCAAAGGATCTGACAATGAACTGTGATGCTCAGCGCTGCCTCCCTCTGGGCGCTCAGGAGCAGGATACAGTGTATCTTTAATAAAGGGGTCACGGGTGAGATAGGAACTCAGGTGTTCCAGTGCATCCCAGACTGAATGTGAGCCAGCAACTTGATGCTCCTGCAACAGATGCGTCACTCCTGAGTTTTATAACAGTTAGGGGATCACCCAGACCAGTACGGGGTTGTGTCACCCCCTGCCTTGTCCCTTTGGGTGTCTTACCGCTGCTATGGCTCGGCGCTCTGACACCAGTAGCCAGCCCACAAGCGTAAGGTTTCATCCTGGTTCCCACCAGCCTCGTGACTTCTAGCTGGGGAACTCAGCCGTCCCTTCTGGTCCCAAGTCCCCCAGATCCATCGCCCCCAAAGGCATGAAACCTCCACCCGGTTATTGGCTCACTTCAGCACAAACAGACTGCACAACAAAGAACAAAGATGTTCACGTAATAGGGAAATCGTCAACTCAGAGATGAGATAGCGAGGAAGAGTGAGCAGAGACAAGTGACCCAGAAAATAAGATGCAAGCTCAGATTCTACGCATCTGTCTTAGCTACGTTTCCTTTTCTAAGATGAGTTACCGCTTGTCTCCGAACAGTTTGCGTGCAGGCCTGATGCACGAGAGGGGATCCGGTGTTTCCCGGGCAGCTGCTCGGGGGGTGTGAAAAATCCACCTCCCTGAGCAACATAGTTAACTCATGCACCTAAGTCCTAATATAGACAGCTCCAGGTGGATGGAAGAATTCTTCCATAGAACTAGCTACTGCTTCTCAGCAGAGCCGGATTAACTTTTTGTGGGTCCGGTGCCAAACATATTTGTGGTCCCCCTGGAGGCAATGGAGCATGGTGTGGGTCGTCAGTCCCCAGAGCGAAAGGCCAGCCAGGACAGTGGGGCATGACATGGCAGGGGCAGCCCCGCTCCACCCAGCCCAGTGCGAGGGCACTATTTGCAAACAGGCAGTTGCCAGACACACAATGACCCGCCCAGCCCTGTGCTGCCAGCATGCCCCTTCCCCATGGAGGCTGACCCATGCCACACCACACAGCCCCCCCAATACCCTCCCAATTCCCTATGGCCAGAGCCCTCCCGGACCCGCTATGCCCAGCGCCCCCAGACCCTGCCACAAATGCACAGCGCCCTGCACACCACCCCTGCCAGCGCCCCCTGCTCACAGCCCCACCACAACTGCCCAGCACCCCACACAGAAGCCCCACTCCCTACTGCCCGAACACACATCTTCCCGGCCCCCTCACAGCCCAGCAAACCTCCCCCCAAGACTCCTTCCCCCACGTCATGCCTCCCAGTTGCATTCACGGGCCCTGCTGGGAGGCGACTGTGTCTGCTGGGCTGAGCCAGCAGCGCAGCCAGGGCTGCTCCCGGGGCAGGAAATTGCTCCATCCCTTCGGGACTGGCGCAATCAGCCAGTCCAGGGTCTGCCCCAGCCAGCCTCCCTCAGGACCCTTGCCTGATGGGGGCCAAGCGAAGCCCCCCCCACTGTCGTTCCCCACACACACACACACCTGGCTGAGACTGGCCAGGCTTCTGCCCCAGTCCCATGCAGCTCAGCTCTGGGGAGACAGGTGGGGCCCCACAGGTGGTGGGAAGCAGAGACTGCCCAGAGCCGGAGGTGCACAGGGGGCAGAGAGGAGCCAGCGGGTGGGGCCAGGGGGTGGAGAGGAGCCCTTGGCCGGCTGGTGGGCTGACCAGGAGGAGGAAGTGGTGGGTGGGCGGTGGGGGAAGCCAGCGGCAGTGCAAACGGAGCAGGCCGGGGCCCCTTCTGAGCATAGGCCCGGCTCCATGGAGCCACTGGCATCATTGCAAACCCAGCCCTGTTTCTCAGGGAGGTGGATCACAGACGCCAACAGGAGGATGCCTCCCGTCAGCACAGGGAGTGGCCACACTTCAGCACGGTGTAACACGTCGAGTGTAAACAAGTCCGGGCTGCTGACCTTGGGTTTCCAGCTAGGCTTCCCTTCAGCTCCCTTCCCTTTTGACAGGGTTTGCCATTGTTGTGTTTTGTCTTTTTTTCCTTTTTCTCAGAACGTTACACAGAGCTGGGGGAGTTCTCAGACTGGGCTTTTTTTCAGTTTCAAGTTCTTTCATTGTTTTCCCATTAACCTGAATGGTCCGTCATAGGCCGTTGTCTCTTCCTGGATCCACCATTCTAGGCGCGTTGAGCCGGCGCCCTGTCTGATTGTCTCTCCAGGCTGCTTTGAGGTGATGCTGCAGTCACACTTGTAGTGACGATGATGATTTTGGACACATATTCATAACCGTATCCTGTACACGGGCCCCCCAGTGACCATCGGGTTCAAGACATTACACGCTTTCATAGAAGCCTTTACCTGACGTATTTTTCATACATAGTAACAGTGTCTACGAACAGTTGATTCAATTGCTTATTTAGGGGAGGGGGGGAGGTTAGCTCTCCCTGATCTTTCCTTTGGGCATCTGGACTTTGATTGTCATAGGTGTATTAACAGGAGTGTCAAATGTCAGACACAGGAGGTGAATACTCCGCTGGCGTCCCAGGTCCACTTTGCGGGGCTGCGCTTTAAGAAAGACGTGGCCAAATTGGAGGAAGTCCAGAGGAGAGCAAAAGAAAATGATCAGAGGTTTAGAAAACCTACCCTCTGAGGAAAGGTTGAAAGAACCAGGCATGTTTAGTCCAGAGAAAAGACGGAGGGGGGACCCGAGGACAGTCTGCAAATATGGGGAAAGGTTGTTCTAAAGAAAATGATGATCAGTTGTTCTCTGTGTTCACGGAGAGCAGGACCAGCAGGATTTGGAGTAAGGAAGATACAGATATTGGTAAAAACACCTTTGAACTCTGAAGCTAGTTCAGCATGGGGCCAGGGGACGTAGGGAGGTTGCAGAATCCCCATCACTGGAGGGTTTTAAGAAAAGGTTAGACAAGGATGGGCTTGGTATACTTTGTCCTGCCTCAGAGCAGATGGGCTAGAATGATGACTGTCCACTCCTGCATTTCCGTGGGTATCTCTAGGCTGCAATTAGATGCCCACGGCTGCCCCATGCCAGCTGACTTGGGCTCCTGGGTGCAGGCGAAGAGGCTGTTTAATTGTGGTGTAGACATTCTGGTCACAGCCTTAGTCCACGGACCCTCCCACCTCACAGGGTCCTGGAGACCAGGCTCCAGCCCCAGCTTGAAAGTCTACCACAATTAAATAGCCCCTTAGCCTGAGCCCCATGAGCACGGGCCAGTCGCGGGTTTTTAATTGCAGGGTGGGCAGCCCCTGTGACATTAAGCACCTCCATATTCACACCCTGCACACTGTTGTTATCTTCCAGGTACAACATCTGCCTTGCAAGGTACCATTGGAAAGCCAATACCTCGCGGTTCATTACAATTCTGATTTGGTGTGTGCATGTGGTGGGTATTAAGCATTATGGACCTATGCTGGAATGATAACTCAAGTGCCGCAAGCCGGGAATGCCGGGGCAGCCGGTAACCAGGCCTGCTTAGACAAAGGAATGAGTCTTTGATTCGCTGACCAGCTCGATCCTCAGGCAAAGAAAACCATCGTCCATTTTTACCTATTAACGAAACAAAGCTAGTCAGCTAAGACATGGGGGGAAGAAAGCGCATGGAGCTTCCTTCCCCCCCGGCCTCCATGCCACCTTCCCCACAGCTTGCAGGCACTTTACTTTGAGGGGTAACCCAGAGAAAAATCCATGTCACTGGTCTGTTGCTGAACCAACACAAGAGGCCAGAACTCTTGCGAGTTGTGAAAGGTGGGTCCTTCATCCCACCTCTTCCCGCCCCGCCCAGCTCCTCCCTCCTCGCCCCTCCCTCCCAGCCTCCTGCACCCCACGAAACAGCTGATTGCAGCAGGCGGGAGGCAGGGGGAGGGACAGGGAGGCAGTGGGGGGACGCTGACAGGGGGGCTGCTGGTGGGTGCTCAGCACCCACCATTTTTCCCCAGCACGTGCTCCATCCCCGAAGCACCCACAGAGTCAGCGCCTGTGGTGTTGTGCTCTGTTTTACTTGTAATTCTTTCCAGCTTCATTCCTTATAACTGAACTGACTTAACCCTATGTATATTGTGCTCCTACGTTATTTCATTTTACCATAAACCAACTCCGTGCTGGGTTTCACAGGCAGGGTGTTTTCACCCCACTTCAGCTAATCAGCAGTGATGTGCTTTTGAGTCTTTAGAGGAACAAACCAACCATTTCCGGTGTTTTCTGGTGTTTAATGGATAAATGATAATTTTTTTTTTAGCATGGGGTTTTTGGTGTTTATCGGTTGAAACTGAAACTCAGAAGCCCTGTTTCTAATCTGAACAGACAAAGGAATGAGCATTCTTCCCATTTTACAGATTGGGAAACTGAGGCAGAAAGCAATGATGTGACTTGACCAAGCTCCATTGCTCTGCTAGGAGAGGAAGGGTGCTGCAGTGGCTAGGGTGCCCCTCTAGGACACGGGGGGTCTGAATTCAATTCCCAGCTCTGCCATGGTGACCTTGAGCAAGTCGCTTAGCCGCTCTCTGCCTCAATTTCCCCATCTGTACAATGGGAATAATAACACTGACCTCTAAAGCAATTTGGCCCAGCTACTCAAAGTTTCTTAGAGGTCTCACTCCCCTTGATTTCAATGGAGCTTGGCACGAAGTACCACTGAGGAGCTCGCTGTCTGAGCTCTACGGAAGAAAAGCTCTACCTGAGAGCTAGGTATTATTGGAAGAACCTGGGCGACAATGAAACCTCCAAGTCCTGGCCCAGTCCTGAACACACCCAGCGGGGATGGAGCTGTCTCCTGCAGGGGACACTGGGCTGAATGAAGAACTCCATTGACAAAAACCATAGAGAGAAATACACAGATAGACATGCAATGAGCCTTAACAGGAAACTCCAGGCAGAGAGAGCGGAAAAGCCCCTTTCTGGAGGTGTAAATTGTTCCTGGCTCTGTGAACGCATTGGAGGAGGGATTTGAAACTACCCTTCGGCCTCTGCTCCCACCCACACGTTTCATGCCACTTCCCCATCCTCCCTACACGCAGAAACTCCTAGCAGGTCCATCTCCTGATGACCCACACTCTAACCACTAACCCCCACTCCTGTCCTAGAGCTGGGGATAGAACCCAGGACACCTAGCGCCCAGCCCTCCTGCTCTAACCACTAGACCCCACTCTGTCCTGCCTGGTCTATGAAGAGAGTCCAGGAGTCCTGATGCCTCTAACCATTAATCCTTCCTCTCCTAACCTGGTGGGGGGTAAGTTTTGCATCCTGGTGAGAACCTTGCTGCCAACCCAATTTGCAGCACCGGGCTGAACCCGAGCCCCCTGCTCTGAACAGGCCACATGGCTGGATCCAGGAGCTGAATTGTGTGGTTAAAAAACGGTCACGCAGCAAGTCAGTCAAGGTGAACCAAGGCATCCTGACTTCCAAGGCACCCCACTCTAACCACTACACCCCGCTCCCCTTGGAGAGCACAGAATGGAACCCAGGTGTCCTGGGGACGTCATATAAGGCAGTGTTGCCTAGTGCATGGAGCTCGGCAGTGGGATAACCCAGCTCAGCTATAACCCAGCTTTACTGGGCTCACACAGAGCAGCTTGGAGAGTGGGGAAGAGTCGGAGAGGGGTGGGGGGGAGTGGCGGGATTAGCCACCCTCTAGCTCCAGGGGAAACCAGGCAGGCCTGTTACAGCAAGTGCTTCCTGTCTGCCACAGGGTCCGTGAGGCCATCATGTGAACCTGGTAGATTTCCAGTCAGCGTTGCGTCAGGGCTGTGGTTTCTTAGCACAGTGGGGAAAGCAGGGTACGGAGGAGCCCTGGGCACACCCGCCAGTCAAGGCAGAGAGACTGACTCCAGTGTGTGGGGGGTATGGCCTTGGGGTTTAATGGGGATCAGCTGCTAGGACTCCTGGGTTCAGTCCCCCGCTCAGGAGGGGAGTGGGGATCTAGCAGGGTGGACTGGAAGTCAGGACTTCTGGGTCTATCCTCAGCTTGGGAGAGGAGTGGGATGTAGTGGGTTAAGCAGGGGGCTGGGCATCCAGATTCCTGGGGCAGGGCCACCGGGCGGGCAAGTGGGGCAATTTGCCCCAGAAGAATATAGTGTTGTAACTTTTTTTTATGGAAGGGGCCCCAAAATTGCTTTGCCCCAGGCCCCCTGAATCCTCTGGGCAGCCCTGCCCAGCCCGACCTCTCCTGTAGCCACTTCCCCCTGCACATGGGAGGGGGTGGAAGGGTCTGGGATTCATTCCCCACTGTTGACTGGCTGGTGCAGCACCATAGCCAATCAGCCCCTAAACACTACCCCCCCCCCCCATAAGGGTCAGGCCGGGAGGACTGGGGCTCCACCGAGGGGCAGTGAGCTGCATGAGGTCACTAGCCATATGCAGCTGGAGACAGATCCCCAGGACAGGGCTGCCCAGAGGATTCAGGGGGCCTGGGGCAAAGCAATTTCGGGGGCCCCTTCCATAAAAAAAAAGTTGCAATGCTATAGAATACTATATTCTCATGGAGGCCCCTGCAGGGTCTGGAGAAAATTGCCCCACTTGCCCCCCTTTGGGCAGCCCTGGAGCTGGGAGATCCTGAGCTGCAGAGCCAGGGCGAATTAAGTTCTTTAGAGCCCTGACCAAAAGCCCCCCCTTTGCCCCTCCCCGCAAGCAGGAAGGGGACCCAGGAGCCCTGATCCCCAACCCACTAGACCCACACCCTCAGGGAGTGTGTGGCAGAGCCAGGACTTGAGCCTTGGGTCAGGGGTGCCCCAGCCTGGGAGCAGGGCCTGGGTGTGTTCTCCGCATGCCCACAGCCGTCAGCGGCTCTCTTTGGAGGGGTGGGAGCGACGCATTCGGGCCAGGGTCAAGCGTTACTAAAAATAGGTTTTACTTAATGAACAATAGACAAACAAGGCGGGGCAGAAGGGGAAACTGGCCACAGGAAAGCAGCCCCCACCCCCGCCCGTCCCTCCTGCTCCCAGCCATGGCGAGGGGATGCCACAGCTAGTCACGACCCATGCCCGGAGCAGGTGTAGCTCCTTTTGCTTTCACTTCCCAGGATGGGTGGCAGGTCGTTTTAGCAGGTCAGCAGCCTCCCAGTTTGGGTTCAGTCTGCAGTGGGGGGGTTTGGGGGGAGCGGGATGCGTGGCTCGTGCTGAAGGATGCAGCCATCGGGGCTGGGAGGCTGGCCTGAGATCATAAGTACACGCGCCGCAGGTCGGCGGGGGACGTGATGGCGTTGCACTGCGGGCAGAGCTTCTTGGAGCCCTGAAAGAAAGGGCAGCGGGACACGTCAAGCTTTAAAAGGGATCTGGTAAATGGTTACAATGCACCCCCACCCGACTCCAGCAGAGCACTCTGCATTCAACACGCCTGTCACCGAAATGCTGCTACCTCTGGGACCTAAGTGTTAGCGCTAGGAATAGGACGTGAGAACCTTGACCCCCCAATTCACTGGACCCCATTCCTCTCCCAGAGCTGGGAATGGAACCCAGGTGCCCTGTCTCCCAGCCACCCCCCTCTAACCACTAGACCCCACTCTTCTCCCAGAACTGGGAATGGAACCCAGGTGTCTTGTCTCCCAGCCACCCCCCTCTAATCACTACACCCCACTCCTCTCCCAGAGCTGGGAATGGAACCCAGGTGTCCTGTCTCCCAGCCACCCCTTCCAACTAGTAGACCCCACTCCTCTCCCAGAGCTGGCAATGGAACCCAGGTGTCCTGGTTGCCAGCCCCCCTGCTCCAACCACTAGACCACACTTCCCTTCAAGAGCACAATAAGAAACCACTGAAGAGACAATTTCCCCCTTGGGAAGAGGCAAATGGAAGGCATCAGGGACCATGGTGATGGGCCCAGTATGAGAGCTTGAATGGGACAGAACAGAGGGCTGGGCAGGACTGACCTGCCATCAACGCCTGGAGTCAAGCCAGCATGGGGGGGGCTCAAAGCCACAGAGCAGCGACTCGGGGAGAGGAGAGCTAACGGGGGTCATGCAGTGAACTGCGCAAGGGGGGGCTCTGGACTGTGTATTTCATGCTCTGGAGCGGATAATGGAGCATGGGCAGGGAACCCAAAGGGAACGGGCGGGGGGGGCGTTACCAGGGTCCGGAGCCAGCACTGCTCGCAGTGGATGTGCCAACACTGAATCGAAGTCAACGGCACGGAGTACGAGTCCTGGGAAGGAAAGAGACTGAACGTTGGGAAAGAACTGCACGGAGCAGGGCAGGAGCGCTGGCTGTGGGGGAGCTTGCGGCTAGTCCACCCCCCAGCCTCTCCCAGCAGGGGGCGCTGTAGGGAGCAGGGCAGAAGCGCTGGCTGCGGGGGAGCTCCCAGCTAATCCACCCCCAGCCTCTCCCAGCAGGGGGCACTGTAGGGAGCAGGGTGGGAGCGCTGGCTGCGGGGGAGCTCTCAGCTAGTCCACCCCCAGCCTCTCCCAGCAGGGGGCGCTGTAGGGAGCAGGGTGGGAGCGCTGGCTGTGGGGGAAGCTCCTGGATACTCCACCCCCAGCCTCTCCCAGCAGGGGGCGCTGTAGGGAGCAGGGCAGGAGCGCTGGCTGCGGGGGAGCTCCCAGCTAGTCCACCCCCAGCCTCTCCCAGCAGGGGGCGCTATAGGGAGCAGGGCAGGAGCGCTGGCTGTGGGGGAAGCTCCTGGATACTCCACCCCCAGCCTCTCCCAGAAGGGGGCGCTGTCGGGAGCAGGGTGGGAGCACTGGCTGCGGGGGAGCTCCCGGCTAGTCCACCCCCAGCCTCTCCCAGAAGGGGGCGCTGTCGGGAGCAGGGCAGAAGCGCTGGCTGTGGGGGAGCTCCCGGCTAGTCCACCCCCAGCCTCTCCCAGCAGGGGGCGCTGTCGGGAGCAGGGCAGGAGCACTGGCTGCAGGGAGGGGAGCTCCTGGCTACTCAAGTATCCAGAATGATGCCAGACTCTGGAGGGAGTGGAATCCAGACCCCATGTTTTGGGCCCAAGCAGAGATGTCGGGGGAGGGCATCACAGCATCTCCACCTCTAACTGCTCTGCATTGGGAGCCAGTCGCATGAACTTGCTCGTTCAGACGCCAGGTCAAAACCCCCAGATCTTAATATGTCGGATCCGGGTCCAAATTTTGCTTCCTGGGCCCAGTGTGTGTGTGTGAGGGGGTGGTAACAAGCCGGGGGCTGGGCCACTCTTACCAGGCAAATGTGGCATTTGTACGAGTCCTTTCGGAGAAGCTGTCGCCGCAGCTCCTGGATCTGAGCCTTCAGCAGCTCCATGGTGAGGGTGGAGTCTCCCTCCTCCTCCTCCGCCTTGCTGCGGAGACAGGAGAGGATTGGAGAGAAGCCGAGAGGCTGGCACTGGACATGAGCAAGGCAGGGGGGAGAAGGAAGGTGACTAGAGATTAAGCTAAACCAGAATTCGGATCCAGACAACCCAAGGGAGTGCTGGGATTCTGGGGCAGACCCATGTGGGGCAGGGCCAGGGAGAAAAGATAGACGGACGACACAGAGCCAAGGCCATCTCTTAGCAGGACGGTGCAATGGAGGGGGCAGGTCAGGGCAGTCGAGAGCACACGGGAGCCCTTGGAGCAGCTCAGCCACTGAGCAACAGGGCACTGAAAGGAGCCAAGAGAAAGCGGGAGCCCCCACTGAATTACCCTCTTGCCGTCCCAGGTGCACCCAGGCCCCCTGGCTTCCTGCTGTCCTCCTCCGCTGGGGCGCTCTTCGAGACTGGAGACAGGCACCTGGTCAGGTGGCAGTGAAGGAAGAGACAATACCCTTACAGCCCCCTCGCCCCATAGCCGGAGAGCTCCAGGGATCTAGACAGTGTCCCCTAAAAGCCGGGGCTGAAATCAGGGAGGTGGCCCGAGCTGAGTTTGCCAACAGAGGCGGTTGTGGAACATGCCGATTATAGAGCCCACGATCCAGGCCAGGACGTGATACAGATCCCAAGTGTGCTTTTCCCTTCATTCAGGGATCTCAAAGCACTTTGCAAACTGGCTGGGGAGGGTGAGGAGATGGAAACTGAGGCACAACAGGCAAAGAAACCTGCCTGAATTAAAGAGGGAGGCAGAGTTCAGCGCCAGGTCCAGAAAGCCAAGTCCTGAGTCACAGCCCTCCTGCTCCAACCACTGGACCCCACTGCCCTTCCAGAGCCAGGACTAGAATCCAGGTGCCCCGGCTCTCAGAACACGCTGCTCTAAGCACTAGATCCCACTCCACTGAGTGCGAGTTCACCACCGGCCCAGCACAACACTTCAGTCCAACCTTGGCCTCCCATTCTGCGCCAGGCTGCCCGAGCACTGATCAGCTGGGCTGGCACTGACGGGAATTAGCATGTGTGCTGTCTCCTCCTTGCTCCTATAGAGGGTGTGGCACATCACCAGCTGCTGGGTCCACTTGGGAGCGACTAAGGGACTTACTACCGCTGCCAGCCGGGGGAGCGCTCCATCAGCTCAAGTCACAGGGCTGTGTGGCCTGGAGGCAGGGCCGAGCTGCAGCTCTGTGAGTTGCGGATGCGAATGGTGCAGCTGTGGGGTTTTGCTACCCTGCTATTTCTCTGAATAGTCACCTAGTCTAGGGGCAGAAGGGAAACCTCACAGCCCTTACGCCTGCTCCTCACCCCAGCCCAGAAGGTCAGCTCCTCCCTCAGCCCCCCAGCGAACAGGATACGTCTGCTTGGTGAAGGCCGGCAGCTCGTCACCATCCGAGTCCATGTCCGCCTCGTCGCTGCTCCGTGACACCAGGAGTCTGCAGTCTGGGAGAGATGGGGGAGGGGCTCTTAATACAGTGCTGGGCATCAGCTGTACGGACCCCATTCACGATCCCCGAGATCTAACGGCATCAGGCTCTGCTGGCTGAGGTAGAAAAGCCGGATCTCTTAGCCAAGGCTGGAGCCCACTCATCAACCACTATGTGTGGCCAGCCGGGGATGGGGGAGAAACGAACGGCGTTACCACTGTATTATGGTAGCATCTGACTGAGATTCCCCCCAACTGAGATCAGACCTTCCTCCCTGCCCCGCATCACGCCAGGCGCTGCACAGACCCACACCTGCCTGGGATCATGGGCCCTTCCGTTGCACCAGGCGCTGCACGAACACCCAGCGAGAGACAGTGCACCAGAGAGTTTACAATCTAAATAGATGGAAGGTAGAGGGGAAACTGAGGCATGGAGCAGGGGCAGTGACTTGCCCAAGGTCAGCCAGCAGGATGAGGAGGGAGGGACAGACAAGGAAGTCCAGCTCATCGCTGTACCCCACTGGCCTGGTGGGGAACCCCGAAAGGACGGTGGCTTTGGGAAGCGGATTGGTGGAACAGATGTGCAGGGAAGGACGGGGAGGTAGGCAGCTGGTGGGGCGGGCAGCAGGCAGGGGCACAGGCTCCTGAAATAAGGGTAGCACTGCCCTCACCCTGCCGTAATACAACTATCCCTCTGAGGGAACTCCCTGCCCAGATACCGCAGGCAGAGGGGTGAGTGGAGGAAGTGGGAACCACAATGCCAGGGGATTCCACCATGACAACCTGAACTGGGAGACACTGGGGGTGGGCGGGGGGAGCAGGGAGACAGCCTCCCCAGCTGCACTGCTCTAGGGGCAGGAAGCCAGTGTCAGGCTTAGCAGCACCTCCCTCCTCCCAGGCACAGCAGATCCTGTCTCACAACAGCCAAGGCACATCCTGGGTGGCAACAAAAGTGTGCAGGAGGGGGGAGGGTGCCAGGGCAGAGCACACACAACCAAGAACACCAAAGAAACTGACTAGACAGGCCCTGGTTTTAAGTACAAAATTAAACAGCCCTCTCCTCGCTCCCTTGCAGCATTAGCACGGGACAACAGATCTGTACAGCCCCTAGCGTAATGGGGCCCTGAGCTGGACAGTATCACCGCAACGCCTGATCGTTAAGAACCAGAGCCACCGGCTGCTCTCCGAAAGCCTCGGGACCCCCTGCCGCTTTTGTCTTCGGTGCCCAGCAAAGCGACAATCCCCACAAAAATTCCCTCTCGTCCAAAGTTTGCCAGGTTTGACGTGTGTTCAGCAAAACCAAGACTTTGCACGATTTTTCGTGAGGAAGACGGGGGAGGTGGAGGATGGCCAGCATAACTGGACTAAAACTCTGGCCCCCCAGGACGAGTGTCAGTATAGTTCCTTATTTATTAGGCACCTAGGCATCCCAGTCATGGCCCAGCAGGACTCCATTGTGCAGGGTGCTGAACATTATTTATTACGGTAGCATCTAAGGACCCAGAGCAAAGAGATCGTTTCTGCCCTAGGGAGCTTCCCATCTAAGATCCCCCAATGGAGATCAGGTTCCCAGTGCGCCTCGGACACAGAACAAGTCCTGCCCTGAAGAGTTTACACTCCAAGTAGACACAGGCTGGGAGGGGAAACTGAGGCACCGAGGGGCAACACCACTTTCCCTAGGCCACACAGCACATCAGTGACTGAGCCTAGATGAAAACCCAGGTGTCCTGAATGATCAACTCTAAGGAAGCCTCTCTCTCCTTTTCAGTTAAGCCCCCTCCCAGCATCACACTGCAGGATTGGAGGGGGCAGCAAGTCCCAGAGACCACATCCTGCATCCATCCACCTCCTCCTGCTGCTGCTGCTCTGCCTCCCATGCAGTCTCTGGAGCCCATGAACTACTAGGCGCTAACAGGCCCTGCGGGGTCACATACCAGGTATCCCCTCCTGCATTGACCTCTGTTGAGGGCCCACAGCCTCACAGAAGGTAGCAACCTCCGCCCATGGCCGTGCTCAGTCAGTGATTCAGCCCCTTGCTCCATCCTGCCCACCAGATCTGCTCCAGCTGGGCCTGGAAGCTCTTCCACCAAGGATCTCCTTCCTATTCCCATGGGCAAACCCCCCAGGAAAGGGGAAGAGATTTGGGGCAAGTTATTCCACAAGGGCCAGATCCTCAGCCAGTGTAAAGCAGCAGAGCTCCACTGACTCCAGTGGAGTGACACCAGTTTACTCCAGCTAGGGAGCTGGACCTAGGTGTCTGTTCTGTAGGCCTCCCGCTTTCCAGCGAGGGATCTGAGGCTGCCCTCTCTCCTGCCTCACTCCCATTTTTGCTGCTAATTACCAATGATAATTAACAACACGTTGTATTGTATAGTCTATCTTAGGCAGCTCCCATTCTCATTGCATCTGAGCACCTCACAATCTGCACAAGCCCCCAGGAGGCAGGGCAGGGCTATTATCCCCGTAGTATAGATGGGGAAACTGAGGCAGAGAGCAGCTAAGTAACTTGCCCAAGGTCACACAGGAAGTCTGTGGCCGAGCAGGGACTTGAACCCTGGTCTCCCACATCCTAGACTCATTGGACCATCCTGCCTTTCTTATAGCACCAGCCAGCTGAGCTAAGGATGGTGTCAAAGGGCTTTGGAAAGATTCACAACCCACCCTGGGAAGCATAACTCCTGTGATACAAATAGGGAAACTGAGGCACACTGGGCCCTGGGGAGGGGGGAATGACTTGACCATGGTCACACAGAGGAAGAGAACCCAGGTGTCCTGGTTCCCAGTCCCCTGCTCCAACCACTAGACAATACTCCCTTCTCCCACAGCCAGTGTTCTAAGCACTAGGTAACCACTGCCCTCCCACAGCTGGGGATAGAACCCAGGAGTCCTGACTCCCAGCCCACCGTGTTCTAACCACTAGATCCCACTCTCCTCCCAGAGCAGCTGATAGAAACCAGGAGTCCTGATCCCAAACCTAGCCCCCCAGCTCTAATCACTAGACTCCAGTCCACTCCACTCCACTCCACTCCCCTCCCCTCCCGAGTTGGGGATAGAACCCAGGAGTCCTGACTCCCAGCCCCCCACCCCTCACTCTAATCCCATTAGGTCCTTTGGCAGGAACTGAGCCTAGGCTGAACTGAGGGCAGGAAGCGTGAAGTACAGGAAACTCTCAGATTTCTCAGCTGGGTTCTGCTGAGCCAACCAGTCTGTACAAATCCAGGTGTGGGTTTGAGGAACTGAAATTTGTGACGTTTCTGCATCTGGCTGGGGAACATGCTGTGGAGAGGGGTTTGGATTTAAAAACAAGAACAAAGCAGAAGGGGTGAATCTGCCTGGAATCTGTGCCCTGTGGAGCAGAGACGCCCTGGATTTCAGCTAAGCCATACACAGGGGGCTTCGGGGACAGAGCCTTCTCCTCCTCCAAAGGGTCAAACGTCTGCTGCCTGAATTAAAGGAGAATCTCCATTAGCAATACAGGGCTTATGACACATACCTGAGCATTCTGATTCCATCCAGTAGAGGGCAGTGGTCTCACCTCCAGTATCACACCCTACTTTAGTCTGACCAAGCCCATTTTCCAGCATCAGAGGTTCTGCTCCGACTCTAACACCAGTGTAACAAACTCATCCGGTAGCTCCACAGCTGTGAACAGCCCCCTCCCTCTCCAGAGAGCTCCTTTGGGAAGGGGGTAGGAACACCAGGCTGGCTCAGAGCCGGTGCAGCCCAGTGCTGAACAGACCCATCATGGGTGAATTCTCAGTTACTCCCTTCCTATGCTTGGGACGGTGGAGGGGGAGAGGGAAAGTTGCTTGAAGCTACCTTTATGCTCCACACATTCCCAGCCCATGCTGCAGGTAGAGCAGCCTCCAGGCTGCTCTAAATTATGCTCCACTCCCTAGGGGAAGAAGAGAATAGCCACAGCCCTCACTATGCCCCTGATCCACCCCCACCCCATCCCCCTGTGAGCCCTGGAGAACAGGCATAGCCACAGTGCAGTAAACGATCCCCTTCCTGCCAGACTGGTGCAGAACCCTAACCCTGGCCCCATGCTAGCCCCAGAGTCCCCTGGGCACCTGGGAGTAACTGACACAGAACAGCTCCAGGCCTCGCTCAGACGCAGCCAGAGCAGCGGGCAAGGGGGAAAGCGAGGGAGAGCGAGGGGCAAGAAGAGAATTCACATACCAGGGGGGGCAGGGACCCACACAAATGCCTCCCATGCCCCTCCCCCCCGTCTGTCCCCATCGCGAGAGCAGCCCCTTACCTTTTGTCTCCAGAACATTTTTCTTCGGGCTGCAATATTCGTACCCACCACAGCGGCTCTCATCGGAGAACTCGTCCTCTGCCTCGGCCAGCCTGGAGCCCCTGGGGAGAGGCCCCTCCATCTGGGCCTCCGGGAGAGAGACAGACACCGGACGTATGCAGGGAGAGTCTGTCTCTTGCTGCTGGGAGTTCGATCCTTGGTAGCGGTGGGAAGCAGAGACCATCTCCCCTCAAGGGACACCTCTGCAATCTAGTATCCCCCCACCCTGGCCACACTGCTGCAGATCAGACCCACGGGCTCAAGTAGCCCCATATCCCCCCACTTCCTGCCATCCTGGATCAGATCCATGGGCCCATCTACCTTGGTACTGAGCCTTGCTGGGGACAGTCTCACTCTCCACACAACTGTCTCTATTGCAATCCCATATTAAAATGCCTGCCCTCATCCTTGGCCCTTAGGCTGCAGTCTTACACGGCACCACTCAGGGGCAATCTCTGGGGCTAAATCCCTTAAATGCAGGGCCCGATCCATGCACACCCAGACACCCAGCCCCGGCTCCTCACCGGCTCCTCCAGGCAGGGCCTGATCCGCTTAAACCGTCCGGCTCTGGCTGCAAGACAAGAGAGATAGATCGGAAAGCACCTTCCAGAGGAAGGCTGTGCATCCCTGGAGAGGAGGTTGATGGGGAACGCTGGACAGCTCATGGCGAGTGGGCAGCTGAATCTCCATGGAGGGACCTGGGCAGGGGACAACTCAGGGAGATGGAGTCAGGGCCGACGAGAGTCGGGGGGGAAGCCAGTACAAACTACTAGGGGCCGGCGGTCTGGAAGGGGGCCCGGGGCCTGGCTTCCCTGCCTTTGTTGACCCTGTTTAGCTGATCCACCCTTGGTGGGGGGCCTGAAAAACAATTTTCACCAGTGCCCGAACCCACTCTCGGTGGCCCTGGATGGAGTCACTGGATCGGGGCCCAGATTGCAACCTAACCTGCTCAGGTTATTAAGTTCCAAAAGCACCGGGGGCTGCCAAGCCAGGCATGGGCCCAGGGTCATGCTTTCTGCTTCCAAAGTGCCTCCCCTGTGAGACTTTCCAAAGTCAACATTATTCACAGAATGTCAGGGTTGGAAGGGACCACGGGAGCTCATCCAGTCCAACCCCCTGCTCAAAACAGGACCAATCCCCTGACAGATTTTTGCCCCAAACGGCCCCCTCAAGGACTGAATTCACAACTGTGGGTTTAGCAGGCCAATGCTCAAACCACAGAGCTATCCCTCTCCCCTCACTCGACAAACATCGGGAAACCGAGTCACAAAGCAGTGAAGTGCCATGCAGTCAGTGAGAGGCATAGCTGAGAAAAGTCCACCCCCACCGTTAGATGCTACTTCTCTTCTAGAGCTAGAGTCCCAGCCCTAACCACTAGACCTTCCCATCCCTTATCAGCATTGATCCACCGCCAATGAAGGTTCAGTCCGATCTGACCCTCCCAGTATAAATGCCACCCCCTACACACCCAGATCCATGCTGAGTCCCCTTCTCACCTCCCATGCGGCCCTCCCGGTTTGACTTCACCCGCAGAAAGGTCTGTGGGGGGAGAAAGCAAAGGGGTGAGTCTCAGGCGAAGGAAGAAAACTGCTCTCATGTCGCCTCCCAGCCCAGGCTCTAAGCGGTTCACCCCAGCTGGAGAGCATGGGTGAATGGTTTCCCCTTTCCCAGAGGCATCTGCAGAGCCTCCCGCTGCCCATGGGCCAGGGAGAAAGGGGACCCCAAGTCAGACCCCCCCAGGCCCGACTACATGGCTCCAGGCTGGATTGCTAACCTCCTGCAACACCTGGCTTAGTCGATGCAATCGTGTCTCCCTCTAGTGGCAAAGTCTAGGTACTACAACCGCCAGCTACACCAGCTGGGCGAAGGGCCCCTATATCTCCCATATTTGGGGCTAGTGTCTGCGCAGCCGAAGGTCCCCTGTTCGAGTCCCTGCTGAGGGCTGTGGTCTGGTTGGTGGGGGGGGGCGCACCTGCTGCCTGTCCACCTTGTTGAGCCCGTCCTCGCAGGCCTGCGGCGACCCCTTGGGAGAGTCCATGCCATCCTGAGTGGAGATCGCTGGAGACTGGAAGGGAAGATGTGAGGGGTGAGCTTGCGCTGCTGATCATGTGGGGCTTGAACAGCAGAGGAAGAACAGTGGGATGGCTGGAGCCCCTGAGGATTGAGTGATTATGGACATTTGGTGTCCAAGCTCTCCCAGCAGGGGGCGCTGGCTGTGGGGGGGAGCTCCCGGCTACTCCAGTCCCAGACTCTCCCAGCAGGGGGCGCTGTGGGGAGTGGGGCAGGAGCGCTGGCTGTTCCAGTCTCAGTAGCTCTCTGCGAAGAATCAGTGTTCACCGCCTCTACTCTTGCCTCTTACAGCCTGTGAGCTGGGGCAATGGCTGGGCTGGGTCAGGATGGCACCCCCTGGAGTTCACCCACAGGGGAGACTTCAGCCTCTAGCTCCTTAGTGCCCCTCCCCAGGAAGGGTGATGGGGATGTGGGGGGAACCTCACGGGGGGGGGAGAGAGGGACAAAACCCCTTTGCAACAGCCATCCCCGGAGCCGGGGGGCGAGGGGAGCTTACCTGGGACGATCTCTGGGCGTCCTCCAGAGGGGTCGTGGCCTCCCTGCGGAGAGAGATGGAAAGGGTGAGCTGCCAGGGGGATGGAGAGTGCAGAGCCCCAGTGGGGCCAGTCCACAAAGCCCCCCGCCGTCCAGGGGTCTCGCTGACTCACTGGGGTAGGGATGCTCCTGTGTCTGTCCATGGTGGGGGTTCCTGTATCTGCCCATGGGGAGAGGGGAGGGGACTCCCATACCTGTCCATGGGGAGGGGAAGAGGGGCTCCCGTACCTGTCCAAGGAAGGGGGGGCTCCCTTACCTGCCCGAGGGGAGGGGGCTCCCATACCTGTCCAGGGGAGAGGGGCTCCCGTACCTGTCCATGTGAGGGGGCGGGGGGCTCCCATACCTGTCCATGGGGAGAGGGTGGAGGCTCCCATACCTGTCCAAGGGAGGGGGCTCCCGTACCTGTCCAGGAGGTGGGCGAGTCTCTCGATCTCCTGCTGCAGGTGGTGCCCCAGCTCCGTGCACTGCAGCTCCCTCTGGCAAAGGGGGCACCGAAGGGCCAATGGCTCCAGTTTCTTCTCCCCTGGGAAAAAGGAGGCAGCCTGGTCAGCCCCCCAGCCCCGGGGACGTCCCGCCCAGCTGGCTGCTCCCCCCACTACCACAGCCAGCGCTCCTGCCCCACTCCCCACAGCACCCCCTGCTGGGAGAGGCCAGGGCTGGGGTAGCTGGGAGCTCCCCCCCACAGCCAGCGCTCCTGCCCCACTCCCCACAGCGCCCCCTGCTGGGAGAGGCCAGGGCTGGGGTAACTGGGAGCTCCCCCCACAGCCAGCGCTCCTGCCCCACTCCCCACAGTGCCCCCTGCTGGGAGGGCCTGAATCTGCAAGTCCCTGTTTCGCCTAAGGGGCAGGAGGGGCTGGTTACCGAGCCAAGGTCTCTCCGGGGGGGGCCAGCAGAAGGCAGCTGGGGCCGAGGAGCCCGGGGAGCGGAGATCCCCAATCAATCAGTCTGGTCAATGAGCTGCAGCCCTCTGCGATGTGACCCCTGGAGCTTCTTCCTTCAGCCCTGGCTGGGGGTCAGGGCCTGGTTAACGAGCTATTAATCAATCCCATTGAGCCTTTGTCCCCGCTGCCTGTTGGGGTTATTGTGTCCAACCAGGGACAGCAGGGCACCTGCTGCCGGACAGAGGTGGGAGGAAGGGTCTGAATGGAAGGGAGAGATTAAGGCTGGGGGAGGACAGAAGGTTTTGCAGAGAGATCAAGGGTGTGACACTTCTTCGTTACCAGCCCATGCAAGATCAGCCCTGGTTATAGCGGCCAGAGGCAACAACTGAGACCAGCCTTCTCTCCCCCCACATTGCGCCAGGCGCTGTATGCACCCCAAGAGGCAAGGTGCGCGCAGAGGCACTGCGATGTAATCCAGGGCACTGGACTGAGGTCAGGACACCTGGGTTCCAGCCCAGCCTTTGACTTCATAGCAGCAAAACTCCCGCTGACAAGACAAACAGACAAGGGGCGTGGAGAGGGGAAACTGAGGCACAGAGCAGGCATGCTCCTCGCCCAAGGCAGTGGCAGAGCTGAGATCTCATTGGGTCTCACTGACCTCATGAAATGTTGTTTCCCAAGCAGTGGGTTGTTTTTAGCCTTCCCCTCCGCCCCCACTTCCAGTGTACTAGAGCCAAAAAGGGACCACGCTGCCTAGTTTCAATTCCATGTCCCAGGAGGCCAAAAGTCAGCCAGGTGCTTCAGTTCTGTTTATTTGCCCTCAAAAAAAAAAAAAAAAACTTTCCAGCCGCAAGGTAGAACTTCCTGTGAAACTGACGCCTGCAGGCCTCAGACAGCTGTAGGCTGAAGCGGGGTAGGGCCCCCGTCCGCAGAGACAATCTACATATCAATATTGATAGCTGAGCTTCTCACACAAGCTGATCTGGGCCCAGAAGGGAGGATCTGGGCCTTCGGAGATTTAGCCTCACTTCCCAGCTCTTCCATGGGCTCCTCGCACTGTTCAGGATTTTACTTCCTATTGAAACATCTACATTTTCACCACAGTCTGGCTCCGTGCCTCGGTTTCCCCAATCTGTAAAATGAGGATAATTATTGCTGTTTCTATCCAAAATCAGAGCCCTGTTGCACTTGGTGCTGTACAAACTCCAGGGGAGAGGTAGACCCTTCCTGGAGAGCTCTTCAGCGTAGAGAGGCAGAAGGGGTCTTGGTAACTCATTTTGCAGATGGGGAAACTGAGGCACAGAGCAGGGCTGTGACTTCCACCAGGGTACACAGGGAGTCATGGCAGAGCCAGGAATTGCAGCTGAGTCTGCGTCTAATGCCGTCACTACACGAACATCCTTCCACCATGGCAGTGGCTTAGCACACTGGCTTTCGGCCTTTGTCTGGCTTGACTATCAGATTGTGAGCTCTGTGGGGTAGGGAGGGACGGTCTCCTACCATGTGGTCTGGGCAGCGCCCGGCACAATGGGGCCCTGATCTCGGTCGGGGTCTGGGCAGCATCTGGCACAACAGGGCCCTGATTTCAGTCGGGATCTGTGCAGCGCACGGCACAATGGGGCCTTGATCTCGGTCGGGGTCTGGGCAGCACCTGGCACAATGGGGGGCCCTGATCTCGGTCGGGGTCTGGGTAGTGCCTGACACAATGAGGCCCTGATTTCAGTCAGGGTCTGTGCAGTGCCCGGCACAATGGGAGGCCCTGGTCTTAGTCAGGGTCTGTGCAGCACCTGGCACAATGGGGCTCTGATCTCGGTCGGGGTCTGGGCAGTGTCTGGCACAATGGTCCCCCCAGTTAGTGCCAGGGCAGGCGATATTTACAATATGACATCTGACTGGAGTTCCCTGACAGCACTTTCTCCCCAGCTGCCCCGTGCGGGCTCCAACTCCCGAGTTTCGCTCTGAGTCTCCACGTCAGACAAAACCCCGAAGAAGTGAAAACTCGGCTCCAAATCTCCAACTTCCACTACCAAGGGGCGGGGAGGGGAGGAACCACCAGTCAGTGCGGAGGCGGAGGGTGGGGGAAGCCTTCCCACCAGCCAGGGGCGGAGCTTTGAAGGAAACCAGGCAATTCCCAGTGGTGGGGATTCCAATTTCACTGCAAACGTGTCATGAGCTATAAGAACAACACAACAGCACAGAGGTGGGTGGGAGCGGGAGTGATTAGCTCAGCTTCACTGGGCATTTCTGTGATGGAGAGCGCTGGGCCTCAGCGCTATTGTCAGAGACCCCGACCCCAGGATGCCTCGGTTCCATTCCTGGGTCTGGAAGGGGGGTAGGGTGTCGTGGTTAGAGCAGAGGGGTGCTGGGAGCCAGGACTCCTGGGTTCTGTTCCTGGCTCTGGGAGGGGAGGGGAGTCTAGTGGCTGGAGCAGAACTCCTGGGCTCCATTCCCAGTCTAGGCACTAGCTCTCTGCATAATCTTGGGAGAGTCACTCCCCAGCGCCTCAGTTTCCCTAGTCTGTAGACTGAGGATAATGCTTCCCCCATTTCCCTGGGAGGCTGAGTCCCAATCTTTGTGCTGCTGACTCCAGACTAGGCCCAGTGAGGATGTGTCTGCAGGGGCAGGGCCGGGGGGTGTCCAGCTCCCCACCCCCACTGGACCCCTATTGCTCAGCCCCTCCCTGGCACGGGAACGAGGAGGCAGTGGATGGCTGCACAGTGTGGGGGGAGGGAGGAAATGGAGGCAAAAGTTCTGCTTGAGTTAAGAATCATGAAGGGCCATTGTCTACTCTGCCCCCCTCTCCACCCCACCTCATCTGCCAAAGACAAATCGGGAGGGTGTGTCAGCAGGCGTCATCCTGGGTTGCTTCGCAGGGGCTGGATCTGGGCTCCCCCTTCCCCTAGGGACCGGGGGCCCCCTGGGGAGAATCAGCTATGCCAATTTGTTCTCTTCACGCCCTGTCACCGCTAGGGGCCTGATGGAGAGGCCCAAAGGGGCCTCCCCCTCCCAGCCGTGCCATGGGGGGTCCCGAGCCCACCCAGCTGAGCGGAAAATAGGCTTTATGCCCCTAGCTGGGCGGCCGGTCACACCCAGGGAGCTGTGAATACATGTGAGATGTAATGGAGTCCCGGCCCGCCAGCACTGCCCCTTCCCCCTCATTTGTCACTGCCGTGGGGCGGGGTCAGGCATTCTCTTTCTGACCCAGGGGGCACTACGGGGGCGGGATTTGGCCTCAGGATCAGCTCCCCAGCCCCTCAGTAACCTGCACAGGGTCCCCATTGTGTCTTAGCTGGGAGCGTGGGGCAGGGATGGGGTACCCCTGGCCTGGGGACTGGCCATGCATGACCTTTCTGCCGGCCGGTGGGACCCAGACACAGGCTGATGCTGAGGAGGTTCGGGTCTGAGATTCCCTGCGTTTTTCGGCCAGCAGGAGGCAGGGAGATCGGGGTCCTGGGGATGATGGCACTGGAAGGGCGTTGTGGGGAGATTCTCAAGCCAAAGGAGCTGTGGCACTGAAGAGCGGCAGCATAGATCAGTGTCATGAGAGAGCGGCCTGAGCAGAGGGGCTGGGAAGTCCACCATAGATTGGAAACGCTCTGGGCAAGGCCTGGCTTTCTTTGGGCTGTTTCTGCAGTGCCTAGCACACGGAGGTCCTGGGCCATGAGTGGGGCTCCTAGGTGTTACCATAATACACCTAATAATGTACAGCCCCTAGCGCAATAGGGTCCTGGGGCTCCTAGGTGTTACCGTAATACACCTAATAAATAACCTATAGCACTCAGCACAAAAGGGTCCTCGGCCATGACTGGGACATCTGTGCGATAACTTCTGAACGCAACATCCGATCCCTTCCAAGCTTTCAGGGAATGTTTTCAGCACCGCTGATGTTGGTGAAAATCAGAGCACCGGGAAATCCTGATTTCCTCTCGACTCCGGTCCGGGCAATGTCCTTTCGGTGCCACAGGCAATGAAATCTCCCTGCTGCTGTCTACACACATCACAGGCATGGGGGCCCCAGGCCGCTCACTGGATGTAAAACAAGCGACTCGCTAGTAAATAACAATACTAGTGATTAAAGAGCTAGATAAACCCTCGCAAATTCATCGGGTGAAATCCTGGCCCTCTTGAAATCTTTGATGTCAGCCGAGCCAGGATTCCGCCTAGGGAGTTTTTAGTTGAAGTACCACCCCCGGGAGTCAGGGGATTAGGGGAGAATCTCAGCTTTCCATTTTTTTAAAGCAAATTTCTAGCCCTTGTGGTGGCAGAGAGATGCTGGGAAATGGGTCCCTAAAGGCTCTGGAACCAAAAGGAAAATACTTTGTTTCTGAGCATTTAAGGCCAGAAGGGGGAGCTAGACCATTGAGTCAGACCTCCTACACAGCACATGCTACGAAATTCCTGCCGGACCCCCCCCGTCCCATGCTGAGCCCAATTACTTTAGTTAAATCAAAGCATTTGAGTCCACAAACGGCTGGTGTCATGCGCCAACGGCAGAGACCAGGAGGGACCCAGGTGTCACAAACGCCCGAGAACTGATTAGGTGAAACATGCCCCTATGATCCCAGCCTCATGCTGCAGAGGAAGCTAAATTGCCCCCAAGATCTCTGCCCATCTGACTTGGGGAATATTCCTCCTCACTCCTAATCGGGCGATCAGTCTGACCCAGAGCAAGCCCCACCAGCCAGATAGCTAGAAAAGGGATTCTCTGGATCTGCTCAGAGCACCGGCCCACCCTGCCCCATGTCCCAGGAGAAAAAAACAGGATCCGTCTGGCCAATTGTGCATTTGGTGGGGGGTGGGGACTGGGACATTCCTTCCTGATCCCTACATGCAACCGGCTGCAGCCCTGAAGCATGAGAGTGGATTCTAGTCATTATCTTAATACAGAGCTGGGAGCATCAGGAAGCTTCCTAGGCCAAAAGGGACCTACATAACCAGCCCACCTGACCCCTGACCCACCACACACAGCCCAAATTTCTCCCAGAAGCTGGATTAAAAAACACCTATCAAAAGATCCTTACATCTCATTTTAAAGACTCTAAGCAATGGTCAGGCCATTCCTTCCCAGGAAAGCAGTACAATTTAAAATATCTGGGTATTGTTTTTAAAAATCCCTCATGATTTTTAAGTCAATTTCATGGGGGATGGGAAGACACGTGATTTTTTTTTGAAGACTTGAGAGTTCTTGAAGCTGATCCTCTGGATGAAGCATCGATCTGTTTAACCCCGTAGGCACAGGTGGGCCCATGCTGTTTGCATGCTGCCCCAGTGGTTAACAAGGTTCTTAGCCCCATTAGTAATGAGTGCCTGTGGGGGTGGGGAGGGGGACATGAACTGGATTATGGAGAAGACTTTTTACCCTGAATCTCATCCATCTGCCACTGTTCTCCTGGCAGCCTGGAGATAATGAAGGGGATGAATACACCCAGCGAGGGGATTAGCATGACAAAAAGACAAGATCCAAGAGAAAGAGGGGGCCAGCCAGGCCCACCCGAGCTCTCCCCGACTGGGTGGGACAGCCGTGCAAAGTGGAGGAGGGGGAGACTGGGTTGCTCAGCGGCTTGTGAAAAGGTTGCGTTTGTACCGTGTGGTTGACTCCTGCTGGGAGATAAACAGAGGTTGCTCTGTTGTGTGCATCGGCCCTGCCATTGCCAAGTTACCGGGAGCCCCCCCTCCGGGGCCTAGCTGCAGAGCAGGGACCCCATCCTAGCAGGATCAAAGCCAGCCTGCCCCAGACCATGCCACCCTCTTCCACGGGACAACGGGGAGACCCCTGGTGGTGAGCAAGCCCGAGCCAGTCACAGGGTTTTTCCGGGGTCCAGCAGCCTCAATGCAGAAGGCCCCTTTTCTATGACATGTTGGTTTGTCTCTATTGCAAGAGATGCCCAGAGAGCCAGGAGGGTTCTAGCCCTGGCGGCTATGGGGCAGGGGGTTCCCAGAAGGCACCGGCACTGCTACAGCTGTAGGGAGCAGTGTCGCTCTGAACACACACACACACATCCCAGCCGAGCAAGAGAAGCAGCCGCTCTCCCTGAAAGGGGTTTCCTCGCTTTAGTGTAGACACGGCGTGATACTGGGAATTTGCAGGTGCGGGGTTAAGGGTCATCAGGCCTTAGACTCCAATTAGCTCATAAAACAGTGGTTCTCAACCAGGGGTCCAGGGCCCACTGCGGGGGGCCGCGAGCAGGTTTCAGGGGGTCTGCCAAGCAGGGCTGGCATTAGACCTACCGGGGCCCAGGGCAGAAAGCTGAAGCCTGAGCAACTTAGCTTCACAGGGCCCCTTTGGTATGAGGCATCGGGCAAGTGCCCTGCTTCCTACCCCATAACATCAGCCCTGGCTTTTATATGCAGAAAACTAGTTGTTGAGACATAGGTGGGCTTTGGAGTCTTTATAGCAGGGTAGGGGGGACTCCAAAAGAAAAAGATTGAGAACCCCTGCCTTAAACTAACAATGGGACCCCAGCTCCAGAGACTGGGAGGGGTAGGACAGCCCCCCAGCCTCGGCACCCTGATGCTGGATTTTTAGGCTCGATTGTAAATTCGAGGGGCTTGGGTGAGCCATGCGGCAACGGGCGGCAAGAATGCTAGCGTCCTGTCTACACGGGCCTGCGGGTAAAACAGCGCCCTCAGTAGGATCAGGAGTGAGAGCAGTTTCCTGGACAAAGCCGGCCTTAATGAGCCCCCAGCCACGGCTAATTCAGCTTATGCTGAGCAGAAGCTCAATTTAAGCAGGCCCGAGCCTGTGGCAGAATAGACCCCCCCCCCCGGGCTTGATTCTGATCTAACCTACACCAGGGCACCTGCTGATTTACACCGCTTACTCCTGATTTATCCCGATGTGAGGAAAAAGAGAATCAGACCCACTGACTTGCCATTGGCGTCACACGCCTGCAGCACTGTAGCGATGGGGAAACTGAGGCGGGGAAATGGCTCAAGGCCCCAAAGGGAGTCAGTGATGGGGCTGCTGGCTCGTTGCCTCCCCCTGCTGTCTGCCCAGCCCATGTGATAACTCAGCGAGATTATGTGGGATCCCTAGAGTTTGCCACAGAGCTGCTGTCTGCGGTGAATTTGTCACAACCATTTTAGCCAGGGCTGTAATCTCCCAACTAGCCACGGCCTGGCAGGCCCTGACGTGCAATTGTGGTTCGCCGCAGGGAGTTAAAACAAACAGGGATGGTTTGCAGAGTGAGCGCTTGCTGGGACAGGCCGACCACGGGAAACCAAAGGGATTGAAACACCCTCCCCCCAAACAACAGAGAGTCCACCCCACAAGCACATCAATTTCAGGGGGCTCAGCAGATTTGGTGGGGGGTCAATGAAGAGAGGAAAATCCCAGCTCCAGATGTCTGGATTTGTGGCACACAGGGGCTGGGTTCTATTCCCCTCAAAGAGCTGGGGATAAAACCCAGGAGTCCTGGCTCCCAGCTCCCCCATATTCTAACCACTGAACCCCACTCCTCTCCCAGAGCTGGACATAGAAACCAGGAGTCTGGATCCCCAGACCTCCGCCCCCTACGCTCTACCCACTCCATGCTGTCCCACCTGGGAGGTTTGGCCGCTTCACTTTGGGTGGGAGGTCCAGTCCAATCGCCCCCCTCTCACATCTACCCTGACCCCGTATTCAGGGGTCACGGGCCCCAGATCATCTTAAATAGCTCCCAGGACATGAATACAGTGTGTAAGTGCACCATAACCCACCCACAGCGTCGCTCCCCGCGCATGCCCCACAGCCCGCCACTTCCCCGCCCCTCTGCGATGGCCATTCAGGGCCGGACGCAGCCGCCAGCCCCTTCAATGGCAAGAGAGAGGTCCTGGGGCCAGTCAGGGGAGGGGTGGCATCAGTGGACACCGGGGGGGAGAGGTCCCGGGATGGCAAGGTGGGGGGAGTTGGAGACAGTGAGGGGAGCTGGGGGTTACCAGGATGGGGAGCAGCCCAGAAGGCCGAGGGGAAGGGGCAGCTGGTGAATACAGTGAGGGAAAGCAGGTGTTGGTGGGGTGGGGGGAGATCCAGACAGGGCGAGGGTGGGCTGCTGAGGAGGGCAAGGAAAAGGGATGTGAACAGAAAGGCAGGAGAAGGGGTTGCCCAGGGGGACCCAGGCTTAGAGCCCCTGGGCAGGGGGGCAGACAAACCCCCCAAGATCCATCCCCCCACTTGGTTCTCTCTCCCTCTATTTTCCCCCATTCTGTCCCTCCCCCCAGTTTGCCGAGGGATGCTGGGGTGCTGCCCTCGCCCCCTACCTGGCTTGCCATGCCGTGGATTCGGGGAGCCCTTATAAGGATGCAGCCCAGACACCCCGCCAATGGGCTCCTGCCCCATCTGGGTGCGCTGGGCCTCCATCTCCTTCTCCAGCGCCAGGCAGCAGACCTGAGGCAGCTCCGACCCGCTCCGGTCCTTGGGCCTCTTGCCCGCCAGGAAGCCCCCCGGGAAGCACTCGACGTCGTCGGCGAGGTGGAAGGGGGCAAAGGGGTGCAGGGCACTGTAGCCCAGCATGCCCACCCCACCTCGCTCCAGGCTGGGGGGGCCAAAAGGTGGTGGGAGGGGCAGCAGCTGTGGGGGATAGTCACGGCTGGCGGGCGCCAAGCGGTTGGGGTGGGGGTACACCAGGGAATAAGCCGCGCCGAGGAAGGGCAGCTGGGACGGTTTCTCCATGGCGACTGGCACCCCAAAGTGGTGGGGCTGCTGGCACGGGGTGCTGGTGCTCCGGGTGCCCTCCGAAGTGGAGGCCAGGACCAGGAGGGCTGGGGACGCCAGGGGGTTCAGGAGGCCGGGAGAGTTCTCCATCGTGCCACAGCACGGGGACCTAAGGGGAGAGAGAGACAATTAACCAATGGGCTAGGGGGCGCCATGCTGCAAGGAGCGGGGCTGGGGCTCAGCAGGGGGCGCCGTGCTGCAGGGAGTGGAGCAGGGCTCAGCAGGGGGCGCCGTGCTGCAGGGAGCGGGGCGGGGGCTCAGCAGGGGGCGCCGTGCTGCAGGGAGCGGGGCGGGGGCTCAGCAGGGGGCGCCGTGCTGCAGGGAGTGGGGTGGGGGCTCAGCAGGGGGCGCTGTGCTGCAGGGAGTGAGGCGGAGTTCAGCAGAGGGCGCTGTGCTGCAGGGAGCAGGGCTGGGGCTCAGCAGGGGGCGCCGTGCTGCAGGGAGCGGGGTGGGGGCTCAGCAGGGGGCGCCGTGCTGCAGGGAGCAGGGTGGAGGCTCAGTGGGGGTGCTTCCCCCTGACAGTCAGTGCTAACCCCAATGCCCCAGCATGGCACTAGGGGGCACCGTGCTGCAGGGAATGGGGCGGGGGCTCAACAGGGGGCACTGTGCTGCAGGGAGCATGGGGGCTCAGCAGGGGGTGCTCTCCCCTGGCAATCAGTGCCATCCCCAGAGCCCCAATGCATCATAGGGGGCAATGTGCTGCATGGAGTGTGGGGGCGGGGCTTGGGAGGGGTGCTTACCTATCTGAATCAGTGCTGACCCCACTGTGGCGCTAGGGGTCGCTGTGCTGCAGGGAGCAAGGTGGGAGGTTCAGCGGGGGGTGCTCTGTCCTCGCAGGAATGGCTGGCCCCACTACCCCAATGAAGCACTAGGGGGCACTGCGCTGCAGGGAGCGAGTGGGAAGCTCAGTAAGGGGCCCCCGGCCGTGCTGGCTCCAGTGCCCAAGTGTGGCTCTAGGGGGCGCTGTGCTAAAGGAGCCTAGCATTGCTCACAATCAGCCACCCTTTGGAAAGCTGCTGAACGGTCTCTGCTAGGTCCCAAGTTGTGTCCAAGCACACGGGGCCAGTTCTCAAACCCGACCTGCCATCTTCATCTAGACAGCGCTCAAGCAAAGCCGAATTCTCCCCCTGTCTTGGTGGGCCTCTCAGTCATTGTACAAAGGCCAAATCCTCAGCTGGTGCGAACCATCCTAAGCTCAGTCAGCTGAGACTCACAAATGTATTTGGGCACAAGCTTTCGTGGGCTAGAACCCACTTCATCAGATGCATGGAGTGGAAAATCCCACTCCATGTTAGTCTCGAAGGTGCCACCGGACTCCTCGTTGTTTTTGCTGATACAGACTAACATGGCTACCCCTTGTCAGCTGAGACTATGGCCCACAGATGTGTAGGAGGGTTTATGACCCAGGGCCATCCGAGGGGAGGCAAATGGGGCAATTTGCCCCAGGCCCTGGGCCCCCACAAGAGTTTTTTGGGGCCTTTGGAGCGTGGTCCTTCACTCATTCTAGAGGCCCTGGAAAACTCTCACAGGGCCCAGGCCCCCAAAGCTTCTTCCACGCTTGAGTCTTCAGCGGCAATTCGGCAGCGGGGGGTCCTTCCGCTTTGGGACCTGCTGCCGAAGTGCCAGGTCTTCGGGGCACTTCGGAGGCAGGTCCTGGAGTGGAAAGACCCCCCGCTGCTGAATTACCACCAAAGCGGGGGACCCCTGCTGCCGAAGACCCCAGGCCCCCTGAATCCTCTGGACGGCCCTGTTATTACTCGTGAAGTCACTTCTGTCTCTGGCAGATATTCTGCTGTAAGCAGGGTTGAAATATCCATCTGGAGCTTGGAAAACTTCAAGACTTTTGTTTTACTCCACTATATACGAAGCTCCTCTAGATGGGCAGATATGTAGCATAATCTATAGCTAGACAGGCACAAATACATTATTATCCCTATTTTACCAATGGGGAAACTGAGGCACTAGAGCAGCAACATGTTTCAGCGGCATAGCTGGGGATAGCAGCCTGGAGTCCCGACTCTCAGTGCCCACTTCTTGCATCACTAAACCCCACTCCCCTCCCAGAACTAGGGATAGAACCCAGGCGTCCTGATTCCCAGTCTGTGCTTTAACCACTAGATCCCGCTCCCCTCCCAGAGCAGGCACGCAGTCCTGCCTCCCAGCCCCTGCTCTACCCACTCGCTCTGCGTGTTCCCATGTGGATCCTCTCTGGTCCTGGGGCTCAATGTTATCCGGCAACCCCCGCAGGTGGAAACGCAGGCGGGGAGCACCTAACACCCCCCTCCTAGCCCTGTGGTTCCCTCGCAGCTGGGCCGGCCGGACTGTGGGTGGTCTGGGCGGGTGAATTACAAGGAATCAAGGAAGACCCCCTGATGGGACAAAGGGGAAAGTGAAGAGAGCAGTCAGATAAACAGCTGCTGGGGGCGGGGGGCGAGTGCCTGAGCCAATGGGCCGGGACTGTGGCTCAGGCGGGCTCCAGAGAATGGGCTGGGAATTGGGGGGTGGGGGGGCTGGGTCAGCAGGGAAGGGCCAGGCAGGGGTGTGAATCACTGACCCAAGGGGCAGGATACAGGATGCTGCTGGTGGGGGGAAGGAGGGATGTGCCTGTTTGTGGATTGCTCCCCCCCCCACCGCCCTGCAGGGGGGCACTTAATCCCATTACTCGGCCATTAAAGGCAAATTACTGCCCCTTTCTCCAGGCATTTGCACATGCTGCACCCCCGCCCCCTCACACACACTCGCAGAGGAGAGAGAATCCGGGCCCTTCTCTCTTCCTGGGCTGCAGGGGGCCCACAGGGCCTGATTCTCCTCCGGCTAACACCAGGGTAATTTCACTGGGCCAAATCCCCAGCTGGTGTAAATGGGGCAACACCGCTTTACCCCAGTTGGGGCTCAGGGAGTGACATCTACAGCCCGTTTACACCCGCTGGGGGTCTGCTCCCGTTTGCCCCAATGGATCGATGCAGATTTACACCAGGTGGGGATCTGGCCCTTTGAGGCCAATGCAGTGGCACCCCTCTACACCAGTGTATGCAAGAGCAGAATTTGGCCCAGTAAGTTATTAGCAGCTTCCAGGATTTGTGTTTGATTGGGAGCAGCATCACTGCTATTGAGGCCAGCGTGTGTGTGTGTATGTGTGTGTGTGTTTGTGCAGGCAGAAGCATGTGTATTTGTGTGAGGCCAGCGTGTGTGTGTGTGCGTGCGTGCAGGCAGAAGTATGCATATTTGTGTGAGGTCAGCATATGTGTGTGTGTGTGTGTGCGCGCGCGTGTACTTGCAGGCAGAAGTATGCGTATTTGTGTGAGGTCAGCATATGTGTGTGTGTGTGTGTGTGTGTGTGTCTGTGTGTGTCTGTGTGTGTGTGTGTGCAGGCAGAAGCATGTGTATTTCTGTTAGGCCAGCATGTGTGTGTGCGTGTGTGTGTGTGTGCAGGCAGAAGCATGTGTATTTGTGTGAGGTCAGCATATGTGTGTGTGTGTGTGTGTGCAGGCAGAAGCATGTGTATTTGTGTGGGGCCAGCATATCTGTGTATTTGTGTGTGTGTAGGCAGAGGTGTGTGTGTTTGTGCAAGGCCAGTGTGTGTGTGTGTGTGTGTTACCAGGCAGAGGCATGTGTATTTGCGCTTAACTTGAAGCAGATGCTAAAGACCAATTGAACGTAAAGCATGTTCTCAAACTGGAACTCCAATTTATGCCAATGTAAATCCCTGCGGATCAAGAGCTTGTTCCAGATTTACACACATGCAACTGAGATCAATATCAGACTCCACTGGGCCAGTCCTCCTCGGCCAGCGGGCCTGATCCAGCGCCCTGGGAAACCAAGGGAAAGCTGCCTGCTGGCTCCGGATCAGCCCCTGCCACCGAGTCCCTCCTGATTTCAGTTCATAACAAAATGTTTCCCCACAAAAGCTTTTAAGGGAAGGAAAAAAAAAGCCAAACAAACCATCAGCCACCACCACCACCGCCACCAGAATAACAGAGCCAGCCCCCCATCGCCCCCCCCCAACAACCACAACCCTAGAGAAAACCACTTTCACCCACTCTCGGTGTAAATCCGCGAGGTGCCAATGCTTACTTATGCCCACTGGGGAGCTGGCCAAGCTCGTCCAACTGCTGCTTTGGGGTTTGTCTTGTTTAATCCAGTTAGTGAAATCAAAGAGCCTTTTAAAAATATTATTTCTGAAAATTCTCACTCAACATCCAGGCTGTGAAGAAAGGGCCTGATTCTCTTCTGGTGCTCCCCAGGATAGACCAGAACCATCCCCCCGGCCCGATCCTGCTCGCAGTCACAGCGAGGTGAATCAAAATAATTCAGGGCCACCCAGAGAGGGGGGCAAGTGGGGCAATTTGCCCTGGGCCCACAGGGGCCCCCACGAGAATTCTATAGTATTGCAACTTTTTTCATGGAAGGGGCCCCTGAAATTGCTTTGCCCCAAGCCCCCTGAATCCTCTGGGTGGCCCTGAGATCATTGACACCACTGGAGTCACGCTGGCATAAGCGAGGTCAGAATCAGGCCAGAGGGGTCCAAAATATTGCTCCTCGTTCCATGAACCCCGGGTTAAACCTGGCCATGAGTTGCTATGGGGGTAAATCTGGAACAATAGACCCAAGTCCATGCTCCCCGCAGGTGTAAATCAGGAGTGATCCTCACAGAAGTCAACGGAGTTAAAGGTAAGTGAGAAGAGAAGCCGGTGCACTGCTGTCACCGGCATCCTGATTTACACCAGTGTAAAGAGCAAAATTTGGCCCTGTGATGGATTTTTGTCACCGAAAGCCATATGAAATAAGGGCCCGCTGCCGCTTTTCTACTGAGGCAGTGGAGTTTATTCCTGATTTACACCAGGGCGAGCAGAGAACTGGGCACACTGCAGTGGAGTTTATTCCTGATTTACACCAGGGGGAGCGGAGAACTGGGCACACTGCAGTGGAGTTTATTCCTGATTTACACCAGGGGGAGCGGAGAACTGGGCACACTGCAGTGGAGTTTATTCCTGATTTACACCAGGGGGAGCGGAGAACTGGGCACACTGCAGTGGAGTTTATTCCTGATTTACACCAGGGGGAGCGGAGAACTGGGCACACTGCAGTGGAGTTTATTCCTGATTTACACCAGGGGGAGCGGAGAACTGGGCACACTGCAGTGGAGTTTATTCCTGATTTACACCAGGGCCAGGAAGAGTTATTGCCTCTCCGGGGTAACGTCTGCCCCCCACCACATTCCTGCATGGTTAGTCACCCCACAGCCCTGGAACAGTACAGCCCCCACCCGACCCTCCTGATCCCCTCCCCACCCCCCAGAAATACCCCAGTGGGTCACTCACCAGAAGAGAGAGAACTGGGGCCCGGGGCTGGATTTCCCCACAGCACAGCGAGAGGTCCAGGTCCAGAGCGCTGGGGAGGCTGAGGGCTGCGGCTGGGGAGAGCCAGCTCCGCTCACTGGGCAGCTGCTCAATGCTCTTTCTTCTCTAGGGTCAGGCTAGCGAGGGTCGCCCCCCAGCCCCCTCCCTTCCTTTCACTTTCTGTTGTCAGGATGTTTCCACGCACACAGACTCACACAGTGATAGGCAGCCACAACCACATACATACACCACACAGACACAATCACACACAGACCAAGTCACACAATAACAGGCAGACACACAACTGCACACAAACACCACACGGATACAATCACACAAGGACAGAGTCACGCAATAACAGGCAGACAGAGTCACACACTTACACAACACAGACACAAGCACACAGAGATAGACTCACACAATAACAGGCAGACACACAACTGCACGCATACACCCCAAAGACACAATCACACATGGACAGAGTCACACAATAATAGGCAGACACACAACACACGCCTATACCACATAGACACAATCACACACACACAGACACACAATAACAGGCAGCACACAACCACATACACACACATTCTGACAAACGACAGAGACACAATCATACACGCACAGTAATATAGACCCAATCCACACACACACACACACACACAGAGTTACACAAGTGTGTGCACATGCACACAAAATAGGCTCAAACACTGATGCATGCACGGGTACACACATAGACTCGCACACTCACTCCCACACACACATATATCCCCACAATCCCACGTGCCACACAATCACACAGCTACACCAGGACACATTGAGCAAGTCACACCTACAATAACACACAGACACATGGAGTCACTCACACAGTGTCACACACGCCTAAAAAGCGGTTCCTAGAGACACAATCACACACCCAGACACTCACGCAACCATTTTTCCCCTCTTTGATCATCCAGCTAGTCCATCCCTCTCAAACTCCGCTTAATTCTGTCTCTCCCCCTTTATTTCTCCTTCCTCTCCCCCATTTACCTCCTTCTTTTCTTCCGGGGCCAGTTCCCTAGAGGGGCCGATGTGGGGGTGCAGGGATCTATCTCTCTTTCTGTTGCATTTTCACTTTCCCCCTTTCTCTCCTTCAGCAAAGAACTAATTTGGGCCCCTCGTCTGCTTTGCTTCTTCCTTTTTGCTGCTGCTCAACTCCCCCCCCCCCTCCATGCCCCTATCCCTTCCCCAGCTCAATCCAAGAGCCTCAAGCTCAGGGGTTAAGGCAGGGCCACCAAGGGGGGGGGGGGCAAGGGGGGCAATTTGCCCCAGGCCCCACAGGTGCCCCCACAAAAGTTTTTCAGGGGCCCTGGGAGCAGGGTCCTTCACTTGCTCTGGGGGCCCCAGAAAATTCTTGTGCGGCCCAGCCCCCCGGAGCTTCTTCTGCTCCAGGTTGTCAGTGGCAATTCGGCGGCGAGGGGAGGTCCTTCCACCCCAGGACCCACTGCCGAAGTGCTGGGTCTTTGGCAGCAATTCGGTGGCAGGGACCCCCTGTTGCCGAAGATTCCAGACCCCCTGAATCCTCTGGGCGGCCCTGGGTTAAGGACGCACTTGCTGGCTCGGGATGGGGCAGCGCTGGCTGCTGGTGGCTGCTTCTTTGAGGAGAGAGTTAAAAAACCTGAGTGTGTTGAGTCTTGAGAAAAGAAGGCTGAGGAGGGACCTGAGAAGAGTCTGCCCCTCCTTTAAGGCCGTGGGACCCAATTGTTTTCAGTCACGGCCCCCCTTTCCTGGTCATTCCCCGCACCCCCCCAGGAGCTGAGGCCGGGAGCTGGGCTGCAATCGGGGTGCCGGGAGCAGGTCCTCAGCCGGGGCTGGAGCTGAGGCCGTGGTTGGGGCCAGGAACCGGGGGCCGAGGCCAGGAGCAGAAGCTAGAGGCCACGGGCCACGGGCCGGGCTGGGGCAAGAGCTGTGGCGGTGGCCATGGCCAGGAGTGGAGCTGCAGTTGGGGCTGGAGCTGGAGCCGGGAGTGGGGCCAGTTGTCCTCCATGTCCCTCAGAAGGTAGGACAAGAAGCAATGGGCTTAATCTGCACCAAGGGAGACGCAGGCTAGAATTAGGACTAGGGGGAGCTTCAGCTCTGGATCGGGCTTCCAAGGCGGGAGCTCGGGGACTCCCCGTCCCGGGAGGCTTTTAAGGACAGGTGGGACAAACCCCAGTCCTTGGTCCTGCCTCAGCGCGGGGGGCTGGACTTGCCGACCTATCAAGGTGGGTCCCCTCCCGCCCGACGTTTCTTCGATTCGATGTGCTGAGTTATCCTGTGCCCGCCTTTTACTTTAGCCACAGAGGAGGTGATGGGACTCCGAGCAGGGGGAAGGACCCCAGCTTTGCGCTGGCTCTGTCCCTCCCTCCCTGCTCCCTTGGAGGTGTGTGACAGTGAGCTGAAAGCCAGAAGGGACCGTTGGGTCATCTCGTCTGAACTCCCCTCTAACGCAGGCCAGCAAATGTCACACCGGTCCCTCCCCGTACCGAGTCCTACGCCTGGTGAAAGCATCTTCCAGAAAGGCCTCCTGTCCAGGAGTGGCAGAAGCTCCTTAAACGTGGGGGGGCCACCAGTGCCTGAACTGTGGCCCCACCTGCTCGTACCGCCCCTTCCCACGAGACCACGCCCCTTCACCACAAAGCCACGCCCTCTTCCCACTTCTTCCCCCCCACAGGCCCTCCCTCACTCCTCCTTACCCCCTCGCCCCAGTCGCTCACCCTCCCACTTTTAAAAGTGATGGGGACCATAGTCGCCTGGCAGCCCCTGTTCCGGCACCTCTGCTCCCGCCTGGATCTGGAGAGTTCAAGAGACGATGAACCCTCCACTTCCCCGGGGAGTTCGATCCAGGGGTTAATTCCTCTCCCTGTTAAAAATCGGTGCCTCGTTCGATGTTCAATCCATCTGGCTCTAACATCTCGCCATTGGCTCTTGTGAGAAGCTGAACAGATCGGCCCCTTTAAGCCGTTCACCGTCAGGCATTTTTCTCCAGCCCTTGAATCATTTCTGACTCTTTTTGCTGTATCCCCTAGACCATGGGTGGTGCATAGGCTCCCCCTTCGGGGAGGCTAGCCCCACAGCCCCACCCCTTCCACATGAGGCCCCCACGGGCGGAGAAGCCCTGGAGTGGCCAGACCCCCGAGCCCGCCACTCATGCCCTAGACCCCCCTTCTCCTTCAGAGCTGGGCTAGAGCCCAGGTGTCCTGACTCAGAACAAAGAGCATCGGCCGCACTCTCAGAGTGGGGGGGACTCTATCCCGGGAAGCAGTGACCCTGACCAAGATTTGGCGGCCGTGGCCCAGAATCAGCTGAACATGATGCGCAACACTGGGGCCAAAAGGGCTAATGGGATCCCGGGGTGCATCAATAGGGGAATCTGGAGTGGGGGCAGAGAGGTGATTTTCCCTCTGCATCGGGGACTGTGGGGATCACTGCTGGGATCCTGTGGCCACTTCAGGCACCCACAACTCAAGCAGGACGTTGACAGATCATAGACGGTTCAGAAGAGCTACAAGAATGAACAAAGGACTAGGGAAAACACAGAAACAGACTCCAGGAGCTCTGCTGAGTCAGCATAACCACGAGAGGTGAAGGGGTGACTTGAATGCAGGCTAAACGCACCGACGTAGGGGACAAATATTTAACGGGAGGCTCCTCGGGCTAGCCAAGAACAAGAAAACATGCGCCAGTGGCTGGAAGCTGAAGCTAGACAAATTCAGACTGAAATAAGGTGTAAATACTTAACGGGGGAGAGTAATTAACCCAGGTTTGTGGCGGATTCTTCATCACTGACAATTTTTAAACCAGGTTTGGCTCCGTTTCGAAAAGCTCTGCTCTAGGGACAGTTCTCCAGCCTGGGTTATCCAGGGGGTCAGACTAGATGATGGAATGGACCCTTCTGGCCTTGGAATCTATCAATCCCCGCCTCCCCACCCATAGGTGCCCACTCTGTGGGTGCTCCGGGGCTGGAGCACCTACAAGGAAAAATTAGTCGGTGCTCCGCACCCACTGGCAGCCAAGCTTCTCCTTTCTTGCCTCTTTCTGCCCCCCCATCCCCGCTCCTCCCCCTCCTTCCCAGTGCTTCCCACCCCCACCCACCCATGCACCCCAGCTGCCACCTAACAGCTAGGACTTTCCGGGAGGGAAGGGGAGGAGTGGTGACACAGCGCACTCAGGGGAGGAGGCTGAGAAGAGGAAGGACAGGGATGCGGGCTTGGGGGAAGGGGGTGGGATGGGGGCAGGAAGGCGGCAGGGCTGGGGTGGGAAAAGGCCGGGTGGGGCAGGGACGGCGTGGAATGGGGGTGGGGTGAGGGCAGTGCAGGGGCAGGAAGAGGTGGTGAGAGGCGGGGTTGAGCACCCACTGGGCAGAGGGGAAGTCGGCACCTATTCCCCCACCCACTTTAACCATTAGACACCACTCCTCTATCCCAGAGCTGGGGATGGAACCCAGGAGTCCTGACTCCTAGCCCTTCCCGCTCCAATTTTTCAGCATTTCTCTCCTGTCCTTGCTCCAAGCTCTATGGCGATGTTCCCAGATCAGTCTGCTCCTGTCACCATATCCTTGCAAACACTCCCCCAGGCTCTCAGGGGCTGCTCCAGCCCTGGCGGGGGTGGGTGGGTGGGTGTGTGTGTCAGAAAAGACTCCAGCTGTGACTGTGGGCAAGTCACCCCCCAGCCCCCACCCTGTCTGTGCCTCAGTTTCCCCACCTGCAAAATGAGGAGGATAATTTTTCCTTTTCCGTCTTGTCTAGTTCAGTGTTGAGCTCTTTGGGGCAGGGGCTGGCTCTCACTCTGTGATAGTGCAGCACCCAATGCAATTGGGGTCTGGAGCTCAGCTGGGGTCTGTGCAGAGCCTGGCATTCAGGGAGGGGAGTTGGGGGGTCAGGACTCCTGGGTTCTCCTCCCAGCTCTGGGAGGGGAGTGGGATCTAGCGGTTAGAGCTCAGGGGGGCTGGGATCAGGACAATAATGGGCACCAAGGAGCCCCTAGCAACCCTCCTGTGTCTTGTTCTCAGCTCATGAGAGAACCTGGTGCCTCCCTACTGCAGCTCAACGCCCCCACCTTTATACTCAGCCTCCGGCTGCTTGGTGCCATCTAGTGGCGAAAACGGGAAGTTCCCTCCTCCAGACCCAGACCCAGCCCAGCTGGATTCCCAGCCAAACCAGGCATCCCTGCTCCCAGCACAAACTGGAACAGGCTGCAGGAGAGAAGCGCAACCAGCCAGAGATTATAACAACCCTCTCCCTCACTGCTCTATCCTCTGATCTGGGTCTACTCCTGGGTGGGGGAGATGGGATGGAGCGTCACGTGCCTGCTTCTTGTTAAATTGCACCGCCACTTACATACTGCCCAGAAAAGTCTGAGGGGTGGGGCAGGGGGCAGAGGGTCCTTCACAGCACATGGGGCTGAACCGCAAGCTCAGATGCTGATCCAGATCTGGGCTTCCCAGCAGGCTGGGGAATTAGGGACTGGGGTCTCTGTCCTTCCCAGAAGTCTCCTCTCGCCTTCTGTTACCAGCTCTGCCCGTTACTTTGGGGCACACTCATTTATTAGGGTCACTCTTCTGGGGCGGGGGGGTGTTCTGTACTTCTACCAATGTGCTGCTTGTGTCACTTGGGTTCTCAGACGGAGTTCTACCCTGCTGCAGTGGGTGATACCAGTCAGCTGCGTGTTCTTGGGGAAGCAGGGTGCAGTATCGAGTCTGCCTGCCTCATGAAGGACACCCCCACCCCCCAGCCGCTGCTTAAACCAAAACCGATTAGAAAACAGACGTACAGAAAGCAATGAAAAGGCCACGGGAGACGCACCGAACCCCCCTCCCTCCCCCCGACAAGGGTGACAGGGTTAAGGCAACTCCCCTGGCCTCATCTACATCAAAGATGGGACGAGGAGGCATCTCCATTAGCACACAGAATGGAGAACAGAGATCCCAAGGCAAGAACCGCACTGAATTCTGGGAGCAGAAAAGCAGGGATGCACTGCATGATGGGAGATGTCTGCTCCAGATGTCAATGAATCTACACCTGCCCACCCCCAGCTCAATAGTGATCAGACCAATTCTAGGAATGAATCCTTGACTGATATCCAAAATACTGAAGCAGCCTAGTTGCATTTTGAGCTCCCTTGAAGGAACACCACCCACAGCCAGGAATGATCAGCCCCTATTGTCTAGCCTAAAGCAAACCCCTGAGTGATCAGTTTACCCATAAACAAATCTAGTGTTCTCCTTTGAACCATGGTTGTTTCCCTACAAGTAACCCCTATCCACTCTCAAGTGCATTCTGATGCCTGGATCCAAACTCTGCATCAGTTCCACTGGGACTTCATCTTCTCCTGACTGACCGTGCTAGGGGCTCTGCCTGTCTCCAGCACTCAGGACCCTGAGCGACCACAATCACCTGGGAACCCCGACCAGTTTAAGCTTCAGGGTGCAGTGAGACTCCATCTCTCTGTTTTCTTTTCTACTTCGGGTATAACTTTCTAACCCTGACTTGGTTGATCAGGTACAGCTTTCTATATATAATTTTTGTAACCTTTAATAATGTAACTTTTATGTTGGTTTGGGCTCCTTGCGTAGTTATCACTATGATTCAATAAATAACTTTTATGGTTCAGCTGGTTGCTTCCCTCTCTCTCACTCTGAACTTTACTCTTTTGTGTTTTTAGCTTCCCCCATTTACTCTGCAGCAACACTTCTCTTACCGAACCTCAAGATCCCTGCAGCGCCCAAAAATCCGGTGGGGTTTGCTCATCCAGCGGGTTTCACGTTACAAAACAATTGTAACGTGAAAGTGGGGATAGGAACACACTGAACCTGGGACATACGAAGGTGGCAGCTTGGATGTGCTGCTCGACCGAGACTGCTGAGTCCAGGGGCACATAAGGGGTCAGTTTGAGAGTGCTGACTGACCTGGTCCACTCAGACGTGTCTGTGTGTGTGTCCGTCCATCCTGCAGGGTAGCTCCATTGGGAGGGGACTTGCAGTAGGGAGAAGCGGAGCTCCATGTGAGAACACAAGTGACACAAGCAGCACGTTGATAGAATTACAGGACACACACACACACCCCGAAAAGTAACCCTAATAAATGAATGTGCAAAGTAACAGGCAAATCTGGTAACATGGGGCTACCCTGCAGGACCTCGGTTCCCCCGGGCTGGGTTCTTCCAGCGCCAGGATCAGATGAACACACACACACACACACACACCCATGAACAGAGCCCGTCTGAGCGGACCAGGTTAATCAGCACTCCCAAGCTGGCCCCTTATATGTCCCTGGACTCAGCAGGCTGGGTCGAGCAGCACCTCCAAGCTGTCACTCTCCTATACCATGGGCGCCGCACCAGAACAGAGTAACCCTGGACAGGCTGGGTCAAGCAGCACGTCCAAGCTGCCACCCTCGTATGTCCCAGGTTCAACACGTCTCTATCCCCACTTTTACTTTGCAATTGTTCTGGCAGCAACCCTCTGGATGAGCAAACCCCACAGGATTTTGGGCATTGCAGGGATCTTTAGCTTAGGTGTACGAGGAGCATTGCTGCAGAGCGAAGGAGGAGACCAAAAACACCAACAACAGGGAGAGAGAGAGAAGCAACCAGCTTAATCATGAAAGTTATTTATTGCCAAGTAATAACCATATGGGAGCCAAACAAACAAAAGAGTGATGGTATTAAATCTAACTTAAACTTGATTATAAAGGTCAGGTTTAGAAAACTGTAACTGATCGCACAAGTCAGGGTCAGAAGGCTACACCTAGGGAGAGAGAGAGCTGACTTCTCACCACTCCGTGAAGCTTGAATCGATCGGGGGGGCCCAGGTGGTACCTGAGGGTCCGGCGTGCTGGAGACAGGCAAAGCCACCAACACAATCAGTCAGAAGAAGATAAAGTCCCAATGGGACTGATGCAGAGTTTGGATCCAGGTATCAGAACACCAAGGAATCCAGAGCATGGGGAGGGGTTTTTGTAGGGAAACAACCACAGTTCAAGGGGGAACACTAGATTTGTTTGTGTGTGAACAAGGGAGAATAGCAACATTGCTTTGTTCAGGCTAGACATGGGAGCTGCTCACTCCTGGCTTTGGGCGGTGATCCTTGGAGGGAGATCACAATGCAATTAAGGAGTTTCACTATTTTGTATACTAATAAAGGATTTATTACTAGAATTGGGCTGATCACTGCTGAGCTGGGGGTGGGCAGGTGTAGGTCCATTAACATGTGGAGCAGAGATCGCCCATGATGCAGTGCGTCCCTGCTTTTCTGGTCCCAGAGTTCCCTGCGGCTCTTGCCCCGGAATCTCTGTTCTCTGTTCTGTGTGCTCATGGAGGTGCCTCCTTGTCCCATCTTCGATGCAAATGAGGCCAGGGGAGTTTCCTTAATCCTGTCCCCCTTATCCGAGGGGTTTAGGGGTGTCTCCCACGGCCTTGTCAATGCTCTTTATAAGTCTTTCTTCTGATGGGTTTTGATTCAAGCAGAGGTAGGGGGGAAGGAGAAGGTCTTTTGTCAGTCAGACAGGCTGAGTACTGCGCCTTGGCTCCCCAGGAACACAGAGCTGCTAGGTAACACTGGCTGCGGCTGGATCTCCCCCACGCCACACACAATATTTAACCTGCCTTTGAGCAGGCCCAGGAGAGCGTCTTTCCGCTCAGGTCTTCATTCCAGGATCTTTGTGGGGCCTGCTGCTTACTTAGGGGATGGGGATGGGTCGGCAGCTGTTGTTTGGCGCAGCCATGGTGCGCACGGCCCAGCACTCGCGTGCAACCCTACAATAGTAAGCCGAGACGTGCAGGCCAGACATCACAAGCAACCCTACAATAACAAACCAGTGCCTCTTAACTCCAGCCTGTTCTCATCCAACTCCTCTCCCCTCCCAAGCGCAGAGCCCCACTGCTTTCAAGAGGCCAGCCGCAGCACTGGCTCTACAGGGAGTGTGGAGGAGATAAAGAGCATTTCTCAAACTCACCAGCAGGGGGAGCTCAGCTCCCATCCATCTCCCCACGCCCTCACCCTCCGAGTCCCCTCCTGACATACAGGTGGCCAAGCTGCCCCTGCCCTGCTATGGACTGTCCACTCTCCCCAGCAGGGGGCGCTGCATGCATCAAATGCACAAAGTCGCCTCTGGCTCTTCTCAGCCTCTGAGAAGCCCCCTGGTGGAACTGGGAGGATGGGAGATGTGGTGACTTGCAATGGCCAGACCCCTCCCATTGGCCCCTCTGCAGCTGTTCGGGCAAACTCTGCCCCAGGTGTGCGTGTGAAGGGAGGGGAGAGCAATGGAAGTAGCCCCGGGCTTCTTCTGCATCATCTCAGCTGCTACAGCAGGGTTATTATTTGTATAACCACCAAGCTTTAGAAGTGCCCAGCTAAGATCAGAGCCCTGTCATGCCAGGTGTTGCACAGACCCTGCCTGAGATCAAGGCCCCATTGTGCCAGGTGCTGCACAGACCCTGAACAAGATCAGAGCCCCATTGTCATGGGCACTACACAGACCCCGAGATCAGGGCCCCCGTTGTGCCAGGCGCTGCACAGACCCTGAACCTAGCTCTCAATCCCATTATGCTAGTTGCTGTACAGTGAGAGACGGTCCAATGCCCTAGGCAGTTTATAATCTAAATAGACAAGGCAAACTAGGAAACAAAGGCAGGAAGAGACTTAGCTGGGGATAGAACCCAGGTGTCCTGAGGCCCAGTCCAGGGCACCATCCCGCACTGCCTCTCAGTCACAGAGCCTGCTTTTGCCATTGGCTGAGACCCAATCCTCGCAATGTACATACTGAAAAACTTCCCCCCACACCGCCCCCTGCTGTTGGGATTCACCCCTGCCCTGGGGTGAGCAGGGAGCCCACAGCCTGTTCAGTAGGGAGGGGAATCAGGGTCCATTGTGGGTATTTATGGCCGTAGATACCAGTCCTGGAAGAAACTGGGCTGAGACCCCACCCAACTCATTTCCCCTGGAGGTCGCCCCATGGCCTTCAGCTGGGATAGGCTGAGCTCGGGGACCCCAGCGTGGATTTGGAGTGACTCTGGATTGACTCAAATTTAAGAGCAGAAGCCAGAATCCACCCATCTGGTGATTTAGAGATGAAAGGATCCCTAATCTGTTATATGCCAGCCACCCCACCCCCTGCCAATCTAGACAGGAGTTCAAAGTCACCTCTCTCTGTTTGCTCTGTCCTCAAAGAGGCCGGCACAATATTACCCTAACAGAGACCTGTGACCTTCCCTACTGTTTCTAGCCGGCTGCCAAATTATTTAACCCTTTCACTGCTAACACATTTCTGATCCCCCCTCACCCCCGCCCCATTCAAAGAAACTTAATATTGTCATTTTGATTCCTTTTATCCGTGGATAGTCAGGAGGGGCCCAGGGGGTTGGGCACCAGCCAGGGAGTCAGGATACCTGGGTTCTTTTCCACAGCTTCACTTCTCAGCTGCAGGGTGAGGCCCTGAGCAAGGGGGTTGGATTGAGGACACACAGGCAGCGTTCAGTCTGGTGTTTCCTGGCTGGCGAGAGCTTGGCTTTGCACCCTTAGTATTCATTGAACTGAGGTTTTGTCTCATTATCCGTAGTAATTATTTTTACAACCTTTAGGTGCCGGGTCATGGCCCAGGACCCCAGGGTGCCAGGTGCTGTACATTATTCATTAGGTGTATTACAGTAGCGCCTAGGCGCCCAGTTATGGCCAAGGACCCCAGGGTGCTAGGAGCTGTATGTTATTTATTAGGTGTATTACGGTAGTGCCTAGGTGCCCAGTTATGGCCCAGGACCCCAGGGTGCTAGGAGCTGTGTGTTATTTATTAGGTGTATTACGGTAGTGCCTAGGTGCCCAGTTATGGCCCAGGACCCCAGGGTACCAGGTGCTGTGCATTATTTATTAGGAATATTATGGTAGTGCCTAGGCGCCCAGTTATGGCCAAGGACCCCATGGTGCTAGGTGCTGTATGTTATTTATTAGGTGTATTACGGTAGCTGTCTTGCTGAGGCCAGGACTGAGCTCAGGGCCCAGTGTGGGGTTAAAGCAGCTTTATACTGGTCTAATGGCATCCAGACATGGGGCTGTATCCCAGTCAACCCCCCCCACCCCCCCTGGGCCCCTCATTCCCCTCTCTGGCCAGCCCCTCACCCCCCACTCCACTCCAGTCCACCCCTCCCCTACCAGCCCTCACCCCTCCACTCTGGCCAGCTCCCACCCAGCCAGGCCCCTATCTCACGACTCCAGCCACTCCCCCATTGCCAGACCTCTCTCCCCACAATCCTTCTCATCCCAGCTGGGTCCCTTGCCCCCTACTCAGACCAGCTTTCCAGCTAGGCCCCTTGTCCCCCCATTCCAGCCTCCCCCTACTCCAGCTGGGCCTTTTGCCCCCTCACTCCAGCCAGCTCCCCAGCCAAGTCCTTCACCACCACCACGCACACACACGCACACACTTACTGCTCTTTCGGGCCTCCATTTGCACCTAAAAAGTTGCATAACACCCAGAGTTAGGCCAACCCGCAGGAAGCCTGCAACCCCTCTCTGTACCAGTAAAACCCCTCCAACCCTGAGTGGTGTGTTTAAGCGCAACACCTAGGGGACAGGCAGACAACTTCCGCCCTTCAAAGTCAGCGAGCGTTCAGAGATGGGTGCAAAGCTGGGGTGCAAATATAGACTTGGAGACTTTACGGTCAGAAGGGACGGTTGTGGTCATCCAGTGTGACCTCCAGATCGCAGGCCACAGAACCTCCCCCATCCATTCCTGGAACAGCCCCTGAACTTCTGGCTGAGTCACTGACATCCAAAATCAGAGTTGAAAGACTTCAAGATACAGAGAATACACCACGTGCTCTAGTCCAAACGTGCAAGTGACCCCACACTGCAGAGGAAGGGGAAAACCTCCCAGGGTCTCTGCCAATCTGACTCGGGGGCCAATTCTTTCCTGGCCCCAAACCTGGCGACCAGTTGGACCCTGGATGTGTAGGCGAGACCCACCAGCCAGACACCTGGGAGAGTTCTCTGGAGTAACTCCGAGCCCTCCCCAGCTAGTGTCCCTTCTCCGTCTGTTGGGGATCTTTGCTGCTAGCAGCCACAGATCGGCTCCGTGCCATTGTAGGCCATCCCGTCACACCATCCCCTCCAGCAATGTACCAGTTCAGTCTTGGACACAGTTAGGTTCTCCCCCGACTGCTCCCCTTGGAACAACCAACCGAAGGGCAGGGAAGGGAAGAATTACTAGTAGACAGCACAGGGAATGGAGTCAAATAGAAGGATCCAGCCCCTCCCCCAAACACACATTTTAGGGGTTGCTGCTTCAACCGGCGTTCCTGGTTTTCCCATTGCAAAACAGCCCCTTCTTTTCTTCCCAAACAAGAGGGGACAAAAACTTGCACAGAAATATCCCTGCCCCTACTCGAGGGTTTCTTCCATTATTGCCACAAGGTAGCGCTGTGTCCCCCCAAGGGCCACACTCTTTTTGGGTGCAAAATCAGGTGCAGTTTAAAGCCATCCCCGCAAAAAGTACCTGCCCCTGCTCCTTCTGTTTGCACAGGCCCTGGAGGGGAAAGATCCAGGAGCTTAGCCACCATGTCCTGCCCCACTGAACTCAGTGGGGCTGTTACAGTTGCTTTCAGGGGGTGCAGGATGGAGTGCTAAAGGCCCCCTAGAACTAGCAATACTCCCTGCTCGCCCAGCCAGGGCGTCGCATGGCTGTGGGCATCCTCATTTGGAGAACCAGGCCTGGAAAGTGCCAACACAGGTCTGTGACTATCTTCATGCATGGGAGTGGGCCATTATGCAGGTATGCAATCTAATGCAGGGGGGGAAGGCCCCTGTAACTATAAGTAGGGACTGGAGTGAGGGTTTGCAGGGCTGGGGGGCTAGTCGGGTGTGTATGGGGACAGACAGAGAGAGGGAGGTTCCTGGAGATAGATAGCAGGATAGCTACTAATGCAATGGTGCCTTTCCTATGTGGGACCCCGCCCCACCTGGAAATCCCTCTCCCAGCTCTCTAGATTCACAGAGGGGAAGCCAGCCCCAGGGGACTATGCCGGTTATCTGGACAGACCTGCCGCATGGCACAGGCCAGAGGTTCCGGCATCACAGCCCGTATCTGGCCAGGGAGCTAACATGGATTTATTAACTCAATCGAAGGTATTTACCTGGACTCTCTTACCATATTATGTGAGCACCTCACAGCTTCTCTATCGACACCCCCCACCCCCGCATCCCATGAGGGAGGGCAAGGCTGTTCATCCTCATTGTAGAGGGGGAAACTGAGGCACACCATGGTTATAGTGACTGGCCCAAGGTCACAAGAGGGACTAGAACCCAGGTTTCCCCAAGGCAGAGGCTTGAGCCCTGCTCACTGGGCCAGCAGGGCTTCGGGGACCCCCTCTTCCCACCCCTGCTCAGTCCTCTCCCCTCCCCTCCCCCTAGGCCTGGGGGTGGGGAGGTCTAGACCCTCTGCTGGCCCCGTGGGGATACACAGGAGGGTCCCAGCCTGGAGAGACGCTGATCTCTGCCAGTCAGTCCCCCCCGCTCCTCCCCCCCCGCTCTGATCCGTGCTCCAGCCCCTGGCCCGGGCCCCTCCCCAGAGCCCGCGTGGGGCAGGACGGGGAGGGAGGAGCCCCAGTCCCAGCCCCAGCCCCAGTAGCTGGAGGTGGAGGGAGCAGCTGTCGGCGCTTCTCGGTCCGGCGCTGGGCTGAGCAGGAGCCCGGGGAACCAGCGCCCCAGCCCGGCTGCAGGGAGACCCCCTGCCCCGCTCTCGCGGCGGCGGGGAGAGGAGTCCGGCCCCAGCGAGCGGGGAGCCCAGCGCCGGTGAGCGCGGCAGCGGCCAACAGGTACCTGGAAGGGCTGCCCCGGGGGGAGCTGGGTCCCCTGTCCCGGGACCACCCATCCCAGCCCCCCTGGGGGGAACTGGGACCCCGGCTGGGTCCCCTGTCCCGGGACTTCCCATCCCAGCCCCCCTGGGGGGAGCTGGGACCCCGGCTGGACCCCCTGTCTCCGGACTTCCCATCTCAGGCCCCTTGCCCTCTCCTGCCCCGGGGGGAGCTCGGCCCCCTGTCCTAGGACTCCCCATCCCAGGTCCCCTGCCCTCTCCTGCCCCGGTGGGAGCTGGGACCCCTGGCTGGCCCCTCTGTCCCGGGACTCTCCATCCCAGGCCCCCTGGGGGGAGATGGGACCCTGGCTGGACCCCCTTCCCGGGACCTCCAGACCCCCCTTCTTGGGGCCCCTGCCCCCTGAACCTCTCCTCCCCTGAGGGACCTTCCCCCTCCGTTCCCAGGATCTCTGCTCCCTATATGCCCCTTCCTAGGTGCCTCCTTGGACCCCCCTGCCCCCACAGGGAGCTAGGACCCCATGACTAGATCCCCCTGGATCTCACCTGCCTGTGGGATCCCCCACAGGGAGGTGCCCTGAGTGCTGATCTTTGTCCCATCTCTGGGATGTGCAGTACCTCCTGGACCCCCCCTTCCTGAGCCCCACTACACCCCCCTTCCTGGGCCTCCACCCCCCTGAACCCCTGCCTACCCTCTGATTGTGCCTATCCATGGGGGGAGCTGGGCCCCCTGCCCTGACTCCCCCAAAGGGGAGGCTCAGGCAGGGTCCAGCCAGGGGAAACTGTGATCTCTGCCCCCGCTCCACAACCAGAACTTGGGTTTAAAACTGAATTGCATGCCTTGGAAGCTGTAATGTTAAAAAGTGCATGTTACATGTGGTATTAAATGTCTGTGCACATTTACACACCTTCACATTCTTACACACACACGCAAATCAAACCTTTGATTCCTCCCCCCCNCACACACACTCTGGGCAGCTGCCATCTCTGCCCATGCTTCCTTGCAGCTGGCCCTGTGCATGCCCCTCCTGGAGCCCACAGCCCTTCGGATGCCGTCATCCCTGGAGCATAGATCCTTGGGATCCCCCCTCCCTGCTACTGAACCCCTGTCTCCCCACGCTGCCCCCCAGTGCAGCCGCAGCCTTGGCTGACCTGTAGATTAGAACAGTTTCTTTGTTTTTGCTGCTTTCCAGGCTCCCTGACCTCTGTACCGAGAGACAAGGAGGAGCAGGAAAGACACCAGCCTTCTGCTGCTCCGTCCTTGTGCCAGGCTGTGCCCGAAATCCGGATTCCCTCCCAATCCCCTGCCACTCCTGAGGCTGGAAATCCACATTCCCCTGGTCCTGCTCTAGGAATCTGGATTGCACCATTCCTCCTCCACCCGAAGGCCATGCAAAAGGGCAAGTGTGAACTCCTCCCCGATCTGCCCCCCAGGCTCTCTGTGGAGCCCCAGGCATGGCCGGGAGGCCGAGATGTCCGGGTGACAGTCCGGGCACCCAGCTCCCAGCCTGAGGATTATGTTGCCCCAGGGCTGGGGCAGAGAAAGACCCTCGTCGTCCTGGATATCGTCTGTCTGCTTGTGGGTAAGTGCGGCACGGGCAGAGCCCCATGCGTTGTGGGCCCCCCTGCCTCTCCTTTCCCTGGGACTCCTGCCCACTTTACAGTAGTGCTGCGGATCCCAAAGCTGTGCCCTAGCTCTGAAATGCAGCCACCTCTGGGGAGGAAACTTGGGCCAGGACTTGAGCTGGAGGGCATCAACGAGGGAGGGGGCCTTGACACCAGCTGGTCTGGGGGAGGAAGCAGAGTTACTAGCTGCCCCATGGAGGCAAAGACCATGTCTCCCTGTAGACAGAAGTGCCGGCTCTTATTTTGGGGCAGAAGCGACTCGAATCCAGCGCAGTTTGAAGTTGATGGCATGGAAGCCAGGTTAGCTGGCTGGAGTGTGAGAATCAGTTTGGTTTCATTCCCAGCAAACCCATGACTCTGGGGAGTCTGGATCTGCGCAAACCTGATGACTCAAAGCTCCGGGCCTCATGTGGCGTGTCCGGTGCATCAGTTAGGCCCCACACCTTCTCCTCTGGAAGGATATTTAATGGCACTATAGCTGCAGGGATCTCACTTCGATCTGCCACCTTTCCCCATCAGGGCTGCGTCTGGACCCCAGCGGGATCGGCGCTTTCAGAGCCCGTTACCCACTAAACTGCTGGTGTCTCTGGGGGAAAAGCAAGGAACACACGTTAGTCTAGGAAGGAGAATAAGATGGAAAATATTCTAATGGCATCAATGGGCCAGACCCGCCAGGGGTGCTGGGCTCAGTTCAGAGCCGTCTGCAGAAGGATCCAGCATTAGGTGGATGGAGCATGGCTTGAGGCCTGGGGAAAAGCCTCTTACGTGTGAAGAGAGAGATTAACATTGTGGGAGTGTAAGGCCTGGTCCACACTACGCTGTTAAACCGATTTTAACAGCGTTAAAATCGATTTAACGCTGCACCCGTCCACACTACACTGCTCTTTATATCGATTTAAAGGGCTCTTTAAATCGATTTCTGTACTCCTTCAAAACGAGAGGAGTAATGCTAAAATCAATATTACTATATCAGAATAGTGTTAGTGTGGACGGAAATTGACATTATTGGCCTCATTATTTTACAGTAGCTACCCACAGTGCACCACTCCAGAAATCGACGCTAGCCTCGGACCATGGACGCACACCACCGAATTAATGTGCCTAGTGTGGACGCGCACAATCGACTTTATAATATCTGTTTAATAAGATCGGTTTAAGCTAATTCAAATTTATCCTGTAGTGTAGACGTAGCCTTAGAGGCAAATGAGGCGGAGAAGGTAGATCCGTTGGCTGTGCCTCACGATACAAGGAGAAATTGAATGAAGCCAAAAGGTGGCTCGCTCAAAACAGAGCAAAAGAAATACTTTCCACACGCAGGTTACGTCCTTGGCCTGTGGAACTCCTTGCTACAAGATGTGCTTCATTTCAGCAGGATTTTGTTTTTTAAAAGAGGAAGGGCTAATGAGACTATCTGGAGTTAGAGGGCTAAAAACGTAATAACCAAAAGGTTTGAAAGGATGACAAAGGGCCTGTTTGTGTAAAAATCGACCTTTGAATCTTGGAGGTTAATATGTGTTCTCCCTTAACTTCTGACAACAGGGTTTTATTCTCTGGCCCTGCCTGCTCTCAGAGACAGGGTAGTGAGCTAAGTGGATCCACCAGTCTGGGTTCTGATGTCTCTGTCTATATATAGGCAGAAATATCCTGGAATAATCTACTGGAGTGATCTATTTTGAGTACTGGGGGCCAGATAAGTAAAACTGGGCAGATAATGGATTTTGGGGGTTTGTTTCTTTCACCAAAACAGCAAAGCAAAATAATCGTTTTGGGTGGAAGGAAATATTTCAGTTTGACAAAATCAAAATGTTTTGACTTGACTGCAGCCGTTTTGAAACATCGTGGGGGGAAGGGGGGGTTAAGTAAAACTGGAGGAAATTTTGGAAGGAAAAGAGTCGTTTCAAACCGAGAAATGGGAATGCTTTGGCTTCATTTGATTTCTGGGCACGCAATTGGTTGAGCAGACTTGATGCGCGGAACAACACACAGTCAACTTGTGGAACTCCTTGCCAGGGGATGTTGTGAAGGCCAAGACTATGACAGGGTTCAAAAAAGAACTAGATAAATTCCTGGAGGATAGGTCCAGCGATGGCTATGAGCCAGGATAGGTAGGGATGGTGTCCCTAGCCTCTGTTTGCCAGAAGAAATGGGTGATAGGGGATGGGTGGGGTGGTATGGGGAAGGGCAGGATTGGCCTTACAGGTGGGGGACCTCCCAGGGCGCCATGGTCGGGGGGGGGGTGCTATGGACACAACTCTTCCCCCCCTCTGCCCCCCCACCAGCCTAAGACCCCTTTAGCCCCCGAGTGCTGGGCCCGGAGGAGGAGAAGGGCTGGGTCACCCCACCTGGGGGCTCCTACCATGAATCAGGCTCTAGCTTCTAGTCCCAGCCCAGCCAGGAAGGGATGGGATTTCCTTTTCCCCTGCATGGACCGTTCCCAGGGCTCAGTCAAACCCACCTCTGGACAGCTGCTGGTTGGGAACCCAGCTCTGAAGGCGGCAAGTGAAGGTGGCCGTCCCTTGTCTCCCTACAAGAGCCTTGTGACCCCCTCCCTCCCAGGACCTACATTTGGGTCCGGACCCCCTTGGTTACAACACGGTGACGTTTCAGATTGAAATATCTGAAACCAGGACATTTACAATTTTTAAAATCCTATGACCGTGAAATTGTCCAAAATGGCCCGTGAATTTCATAGGGCCCTTCTTACTGGCCAGGGAGCTGATTTAAGTTAAAGGGGGCTGGGGGTGGGGATGTACGTACAAAACCTGACATCAGTTCAGTTGAAGCTGATTGCAAACAGAACCCATTGCAGAGGGGCTGTGCTGGTGTAAATCTGTTTCCAAACCAATTTACAGACCCTATTTCAGTTCCACTTCAGTCAAACAGGAGCAGGGCAAAGCCAGATAGAGCTCATTCTTGCACGGAAGTCGTGTGCCCTGGTATCCAACCCCTCACCATCTGTAATATATGTTGCCTAACAGCCCCTCTGCGTGGTAGGACCCCCTGGGGAAACTGAGGCACAGAGCAGCAAGTGACTTGCCCAAGTTCTGTGGCAGAATTGGGAACTGAGCTCTCCCAGGTCTCAGGCTAGCACACTAACCACTGGGCCATTCTTCCTCTCTATGAGCCCCCTGACCTGACTGCACTAGCCACTGGGCTCAGAGGGACAGTTAGTGGGGTGAGCCAGGGGAGTATCTAGCACGTTAGCAGAGCTGGGAGTGCCATGGGGGGGGATCTGAGTCAGTTTGGCTTGGGGAGCAGCGAGAGACGCCACGTCAGCCCTGCCACTCTGAGGGATGGGGGTTGCTGCTGGACTGGGGGAGCTCAGTGGCTGGGGGGGACCTTCAGGTTTTAGGGGTTGGATCATGTTGGGGAGAGGGCAAGGTGGGTTGGATCATGGGACTGTGCCAGGGTGGCGTGGATCAGATCCTGGGGAAGAGGGAGGCTGGTGGAGTGGATCATGAGGGTTGGAGTTGGAGAAGGGGTGGGATTGGTGGGGAGGGGGGCAGACTGGCAGGGTGGATCGTGGGGGTTGGGACAAGGTGGGTGGGGCTGGATCCTGGGGGAAGGGTGGGGGCAGGTGTTGTATTGCAAAGGGAGGCTGTTTGGGGGGATTGGATTATGGGGGGGTGTTAAATGGGGAGGGAGGGGAGGACTCACTGGTGGGGGTTGGGCTGTGGGGAATGTGGGGGTCAGGTTGGGTGAAGGATGGACAACGCTGATCTCCAGAAGGCTCTGGGATAAGGCATCAGGGCGAGGGAGGAGGGGGATTAAGAAAGGGTCACAGGTTGTGCCAAGTCGTGACCCCCCCACCCCCACCGGGGCTCTGCCCACATCCCAACCATCCCCCTTCGCCGGAGAGAGCCCACGCCATCATCCCAACCCACGGGGAACCCCCCACCCGCTGCAGGACCCCAGTGCTTCCCTCCTTCCGCCGGCACAGCCCACCCCAGGATCGGGGCCCGGCTTGGGCAGCCTCCAGTGCCCCCTGCCAGTACCTCCCCCCACACCCCATGGCACCAGCTCGCTGCCCGCCAGGGGTCTGCGGGGTGGGGAGGGGGGCTCCCCTCCTCTCTCTGCTTCAGCCGCTGACCTGCTTTTCTCTTCCTCCTCCCGCCCTGGTTCCATCCCGTCCCTGCTGCCCTCCCTTCCTGGCCTTGGGCTCCTGGCTGCCGTTCAGGGCCGGCCGCGCCCTGCAGCTGTTCCCTGCTCCTCTCCCTAGGACACTGCTCGGTGCCCCTTGGCCTTTCCCACCGCCGGTTCCACCTGCTTCCACCCCTCGGTGTCGGGCCCCAGCGGTGCCTGCTGAACCTACCCGGGAGTGGGGGAGAGTTTCTGGCCCTATACACCACCCCGGGGGCGGGCGGGAGGGGGAGCCGCAGGGGCATCCACGCACAGCCCCTGCTGGGGTCAGGGCTGGTACGCCCGTCCTGAGTGCAAAGGGTACGAGTGCCTGCCGGCCTCGCACGCTTGTGCCCTGCAGGCCCTGGGATCCCTTCACCAGAGCAGTTGTCCCAAGAGCCCCCCCCGTGCAGGATTGACCCAGTGAGGCACTAGCCCCGGGAATCCCTCCCTCCCCGGCAGCACCTCCTGGGCCCTGTTCTCTCCCTCCCAGCCCGGCACCTGGGTCTGAACTGCAGGGAGCCCCTAGCCCCGGGCAGTGAGCCAGGGGGAGTGGGGGACGCCCGAACATGGACAAGAGAGGGGCTATTAATAGCCGAGCCCTGTCCGAATAGCCGGGAGGTTTGGCGTGTCTGAGATGGCTGGGGCACCGCGGCTGGGCAGGGCTGGGTCAAGGGCAGGCAGGGGGCACTGGGCTGGTGTCGACAGAGCTAATATAGACCAGAGCTAGGGGCTGAGCAGGCGTCCCCCCTCTCCCACCCCTTCACTGTCACAATGGTGCCCCCGTGGCGCACAGGGCATCTTCCCCTGCTGTTCCAGCAGTGCCCCCCCCAGGTGGGTGAAGTGCCCCCCAGTGTCCTGACAGCGCCCCCTGGTGGGCGAGAACGCTGCTCCCCCGCTTACCTGGCTGAATCACACCTTCTGTGGGCACAGACTCGTGCCCGGGTACCACGTTCGCTGGCTAAGAAGCTGCCTTTGGCCCGTGGCCCGCAAGGAAATTGACAGCTTCGCACAAGCCATTGTTCGGGGGATGTGATTGCACGCCTGCCTGCCCCGCTCGCACGGCGGTGTCCTGGCAACAAGAAGCTCCCCCACGCTCTGCTAGCTGAACCCCCGTACGCACGTTTGCACCCCCCACCCCAGGCTGGAGGCCCTGGCACTCCCCTAAGGGGGCAGGTAGCTGAAGGCATGATGGGCGCGTGCCCCGAAAGCCCCAAGCTGGTCTCTCACTGCCGCGCAATACGCTTCCCTCCCCTGGATTTCAGGGTATTTGGACTTTTCTTCTGTCCAAACTCTGTGCTCCAATGGAGGGTGCTGATTTACACCAGCTGAGGATCTGGCTCCGTGGCTCCAATGGAGTGATGCTGATTTACACCAGCTGGGGATCTGGCTCCTTGGCTCCAATGGAGGGAGCTGATTTACACCAGCTTGGGATCTGGCCCTGTGGGTCCAATGAAGGGTGCTGATTTACACCAGCTTGGGATCTGGCCCCGTGGCTCCAATGGAGGGAGCTGATTTACACCAGCTGGGGATCTGGCCCTGTGGCTCCAATGGAGGGAGCTGATTTACACCAGCTGGGATCTGGCTCTGTGGCTCCAATGAAGGGCTCTGATTTACACCAGCTTGGGATCTGGCCCCGTGGCTCCAATGGAGGGTGCTGATTTACACCAGCTAGGGATCTGGCCCTGTGGCTCCAATGGAGGGAGCCGATTTACACCAGCTGGGGATCTGGCCCTGGTGGGTTGGGGCTCCCGGTCATGGCTGGGGTTCTGAACGCGCTGCTGCGACTCCAGCCCTGGGCTCTCAGTACGAATACGGCCCTGCCCGGCAGATCACAGCGCAGCCGAGTGAGGATGGAAACCTGGAGCCGGCTCAAGTCAGTCCCTGGGGCCTTGGTATCCGCACAGCGTGGGAGTCTCTGGGAGCTGGGTGGGGTCCAACGTTGGCCCAGGCCAGCCGTCCCCGTGAGTCTCAGATCTTCGATGTCAAAGCCGGGGGTGGCTCATTCCTGCCAGTGGGCTGCGTTCCCGAGAACGCCCCCTGCAGGCACCAGGGTGACATGCCCCTCTGGCATGCCCAGCCTTGCGGGGATCCTGCCCCAAGCTGGCAGTGCCCCCTGGTGGACATTCCCAGTTCTGGCGTCCTCACTTTCTCCCTGCCAGTCTTAAGGGTGGTAGTGCCCCCTGCTGGCCCCCCAGGAAAGCACACCCAGCCCTAGCCACTCACCCGTCGTGCGGTGCCCCCTGCTGGGAGGAGGGAGTCGGGCGCCCCCTCCTAGGTCCCAAGGTGCTCTGCAGGCATCGCCCTGGCCCTTGGCGGGCGGCCTAGCCCATCGGAAAGAGCAATCCTGAGAAAACTCATTTGCCAAGTGAGACGGGAAGGGAGGGAACCTGGGAACCAAACGTGGAAACATCGTTCTCAGCCCCAAAAAGGATCCCAGAGCCCCCTGGGAGGGTTATGCAGCCTCGTCGTCTCTTAAAGTGACAGCCCAGGCACTGCTTGCTAGGATGCCTGGGTCCCACCAGGGCTTGAATCCCACCAAACTGAAGCAGAAAGATGAACTGTTTGCACTCCCTACTGCTCCCTCCGTCAACCTCATTGGGATCTTCTTCCATCTCTTCACACTCCCATCCCAGCCTGCTACTGCACAGGTTCATGATCTCAGCCTCTGAGTGCACCAGCATCCTCATGCCAGGGCACTAGTGCCAGAACATGTCCACCCTGCTCACCAGGATCCTCGTGCCAGGGTGCTAGTGCCAGGACATGCACACCCTTCCCACCAGGATCCTCGTGTCAGGGTGCTAGTGCCAGAACATGCCCACCCTGCCCACCAGGATCCTCGTGCCAGGGTGCTAGTGCCAGGACGGGCACACCCTTCCCACCAGGATCCTCATGTCAGGGTGCTAGTGCCAGAACATGCCCACCCTTCCCACCAGGATCCTTGTGCCAGAGTGCTAGTGCCAGGATTTGCAAGCCCAGCTCACTGGGATCCACACCTGCGAGGGCACTAGCACTGTGGTTCCCGCTCCCAGTGTCTGATCACGCTGGTGTCCAAGCACCCGAGTGCCAGGCTTCCTGCTCTCAGCCTCGTGTGCAGCAGGACCCATCCGGCAGGATTCACACTTAAGTTCCCCAGCACGCTGGGATCCAGGCCGGCAGGATTCACACTTAAGTTCCCCAGCACGCTGGGATCCAGGCCTTAAGTTCCCTGGTTTCACGCTTGTAGCCCCCACGTGCGACAGGATCTGTGCATGGGAGCATCCGGGTCTCTGCTCCCACCTCACCAGGGTCTATTCACCATTGTCCAGACTGGTGCTTCCAGCCCCCAGCGCTGCAGGGGTCTCTCACGAGTGCAGGGTTCATGGTGCAGAGGAGACAAACTGGGCCACGTGGGCATTTTTCTCTTCTAACAAGGGAGGGGGAATTTGGCTTTACTGCCCCTTTAAGAGCCAGGCACAGACGTGGCTTCTTAGAATCAGGAACTCACCCATCCTGGCTGGAACTTTAAGGCCTAATCTCCTCCCTCCCTGCACCCCCCATCACTGACTCCTGCCAGCAGCCCTAATGGAAAGCAGGTTGCACCCCGTCCCAGCATCCAAGGGCTGCTCCTGCTGGGATCAGAGGGGAGATCCCCCTACTTTGCTCTCAGATCAGAGTTGAGGGGGGGCTGCCACCTGTTGGGGTCTGAGCCATGTGCCCTGCCTTGGGGTGGTGAGCAATGAAGCTGGTTCCTGGAGGTGGGGTATCAGGATGGGGGGGCGGGGGCTGTCACAGGCCAGTAATGGGGGGGCAGCAGGATGGAGCGGGGTGAGTCATGGACCAGACTCGAGGGGAAGCAGGATAGTGGGGGTGGGGTGTCCTGGGCTGGTCCCTGGAGGGGTGGAGGCAGTGAGATGGGAGTTGGGTGGTATGACATGATGCCTGGGGGAAGGGCAGTGGGATTTGGGGGGGGTCACAGAGCGATCTTGAGTGGGGGAGGTGTCAGTATTGGGGGGGTTGTTGCAGGGTGTCATGAGCTGGTGCCCTGGGGTGGGAGAGGCAGTGAGATGGGGGTGGGAGAAGGGAGGGCAGTCCCTGAGGGGGGGAATCAAACTGGGGTGTCCTGAGCCAGTTCCTGTGGGGGAAGCTCGTGGGATTGGGGCAGGGAGGCCTCACAGATGCCCCCTGGGCTGGGTTAGCCCCCGCTCAGCACCCCGCTCTCTCTTCCCGCTGCAGCCTCCATCCCATTCTTGGTCTGTGAGGTTGGCCTGGTCCCCCCCATGCACCGCGGCTTCTACTGCAACGACAGCAGCATCCGCTACCCGCTCAAGCGGGCGGAGACCGTCAGCGACACGGTGCTGATCTCGCTGGGGATCCTCATCACCTCTGTCTCGGTGAGTCACTGTGAGAGGCGAGCACCCCCTGCTGTGCCCCCTGCAGCACCATGCCCCCTAGTGCCACACTGGGGCCCGTGCTGCCTGCCAGGAGAGAGTGCCCTCTGCTGATCCCCCTGCTACATTCCCTGTGGGGTGTCAGGGGCTGGGTGTGAGAGGCTGGAGGTGGCAGAGGGGTGGGCTCTGGGTAGCTCACCCCCATGTGGCCCTTACAAAATGCTAGCCATGACTGTCGACACAGAGCACCTGTTTCCAACCCTTCCTCCGAAGCATCAGCCATTGGACCTGGAGACAGGATCTCAGCGTGGGCACGATCCGCTGCTGCAGAACCCACCTCTGCAGGCTGCTTGCCTTGTTGAACTCCCTGCTGCAGGGTGTGGGGCAAGACAGGAGGGTGGGGGGCAGGACTGGCTTTAAAAACGGGGATTGGGTGGGATGAGATTATGGGGTAAACCAAGGGGCTGGGACAGGGGAAGCAGGGGATTGAGTCCTGCTGGTCTGTAAAGTGCATAGGGAGCGTCCTTTTCTCCAGCTTCCCACGGCCCTGGAGGCTGGTCCATGTCCCAATCCATGGAGTGGGGAGCTGGCTGGGACGGCTGCCCGTCTTAAGCTGCCCGTCCCCTGGTGCCTCCCCATCTTGTCATGCAGATCGCCCTGGGCGAGAGCTACCGCATCCACTCCCTGCACCTGGGCTCCCGCTCCTTCATCCCCAACCCCTACGTGGCCGTCCTCTACAAGGAGATCGGCGCCTTCCTCTTTGGCTGCACCGTGGGCCAGTCCCTCACCAACATGGCCAAGATCACCGTCGGCCGCCTCCGCCCCCACTTCCTGGCCGTCTGCCGGCCGGACCTCGCTCTCCTCAACTGCTCCCGGGGCTACGTGGAGGAGTACGCCTGCACTGTGGGGCCGTCGCAGGAGAAGGAAGCCAGGTGAGCTCCCGGGGGCACTGTCCCTTTAAGGCAGGGTAGGGGGTTGAGGTGAAGGATGGGTCCCCCTCTAGTGGAGCCAGCTGCAGAGTGCAGGCCCAGATTTGGGGGTGGGGGGTCCCCTGGTGGTGACACCTGGCCTTACAGGCTCAGGAGAACCATAGGGTCTGTCTGTCTGTCCAGTAGCCTGGCCTAAAAAAAATCCCCTATAGATTTCCCACTGAGACTAGTGTGACGTGATGGGTGCCAGGGGGAGTTCTGACATTAGACTGCCCCTTGCCCCAGTGTCATGCCCCCCCTGCCCTGTCCCTGTATCTGGGGGTAGGTCCCCATGGAGAGTATTGGGGGGATCCCCATACAACTTGCCCCTCCACAGTGTCCAGGAGTGGGTCCTTTACACAGCTTCAGGGTTACCGCACCTCTGAGCCAGGCTGGGTTTGAACCGGTGTCTGCTCAGGGGATGTCCCCTTAGGCCTCGGCCCCCCCTGCCCCCCCGGAGATATAGGCTTGCAGCCCCTCTGTAAGTCCCTGCCATTCACCCAGCCACCCGCCTGCAGTTCTGCTCTTTCTCAGGGGCTACGCTGGTTCTTCTTGGGCCAGAAGAGTTGCAGAGAAAACTCGGCATAAACCAGCCTCCTGAGACCGAAACCTCTGGGGCCCTCCTGCTTAGAGTGACCAGATGTCCCGATTTTATAGGGACAGTCCTGATTTTTGGGTCTGTTTCTTGTATAGGCTCCTATTACCCACCCACCCCGTCCCGATTTTTCACATTTGCTGTCAGGACACCCTACTCCTGCGTCACGCCCCGAGCTCTGCTGGGACAGACCCCGGGGGGAGGCTTGTCTGCTCCTCGGGCTGAGGAGTCCTGGTGATGCTCCAGCAGCGGGTTGTGTAATCAGCTGGGGCCCAGCACAGTCCGCGTAGACAGATGGAGACTCGATGAAGATTCTGCTCAGCCCAGCTCTCTAGTGACCCCCGTTCGCACGCCCTGTGAGGTCTCTGACTTCCCAGGTGAAAGACTCGTTGGGGTTCCCAAGCCAACTTATCCCCCACTGACAGCAAACGTGATCCCTTCCCCCACCTCACCACTGGGCAGCCACGCAGTGTATCAGGGAAACGGAGGCACACTCCGGCTTCACAACAAATACGACCAAAAATTCCCACTTCGGCACGCCGCCAACTTCCGCCTGGGGGGCCAGTAGGTGCCCACGTCCTTCAGGCTCTTTGGCAGGGTGTGACCTCTTGGTTAAAGGTCAAAGTCAAGGGTTCCCAGATACTTCGGGTTGGCCCTTTGTACCACCAGCCCCTGGCCACCTGGACCCCGTCCGACCCAGTCTGGGCAGTCACTCCCAGAGTCTGCAGTAATTGTCCCCGCTGAGTTTAGTTCCTGGAGGGAGCTTGGCACCGTGCCCCCCAGGGGGCAGAATGCGGCCCCTGGCTCGCACAGATGCTCCAAGATACTGTGTGTCTGTAATACCCGGAGGGGTCCCATGGCGGCTGCCCTGTCCCAGTGTCTGGGGTTGTGGGGTGGCTCCCCGTGGAGACTGCCCCCGCCATGCTGGACACCCCCCTGCCCTGGGCAGCGGCTTCAGAGGCCCCCCGGCCTGGCCCTGGATGGGATCTGAGGCAGGCGGGGGGGGTTGCTCGCGGGATCCCACTTCACCCCTGGCAACAGGCGGTGCCGCCAGCTATAACCCAGGCCTTTATTTGCCCCCTTGTAGGAAGTCCTTCTACTCCGGCCATGCCTCCTTCGCCATGTACAGCATGACATACCTGGTGGTAAGTGCCCCCGCCCGACCCCACCCACCTTAACAGTGCACGGGCCTGATCTGATCATCCTAGAACCTCCCGCGGCAACCCTGGCCCCATCCCTCGTGGGTCATGCCTGAATGCCCTGGGGCGGGGGTTCCCCTGGCCAGTGGAGCCCTGTGCAGAGGTCACTGGCGGGCAGGGGGAGATCTCCCGCAGGGCAAGCTGTGGGAGGTCACCGGTGGGGCAGGGGGGATCTCCCCACAGGGCCAGGTTGGGGGAGGTCACTGGGGGGCAGGGGGAGATCTCCCCGCAGGGCCAGGCTGGGGGAGGTCACCGGTGGGGCAGGGGGAGATCTTCCCGCAGGGCCAGGCTGGGTGAGATCACTGGTCACCGGTGGGGCAGGGGGGATCTCCCCACAGGGCAGGCTGGGGAGGTGACTGTGGGGGGCAAGGGGAGATCTCCCCAAAGGGCCAGGCTGGGGGAGGTCACGGGGGGGGGCAGTGGGAGATCTCCCCACATGGCCAGGCTGGGGGAGGTCACTGGGTGCACGGTGGAGCAGCTGGGCCTGGCAGCCCCTCTTAGCCAGCGACCCCTGTCCAGGATCCCACCCCGAGCCGGAGTGACTCCTGCGATTCAGACCTCAGCAGGGAGTGGAGCCAAGTGCCTGGAATAACCCAGCTGAGGGTCCCTCCGTGCCAGGCACTTCCTGCCAGCCTGGCAGTTGGAAGGTTACACACAGAGCCCACTGGGGGCCAGGACGCCTGGGTTCTATTCCTGGTGCTTGGAGGGGCATGGCTTCTTGGGGGTTAGAGCAAGGAGGGGCTGGGAGCCAAGACTCCTGGGTTCTACCCCCAGCTGTGGGAGGAGAGTGGGGTCTAGTGGTTAGAGCAGAGGGACCTGGGTTCTCTCTCTGGCTCTGAGAGTGGGGTGGGGCGAGCAGAGAGCCCCCTCCAGTGGCTGATGGCAGAAGAGTGGTTCTGGGCCCCACATGCCTACAGAGGCTTATCCTGCACCTGAGCAGCCAGTCGTCTGCGGTGCAGCCAATGTCTGGCTGCCCTGGCTCCTGTCTCCTGACTGGAGGGTAGTGCGGTCCAATGGGTGAGGGGACAGTCCTGACTCCCAGCACCCATGCTCTAACCACTAGACCCCACTCCCCAGAGCTAGGGATAGAACCCAGGAGTCGTGACCCTGCTCTCAGCACTTGTCTCACTCACTCCCCTCCTTTCCTCCACTCCCCACACCTGACCCATCTCCCCCCTCATCAAAGTGAGTCAGTTTCCCTCTGCCGCCACCGCACCCGAATGGCCCCTTCCCCCGCCCCGGATGCCTGGGTCCGTGTGGCTGGTGATGGAGAAGGGCCCATTGTTCCCTTGGGGAGCGGCACAAACAGGTCCTTTATGCGTCCCTGGCTGACGGGCCCGAATGGTGGGTGGTGGGGGCTGGGAACGTGTCTCAGGCGCGGGCAGCGGTGACGCCACCGACGAGGACTGCGAGTAGCCCCCCAGCTCAGATGCCTTTTATTCTTCTTGCTGTGCTGTGGGGGCCAGGGATAGGGGGAGCAGCATTTGGGGGCAGCAGGGTTTGGGGGGGGGCATGAGGGGCGGAGCGTAGGGGGCAGGAATCAGAGCGCAAGGGGGGAGCTGGTAGGGTTTTGGGGTGGGATCAGCAGCGTTTGGGGGGAGTGGCGACCAGGAGCAGTGCCCTCCCCCAATGCTCACCACCCCCCTTCTCCCCCCCGCCCTCCAGTTCTACCTGCAGGCGCGGTTAACCTGGCGGGGTGCCCGTCTGCTGCGCCCCCTGCTGCAGTTCGTCCTGCTGCTGCTGGCGCTCTACACCGGCCTCACCCGCATCTCTGACTACTGGCACCACCCCTCGGACGTGGCCGTGGGCTTCCTGCAAGGGGCGCTCATCGCCTACTGGGTGGTAAGTGTGAGCCTCTGGCTGGCCAGTCAGCCCCTCCACACCAGCCGGCCCCCCATCAGCCATCCGGCCGTCTGTCCAGGACAGATCAGTGCCTGGACCCCTTTAGGTCACCAGCTCGACTCCGGCCCGGCTCCCGGAAGTGTGAGAAGTTTCTCTGGTTTCTTAGAGCATCGGGGTGCACGTCCCAGCCCACCCCACAGTCAGTCCATGAGCCCGGCTGGGAGCCAGGACTCCTGGGTTCATTCCCCAGCTCCGGGGTCTAGTGGGTTAAAGCGAGTGAGGGGACCGGGGTTCTGGGAGCCAGGACTCCTGGGTTCTATTCTTAGCTCTGGGAGAGGGAGTGGAGTCTAGGATTTAGAGCAGGTGGGCTGGGAGCCAGGACTCCTGGGCTCTGTTCTCAGCTCTGGGAGGGGAGTGGGGTCTAGTGGTTAAAGCGGGGGCGCTGGGAGTCAGGACTCCTGGGTTCTCTCCTCAGCTCTGGGATGGGAGTGGGGTCTATTGGTTAGAATGGGGCTGGGAGTCAGGAATCCTGGGTTCTCTCCCCAGCTCTGGGAGGGGAGTGGGGTCTAGCAGTTAGCTCAGTGTGGGGGCCAGAACCCAAGACTCCTGGGGCTCCATTCCTGGCTCTGCCGCTGACTCGTGTGACCTTGAGCCAATCCCTTTCCCTCTCTCAGGGGCTGCAGCGGTGGAGGGAACGTGTGGAGAACGCTCTGACCTCCTTGGGTGGCAGGCGCTGGAGCCAGGGCCACGATTCTCCCCCATGCTCTCCCCACTCCCAGTCTTGAGGGGGTGGGGGCTGTGCAACCAGCCCGGAGCTGAAGGGCCAAAACGCCATTGCTCCCAGGGCCGGAGCTGTGGGCTGCCAGGAAACAGCACAGGAAATGCCTCCTGCTTCAGCATTAGAACAGGCAACAGGGAGGAAATCTTCCCTCATCACAGGACTGCTGGGCTCCCAGCCAAGCTCCCCTCCCCTTCCATGGGGGCCCAGCGGCCCAGCTCCCTCCCCACAACCCCGGGGGTCCTTAGCACAGCATGGGCCCAAGAGGAGGTGTGAACTCCCTTGTACTCATGTGGAAACTGAGGCACCAAGGGGGGATGCAGCCTGCCCAGGAGCATGGAATATAGAATCCAAGGAGCTGGGAGTCAGGCCTCCTGGGTTCTATCCCCAGCTCTGGGCGGGGGATCTGGCGGGTCAGAGCACAGGGGTTGGGAGTCAGGACCAATGATACCTCTAATTTTTCCCATCCGTGTGTGGGATGAATCTTGTTATGGGCACCAATATGGAGGTGATCTGTGGTGGGGGTGGGGCCGGGCCCAAGGGGTTCAGGTGTGGGCTAGGGCAGAGTGTTAGGGGTGCAAGGCGAGTGAGGGCTCCGGCTGGGGTTGCTGGCTCTGGGGTGGGGTTCGGGTGTGGGAGGGGGCTCACAGCTGGGGTAGAGGGTTTGGGTGCAGAGGGAGTGAGGGCTCCGGCTGGGGCTGCTGGCTCTGGGCTAGGGCCGGGGATGAGGGGTTCAGTGCGGGAGGGGGCTCAGGGCTGGGGCAGAGGTTTGGGGTGCAGGGGGATGAGAGCTCCAGCTGGGGGTGTAGACTTTGGGGTGGGGATGAGGGGTTTGGGGTGCAGGCTGCCCTGAGGCCGCAGTGAGGAGATAGGACTCCCCCTAGCCCTCTGTGCCCCCAGCAGGTCGGGGCCAGGGGAGAGGCTCCTCTCCCCACTGCAGCAGCTCCGGGAATGGGGGAGAGTCTCTCCCTGCCACAGCAGCTCTGGGGATGGGACCGTGGGAGAGGCACCTCTCCCCACCGCAGCCCTGAGCACCTGCACAGCCCTTGATAGGCTGCTGCATGGCCCTGCAGCTTAGAGGGAACGTAGGTCAGGACTCCTGGGTTCTATCCCCAGCTCCGGGAGTGGGAGGAGGTGGGTTAGAGCAGGGGGAGCTGGGGGGTCCTATTCTTGCCTTACATACTGATTCACCCTATAGCCTGGGCCTGCGGCTAAACTAGAGCCTGCCTTGGTTTCCCCTCCAGTTGTGGAATAAACCCCCACCCCGAGAGCGGGGTGGGGGGCAGGGTCACGTCAGTGCAATTAGCTCTCCCGCCCCCCTTCCTTTTAGGTCTCACACCCCAATTTTCAATCTCTCCTCCTTCCAGGCCTTCCACATCTCAGGCATGTTTCGCCACAAGCCTCCAGCCTCCCGCCTGCCCCCGCTTTGCCCCGATAGCCCGGACTCCAGCGGCCACACCAACTGCTAGGCATCGTGCTGGAACGGGGGACTGGAGGGATCACCCTGCTGGGACCAGCACCCAGCAGGCTCCTGCACGGCAAGGGGGAGAGCCAGCCCCGCTTTCTGCTCCTCCGCAGAGCACGTGGCCCCACGTGCTTCCTCTCTGACAGGGCTGGGCTTTCCTGTGTTGCTCTGGTCGCCGCCAGCTCTTTTCCAAGCACTTTAATTTCCTCTTGGATGCCTGCCCTGGGTCAGGTCGTCGCCATCTCTCGAAAGGCTTCCTATTGGGCGGGGTTCTCCCCTGTCCGTCGCAGGAGGAAATCCTGCCTTCCTCTGGCTAGGGCATGGCAGGAAGTCTCACCTTCTTCTAACACGGATATTGCAGCCGCATCGCAGGAAGTCCCACCTTCCTCTGGCAAGGGCATTGCAAGAAGTCCCGCCTTCCTTTGACATGGGCATTACAGGAAGTCCCACCTCTTCCCTCACCCCCCCCCACGCACATTGGGATTTCTCAGCTCGCAGAAGGATTATGACGATGATTTGCATGATATTCTTTGGCCACCTTCCCAGGCTCTGCTACCTGCTCCGCCAGTGAAATGGCCCCTCCCCTCCCTGCTGCTGGGGAGGAGGGCTGTGATTGGTGGACAGGGGGATGAGGAGGACGGGCAGAGCGGCAGGTGGTCGAACATGAAGGATGAACCCCAGGCTGCTGGGCAGGAGTGGGGTCCACAGGGACGGCTCAAAGGGGGCTCATCTGTGCCACAAGTGGCTCCTGTTCTCAGATGTTTCTGCCCCCCTGGGGGGGGGCTGGACTGTGCCTCTCGCCCCGCATCCCCCATGCCCAACTGGCCCTGATAATGTGAATGGTATTTTTGTAATAAATGGTACAGACAATCGACTGGGCTGGCTCCGGGCTGGGGCTGGCTCTGGTGTGGGGCGCATGGGTCGGTCCCGGGGGCTTCAGGCAAGGGGCTTTCTTCCTCTCTGCAAGCCCTGCCTTGGCAGCTGCTCTCTAGAGCTCAGGCAGGCGATTGAGGGGGAAGGGAGGTTGAAGGAGGGGGCTGTCGGGGTGGGGATTGTTGGGGGACGGAGGGGCTGTGAGCCCAGAGCTGAATGGTGGTAGCGGAGGGGCTAATTCCTAGCTCATGCAGGAGCCGCCTGGCCGCTGTATCCTGGCACAGGATCCTTCCCCACATTCCTGCTGGCTGATAAGGCTTCCTCCAGCTGCGTCCTGGGGCCCTGTCCTTGTGCGCTGGGTTTGGGATGAGGGGGAGGGAAACTATCCCATCCCTGCCCCTCCCCAACACTGTTAACTAATAGGGGCTATTGTTTTATTCTCCTTTTGACCATACAATCAGCTGACTGGAGGATCCAGAGCTGGGCTAGCAGGAGGCTGCGGGCTGGGACTGAGGGGCCCTGGCAAAGCTGGGGGGGAGGGGAACCTAGGGGGCTAGGATAGTGGCGGGGGGGCTGCTGGTCGGGATTGAGAGGCACCTGCCTGGCAGTGGGGTGGAGCGGGGATCCCAGAGCTAGGGTAGCAGGGGCTGTGGGTCAGGATTGAGGGACACTGGCAGAGCTGGGGGGGATCCCAGGGCTGAGGTAGTAGGGGCTGTGGGTTGGGATTGAGGGACACTGGTGGAGCTGGGGGGATCCCAGGGCTGAGGTAGTAGGGGCTGTGGGTTGGGATTGAGGGACACTGGCGGAGCTGGGGGGATCCCAGGGCTGAGGTAGTAGGGGCTGTGGGTCGGGATTGAAGAGGCAGCCGCAGGGCTCGTGGGATGGAGGGGGGATCCCAGAGCTAGATAGCAGGGGCTGTGGGTCGGATGAGCAGCACTGGTGGGGCTGGGGGGGATCTCCCAGTGCTGAGGTAGTAGGGGTTGTGGGTCAGATTGAGGGACATGGTGGAGCTGGGGGGGAGCTTCCAGGGCTGAGGTAGAGGGCTGTGGTCGGATTGAGGGACCTGGTGGGGCTGGGGGGGTCCCAGGGCTGAGTAAGTAGGGGCTTGGGTTGGGATTGAGGGAACACTGGTGGGGCTGGGGGATCCACATGGGCTGAGGTATAGGGGCGTGGGTTTGGGATTGAGGGACACTGGCGAGCTGGGGGGGGATCCCAGGGCTGAGGTAGTAGGGGCTGATGGCGTTGATTGAGGGACACTGGCGGAGCTGGGGGGATCCCAGGGCTGAGGTAGTTAGGGGCTGTGGGTTGGGATTGAGGGACACTGGCGGAAGCTGGGGGGATCCAGGGCTGAGGTAGTAGAGGCTGTGGGTCAGGATTGAGGGACACTGGCGGAGGGGGGGATCCCAGGGCTGAGTAGTAGGGGTGTGGTAGGAATTGAGGGACACTGGTGGGGCTGGGGGGGATCCCAGGGCTGATGGTATTAGGGGCAATAAAAGTGGCGTCAGGATTGGGACACTGGTGGGGCGGGGGGGATCCACGGCTGAGGTGTAGGGGCCTGGTGGGTTCGGATTGGGGACACTGGGGGCTGGGAGATCCCATTCGGCTGAGGTAGTAGGGGCTGTGGGTGGAATTGAGGGTCACTGGCGGAGCTGGGGGATCCAGGGCTGAGCGTAGTTAGGGGCTTGTGGGTTGGATTGAGGGGAAACACTGGGGAGCTGGGGGGGATCGCAGGGCTGAGGTATAGTAGGGCTGTGGTAGGATTGAGGGACACTGGGGAGCCTGGGGGGGATCCCAGGTTGAGGTAGTAGGGCTGTGGGTCAGGATTGAGGGACACTGCGGAGTGGGGGGGATCCAGGCTGCAAGGTAGTAGGGCTGTGGGTCAGGATTTGAGGACACTGGTGGGAGCTGGGGGGATTCCCAGGGCTGAGTAGTAGGGGCGTGGGTCCAGGATGCCAGGGACACTGGTGGGGCTGGGGGGGATCCCAGGCTGAGGATAGTAGGGGCTGTGGGTCAGGATTGAGGGACACTGGTGGGGCTGGGGGGGATCCCAGGGCTGAGGTAGTAGAGGCTGTGGGTCAGGATTGAGGGACACTGGTGGGGCTGGGGGGATCCCAGGGCTGAGGTAGTAGGGGCTGTGGGTTGGGATTGAGGGACACTGGCGGAGCTGGGGGGGATCCCAGGGCTGAGGTAGTAGGGGCTGTGGGTTGGGATTGAGGGACACTGGCGGACCTGGGGGGGATCCCAGGGCTGAGGTAGTAGAGGCTGTGGGTCGGGATTGAGGGACACTGGCGGAGCTGGGGGATGGAGGGGGGAATCCCAGACCTAGGATAGCAGGGGGCTGTGGGTCGGGATTGAGAGGCACTGGTGGGGCTGTTGCACAGCAGAGGGGTGGGAGATGGGATCCAGTAGCACCCTCTGGCTGACGGTCCCAACCCCAGAGACAGACACGGCTTCGTTCTCCCGCTGGGCTCCGCCTGGCCCTGTCCTGTCCGAGTGGCTCTGGACACTGTGGTAGGCCTGGCACTGGGAGACATTCCACGCAAGTCCTTGACCCTGGGAGCGGGGCTGCGATGGGGGAGCGGCCATGCAGGGGAGGCAGCTGGGCCGATGGGGTTGGGGGCCAGCAGGAGGGCCTGGCCTGGCTGAGCTGAGTTCACCAGCTGGGCGCAGAAGGGGGAGGATCAGGCCCAAGCCATGCCCACAGGCAGCTACTGCAGCCCTGCTGGCCCTGAATGTGGCACCAGCACAGCCTGTGAGCTAAGGAGACACAGGCATGGTTTGTTCTTGGATGGGAGACCCAAAAAGGCCAACAGTGCCGCTGCTCAGGGGGGTGGGGGATCTTAGTGCCAGCCCCCATGCCCTAGGGGGTGCTATGGCTCCATAAGGAACGCTGTGTGGCTGTTAGCCAGCTGCCAGGCCTCACCCCAGAGCTGCCTGCATCTCAGAGCTGGGCCAAGCAGTCCCTGCATAGTTCATCAAGTGTTTTGGCCTTTTGAGGAATTCAGGATTGGTATCAGCAGGCCCAATAAACAAATCCCCAGGGGGAATCCAGGCAGGCCCCTGTCTGTCTCCTACCTCCCACTGTTTCACAACAGCCTCTCGGGGGAGGGCTGCGCGTTCCTTTCAAAGCTGCCATGAATGACTCCTTTGTACCCCAGTGGGAACAGGGGCTGTGTGACTCCTAGTGCTGGGCTCAGGAGAACAATAGCGGGAGCCATATCTGCTGCTTCGGAGCCCCAGGGCAGATGGGGTAACCAAGCAAAGCCCCACTACCAGCCCTGGAGATAAGGGATAATGAGCCATTTTTACCTCGGGGGAAACTGAGGTACAGGGAGAGGCCACAACCTGACCAAAGTCATGCAGCAGGGCACTGAACAAAGAGTCTTGACTATCTCTTGCTCTAGCACTAATCCCCACTTCTTACCCCAGAGCTGGCGATAGAACCCAGGAGTCCTGACTCCTGGCCTCCCTGGCTCCAACTGCTAGACCGCGTGGCCCATTCTGTGATCCCACACTGTGGCTTCTAGTGTCTCTGGAAGTCCCTGGATGCCTGTGGAAGAGGGAGCCAGTCTGGCTGCTGAGGGTGCATGTGTGTGTACACACACACACACTCACACTTTCACTCTCTCTCTCAAGCTCATTGTACCACACAAACCATGACTGTGGCTTCTCCAGGGATCCAGCAGGTTTCTGAGCAGGAGGGATGGTGGTTGAGGGGAGATGGTTGCTAAGAGCTGCTATGGAGACATAGGTTCTAATCTCACTGCTTCCACCATGTTGCCAGCCACTTCAATTGAGAAGCCACTGGCAGGGTAAGAAGCACCTCACCGGACCTGACTGACTTATGAAGAATTTGGCTTTGGAGCAAACTCCTCCACTGCTTGCCACTACCCCCGCCCCATAAAAACACACATCATGTCAACAAACACCACCACACGGCATGTCTTCAAGGACAGAACACTTGCTCGCACGCTAAGAACTTCGAAGACAATGTGCAGTGATGCCCCCCACCATCACCTCCGAGAGCTCCCACCGTAACAACAGACACACTCCAGTAACAACAGCCAGGAGCTCTTTTCTGTATTAGAAATATGGCCTTTGCTAAGGAAAAGTGGTGGCCTGCCCCCTCACCCTTCCCCCAGGTTAGCCACATGGGTGAATCCAGCACTGTATGGGTTCCTTGACGGGTGTGGGGGTAAAACGGACCAGCACTCGGGACCCCAAACCAATGCAATTGAAGTGAGTTCCCCCTTGGGGATATCTTCAGAGTGGAAAGAGTCCTGATACCTCCCACTCGGCCCAAGATAAACAGCAGCCACAGAGACTGACCCAATTCTGGCAAATGCAGTGAAGGCGGGGAGGGAGCTTTGCACCAGCCAACAGCTGGGGAACAGAGAGAATTGTTGGGGAGGGCGTGGAGGCCTGCAGTTCCAGCTGTCCTTAACGAGATCCAGCTGTTAGCTTGGGGCTCGTCAGCTGGGAGAGAAAGAAAGGGGGGAAGCTCCCACTGTACGGCGGTTGGGGAAATGCCCGCTCACCCCAGCCACGCGTTGCCATGTGTTTGTGGCATTTTCAAGCTAATATCTGAGGAGTGAGTGAATGGGTACAAAGCAGGGCTCGTTGGTTGGATCAATTCCCTCGGCAGGGCACAGCCCCGCACACTCAATCCTGGCCGGGGGCACCCCAGGCCCCCAGAAAGGGGCACGTTAATAGACCAGGGTGACTCGATACCAAATACCACTGGGGCAAAGGCCTGCAAGGAAGGCACTGAACTAGGAGTCAGGCTGCCTAGGTTCTAGCCCCAGCTCTGGGAGGGGAGTGGTGTCTAGTGGTTGGAGCAGGGAGGTACTGGGAGCCAGGACTCCTGGGGTCTCTCCCCAGCTCGGGGAGTGGAGGGGAGTTTAGTGGTTAGAGTTGGGCTGGGGCGCTGGGAATCAGGACTCCTAGGTTCTCTCCCCAGCTCTGGGAGGGGAGTGGGGTCTAGTGGTTGGAGCAGGGAGGGCTGGAAGTCAGGACTCCTGGGTTCTCTCCCTAGCTCTGGGAGGGGAGTGGGGTCTAGTGGTTAAAGCAGGGACAGGCTGAATGGTGTTGTGACCATCAGTTCCATCACCCATCTGACTTGTGCCTTTAAGGCCCTAGCTTATGACACACACACACACACACACACCCCCAGTTTACCAGCTCCTGGCCTGACTCCCACGTGCAGCAAATCGCTGGGTTGGCCCAGCCCTCCCTGCTCTACCAGAATCCTGCCGGGGCTTGTCCTGGGAGAAAGGAACGAACCTGCAAACGGTGGAGGGCGGAGGCTCAAGAATGGAGCCCCAACTCACCCTGGCAGCAGCCCCCTTCGGGGCTCAGTGTGGGGAGAGGGAGAAAAGTCCTGCAATGGGATTGGAGCTGGGGGCAGAGGTTGTGTCTCCACGGCTCCCTGCCGACTCAGGTATTCGGGGGGGACAGGTCTGCCTGCAGTTTTGTGTGCGCGCCCGCCCATGCTGGGGTGTGCATGCGTTCACCATATGCCGCCATCTCTAGTGTATTTGCACCCAGCCCCAGGGCAGATGGATATTAATTTCCTGGTTGTTTTTCCCATTGTGTAACTCGCTGGCTCTGAACAGGAACAGTCACTTCCCAGCCTGGCGGGTGGCCAGGCCTGGAGGGAGGCTGCCAGGCGGGAGCAGAGGGAGCACTTCAGCCTTGTCCCCAGGGCATATCTCGGGGCCCGGGGAGCCCAAACGCTACCTGCGCAGCCCTGCTGGAATGCGCCCGCCTCTGGGGTGGGGTAGGCCAGTTGTTTCCCAGCCGCACCACACCACACCGCTGCACGGGGATGGCTCACCCAGCGCTGAAATGCAGCCACCTCGGGCGGGGCGCGGCAGCTGGTAACAGAGCACAGCGACACTGCACAGGGGAATAAGCTGGGGCATTTCCCCACCCCTCTGTAGGAATGGGAGTTCAAATTGTGCCAGCCACGTCACAGGGCGACCCCTCATGATGACACCAGGCACTGCTGGCTGAACGCCCCAGCAGCACGGGGGTCAGGCCTTGTGCCTGGCTGCCTCAACAGAGTCTGGCCAGCCAGCAGCTCTGGAGGGAGTGGGGGGTGGGGGGAGCTGCAGGGTGTGTCCTGCCTGGGATGAACTTCCCTGGTGAGCTGGATTGTTTGAATCCAGGGAAAGGGTCAGCCCAGGCCGGCCTTCCTGTCTCCCGGGAGAGGGCCCAGGGAGCTGGATTTGTTTACTGCGTTTCTGGGCTGTGGAGTCTGTTCCAAGAGGCAGGGGCCCCACCCTCGCCGGCCCTTTGCATTAACATCGCATGCAAAGCTACGTCTCGGGGCCACCGGGGAGGGCGGGGGACGATGCCAAGAGCCTGGGGCTGCATCTCGGGGTGATCAGGGGTGGGTCAGTGCTCTCACTAGGGGGCACACGATGGAGGGCCAGCAGGGGGTGCTCTCTCTGGACAAGTACCGACAGCCCCAGAGTGGGGGGCGGGGGCCCAAGAGGGGGTCGCTGTCACTGGGTATGGGGGGGGAACTGGCAGCAGAGGGGAAAGCGCCGTTTGCTTTCCACCTTGCACCGCCAGGGCTGTCTCCCTGCCAGGTGGTGGGCAACGAGGTAAGTGGGAGTGGGGCTGTGTTGTGGACTGAAGGGGGATTTGGGCAGGCGTGTTTAGGAGCTGGGGGGCGGGAGCTGTGCCTGGAGGAGGATGGGGTGATTTGCTCCTTACCCCCGGCCTGCCCTCACTTGGAGCAGGGCACCCCCGCCGACCACTCAATACAGCGGAGACGGGCCCTTGCCCGCAGCCTGCGGCTATAAATAGGGGTTTTCCCCAGAAGCTGGGAGGCTTCCCAGAACTGAGGCCAGGGCCAGAGCCAGGGATAAGGGGAGAGGATAACAACTCAGCTGCCATCATGGGAGGGGGGGAATTGCCCCACCCAGACACTGGTGATGGAGATACAGTAGGGGGCGCTCTCTCCACGCAGGCAGCGCTCCACCTAGTGCAACACTAGGGGGGCACTGTGATGCAGGGAGCAAGGTGGGGGCTCAGTAGGGGGCACTTGGCCCACACAGTCAGCGCTGACCCCAATGCCCCACTCTGTGCGTGTGCGTGCACCTCATGGTCCTCTGCTGGATGGGCTCAGCATTACCTGACTGTGTGTCATAGCCCCTGTAGTGCTAGTGTCTAAAGGAGATCCTCCCCTACATTCCTCTTCATAGTCAGCGCTAGCCAGACTGGGCTGCTGCGCTCCTGGATTGGTGCCATATGGCTAGGAGCCCCTGCCAACCTCTTCAACTCCCCCCACACCCCGCACTCCCCCCAAACACTCACATGTAGCTGTGAGACTCCCTCCCCGCAGGGACAGGCCCTGCCAGCCCTGGGTCCCTGAGGTGGCAAGAACTGGTTGAATCAAATAAGAAGGGAGAGAATGGCGGGGGGGGGTGCAGGGAGAGGTCGGGGGGGGGCTGTTTACTCCGCAGGCTTGATGCTAGTGGGAGAGATTAGCAAGGCCTAGAGCACCACCTCCTGGCTGCAAGTGGTATTGCAACTAGAGAGAGCGAGAGGGTGTGAAATCTCTCTCACACACACACACACACACACACACTCTCTCTCTCTCTCTCTCTCTGTGTGAAATCCTCTTGACAGCTGAGGCTCTCCATATCTGAACATCTCCTCCCTCCTCGGCAGCCAAACCCAGCCTCTCCCTCTTCTGCACCCCCCCAGCAGCCCACATCACTGCTCCTACCATCACCCCACTCCCTGGGGCCCTGCCCCCTCCGTCCCCTTCCTCTGGGGGAATCTGGTACCTGCTCTGGAGGTGATGGGGGACAGATCACGGGACGGAGGGAGGGGGTCCTTGGCTCATACCTGTCCTTTGAAAGGCCAGACAGAGATTTGGGCAGGACTGCTCAGCCCTCAAAATACCCCCAAAGGGGGCTCAAGGTACCCAGATAGGGGGGTGGATATCACCGCTGGCCTTCATGTGTCAGGGGACAGGGCTGCTGCTTTCTAGTGGAGAACAGACCTACTGCAGCCACCAGTGAGGGGACCCGTGCGGGCGCTGCAGTGGTGGGAGATGGGAGCTGCTGGAGCTGAGGGTCAGGGGTTCTGGACCCCCTGCTCCCCAGGCAGATCTGAGGCTTTGGTTTAGATGCTGGGGTCATCCCCCTTGCCAGCTGGGATCTGTTCTGGGCTGGCTATAGTCGCTGGGTGACAGGACATGGGGCAGCCCTGACTGATTGGGGAGAGCACCCCACTCCCTGCAGCACCGTGCAAGGGTGAGCAAAACGTGGCTGCGAGGGGACAGCACCCCCAGCCTGAGTCGCTCGCACCCATTCAGCAGAAGCCCGGCGGGGGCCGTAAGTGGTTGCGACCCCCATATAACAGCTGCCCCTCCCCCCTTGTGGGAATCACACACAAACACACTTCTGACCTTAAAGTCTATGATTCTATGATTCTATCATGGTGTGGGGCCTCCCTTCACAAATGCTCTGGGGTCAGACTTATTGAAGAAAGTAGAACCGTCCCCCGCACCTAGAGGGCCCCATTACACAGCAAATGCAGCTGGCTCCCTGCCCATGGATAGACAATCATAGCACTGGAAGGGACCTCGAGAGATTATCTAGTCCAGGCCCCAGCCCTCATGGCAGGACTAAGTATTATCTCAACCATCTCTGGCAGGTGTCCGTCTAACCTGCTCTTAACAATCCCCAATGATGGAGATTCCACAACCTCCCTAGGCGATTTATTCCAGTGCTTAACCACCGTGACAGACAGGCAGTTTTTCCTAATGTCCAACCTAAACCTCCCTTGCTGCAAATTAAGCCCATTGCCTCTTGTCCTGTCCTCAGAGGTTAAAAACAATTCTTCTCCCTCCTCCTTGTAACAACTTTTTACCTATCTGAAAACTGTTCTCATGTCCCCTCTCAGTCTTCTCTTCTCCAGACTAAACAAACCCAATTTTTTCAATCTTCCCTCATGGGTCATGTTTTCTAGACCTTTAATCATTTTTGTCGCTTTTCTCTGGACTCTTTCCAGTTTGTCCACTTCCTTTCTGAAAAGTGATGCCCAGAACTGGACACATTACTCCAGCTGAGGCCAGGGCCGGCCCAAAACATTTTGGCACCTGAGGCGGGGAGCTCAAATGACGCCCCCTCGCTTGGGCCAAAGCTTTGAAAGGTCTGAATTCTGCCGTCCTCCTGTTCTCCTCTTGTGGTCCTGCTCTGCTACCTACCCAATAAAAGGAAAACTAACAACTTAAAATGCCTTGTTCAAAAATGTTAAGTGACTTTCAAACGCCTGAACAAATGTAACGTTGCTTGTCTACGCAGTAAACACTGGCATTTTCATCTGTTCGAATAGACAAAGTGCTGCTTTCCGAGCCTTCTTGGTTGCAAAGATTTGAACTGCTTCCTGCTGAAGGGCCACAGTCTGGGCCAGCTCATGCTCTAGTGCAGGGGGGGGGCAAACTTTTTGGCCCAAGGGCCACACTGGGGTTGCAAAACTGTATGGAGGGCCAGGTAGGGAAGGCTAGGCCTAGCCCCTCCCCCATATCCAGCCCCTCCCACTTCCCGCCCCCTGACTGCCCCCTCAAGACCTCCGACCCATCCAACCCCTGCTCCTTGTCCCTGACCGCCACCCCACCCCAGCCACTCCAGGACCCGTGCCTATCAACGCCCATGCTCCCTGTCCCCCAACTGCCCCCGACCCCTACCCACCCCTGCCCCTGACAGGTCCCGGGCTCCACTCCTATTCAACCCCCCGCTCCTCATCCCCTGACCCTATCCTGCCCCCTGACGGGACCTCACACCTATTCATCCCTCGTCCCATCCCCTGACCCCAGCCACGTCCCCTGACCGGGACCCCACTCTATTCAACCCTCATTCCCCATCCCCTGACCCCAGCCCCGCCCCCTGACAGGTCCCATGGGACCCCACACCTATTCAATTCCTCATCCCCATCCCCTGACCCCTATCCACAACTCCCGCCCGACAGGCCCCTGGGACTCCCACGCTTATCCAATCCCCCCCTTCCCCATCCCCGACCACCGACCCCGCAACCTCCACTGCTTATCCATCCCCCGGCACCAGCCCCTTACTGGTCGCTCAGAGCAGCATGTCTGGCAGCTCGGAGGCCTCTAGCCGGAGCCAGACGCACTGCTCAACAGGAGACGCGCAACCCCGCCACCCATGCGGTGGTGTGGGTGCAGGGGGAGGGCTGGGGGCTAGCCTCCAGCCAGGAGCCAGGGCTGGGCAGGATGGTCCCCACGGGCCAAATGGTGGGCCCACAGGCCATAGTTTGCCCACCTCTCGCTATCGAGATGGTTGCAGGACCGACCAGCCGCTACTGTGTCATTGTGGAGCAATAGGTGTGTTTATTAACTTCAGCTTGAGAAGCTGCGTTCTCCACTGGCAACGGGAAGCAGGAAGTGTTAGAATAGCGCAGAGGCAGACAAAAGCATTTGGAAAGAGGGTGTGTCATAGTATTCTTTCCCAGATTTGAACCTTAGAGTCCAGAAAATGAGATACTGCATGAATTCCTCTACAGCTGATTACCAGCTAGATCTGATACGTGCACCAATCAGAACTCTGAGTGTCTGAAAACTCTGGTCTTCCAAAACCTCCTGGGGACCGACCCAAGACCCAGATTCCTTAAGTCTCACACAAAAGGGGAATAACCCATTTCCTTCCCCCTCCTCTCTTCCTCCCAGATTCTTCCCGGCCTGGTACACTAGGAGAGATAGACAGATTCAAGCTCCGTGAATCTAAAACAAGAGAATTCCCGCTTCACTCTATCCTCCTTCCCCTCATCCAGGGCAATACAGATTCAAGCTCCAATGAATCTAACACAAAGAGGAAAATTTATCCTTCCCTTCTCCCCACCAATTCCAGCTGTGAGTACAGACTCAGTTCCCTTGAGCCTCACTAGGGAAAAACCAAACAGGTCTTAAAAAGGCAAAACTTTAATAAAAAAGAAAAGAAAGAAAAGTACAAGTTATGTCTGGTAATCTTAGTATGGAAATATTACAGGTTTTTTTTAGCTTATAGACAATAGAAAGAAAGCCTTTCTCCCAGCAGAAATAAGTTTTAAAATACTTCACCAAATACACATAAAACTCTACCAGCCACGATACACATTGCAAATACAGAAAAACATAAAAAGACTAAAACTTGTCCTTTCTACCTTTGTATTACAAAATTGGAACAGAAGATTAGAGAGCCTGTAGGTTATGGTGTGGTCATCTCAGAGCCTAGAAAGAACAAACAACTCAAACAACAAACAAAGCTTCCTCCTTGAGATTTGAAAGTATCTTGTTTCCTGATTGGTCCGCTGGTCAGGTGTTGTTTGTTAACCCTTTCCAGGTGAAAGAGACATTAACCCTTAGCTATCTGTTTATGACAGGGTGGTCATCTTCTTTGTGCACAGATATTACAGAACAGCCTTTGGAGTTGATCCCGCTGACATGTACCTTGACAGGGTTTTCAGTTCATCTCCTAAGTCACGCGCCTCAATATCACGCACGTCATCATGTGTCAACGCTGCCTCCAGTGCCCTGCATTGCTGGTGTAAGCAGAGCCGGCTCCAGCCACCAGCCCAGCAAGCAGGTTCTTGGGGCGGCCAGCGGAGAGGGGCGGCACATCCGGCTCTTCGGCGGCGATTCAGCGGTGGGTCGCTCAGTCCCTCTCGGAGCAAAGGACCAGCCGCCGAATTGCCACCAAAGACTGAAGCGGTGGCGGCAGAGCAGACTGCGATCGCGGCTTTTTTCTGGGGGGATCGGGCCTCACTAATTACTATTAATACTCCATTAATCAACAGTAATTAATACGAATTAATCAAGAATCTCCCATCTTAATAAGTGAGCCAGGCCTTGAAAAAGTCCCAGCTCACCCCGGGGTGTCACTACAGCTCGATGCCCACTAGGTGGCGAGAGGCCCCTAGCCAAAGCTAACCCCTGAGCCAGAGGTGGAACGAATGCAGCAGGGCTCAGCTGAGGGGCACCCAGCAGGGGGCAGCGCAGCCCTGGTGTGGGTCCTGCAGAACCGGTGCTCCTGTTGCAGCCAAGTCGCTTTGCAACCACAACCTGTCCTGATTCAGGTGACCCACGGGTCTGGGGGGTGGTGGGGGGTGACTAAGGCATCCCCAGCATCAGCTCTGCAACCTCTTCCAAACACTGGGAGGGGACTGCACCCCCACCCCCGAGCCCTTCTGGCTCTTTCCAAACCAATCCCAGATTCTTGTGGCTAGAACCAGAAATACCCCCCCATCTAGCTCCTGCTTCTTAGAGCAGGTGCTAATGGCTGAGCAAGGGGCCCACTGGAGGCAAAGCAACCAGATAAAGCTGTGCATCGGTCACTGGCACCAGGGAGACACCGGCACCCTCTGGGCAGGGATGGGCTGTTGCTGTGTCTGGGCAGCGCCTGGTGCAACAGGCCCCCCCCCGATCCCAATCAGGGTCTGGGAAGTGACTGTTGCTCGGGGGGGGGGGGGGGGCTTACCCCAGCTGGCATCTATACTATGGTTCCCTGGCTGGACCTGCTGAGGTGGGAGGAGAGAAGCCAGGATGTCTCCTCCACGCCTGGGGAGGCCTCAAGGACAGGCTCAGCCCCTCAAAATATGCTATCTGGGGGCAGACCACCACCTCCAGGTCCAAGCAGAGAGCAAAGGTAGATTGTGTCCCAGCCCCTGAGACAATGGGGGGGGGGGGAATGCAGCCAGCATCTTCCCCTGTGCCCCCCATCTCACAAAAAACCAAGGAGCCCCCTCCCATCCCCTCAGCCTAGGACCAGCTCATCGTGTAACCTGCAGCCTAAGCTCTTCAACCCAGCTTAGCATGAACAAGTGCAAAGGGGAGAGCCAAGGGATGGGGGGGAGCAGGGGACAGGGGTGTAAAAGAGGGCAAGTGGAGGAAGGAGAGAGAAAGGTCAACAGGGAGGGTGAAGGCAGAATGGACGGGAACAAGAGAGGAGCACGTGACTAGGGGAGGGGCCGGAGAAAGCAGGGGATGCAGGGGGAGGGGAGGTAGGCGAGGAAACTGGGCTAAACTCCTGGGCTCCAGCCCCCTTCTGCCCTACCCTGGCGGCAGGGAGCATATTGCCAGTCATGTCAGTCCCATGGAGAATCCCCACACACACATACAGCTGGCTGGAGGGATCCCAGGCAGGAGGCTCAAAGGGGGGCAGTGAGGCTGGGTCTCAGGATGACCCTCTGCCGCTCAGCAAGGTCCCCTCAGGGAGGTGGGTGTGTGAGCAGCAGCAGAGAGAGAACTCTGCTGGCGGGGGAGAGGCCCCAGAACCGGCTTAACACACCCACACCCACACTAATAGAGCAAGTCTGAGTGGACCGGGTCAATCAGCACTGTCAAGCTGACCCCTTCTATGTCTCTGGACTCAGTGGGCTGGAGGAAGCAGCACTTTCAAGGTGCCCCCCCTTATATGCCCCTGGGCTCAATGCACTGGGTCAAGCAGCACTTTCAAGTTGTTACCCTTATGCGTCCCACATTCAGCACATCCCCATCTCCACTCTCACATCACAATTGTACTGGCAGTAACCTGCCGGATGAGCAAACCCCACAGGATTTTGGGCGCTGCAGGGATCTTTAGCTTAGGTGAAAGAAGCGTTGCTGCAGAGTGAATGGAGGAAGCTAAAAACACAAGAGAGAGAGAAGCAAAAACTTAACCCTAGAAGTTATTTATTGAATAACATAACATACATTATTAAAGGTTAATACCTAAGTAGAAAGGAAAACAGAGAGAGAGAGATGGGATCTCACTGCTCCCTGAAGCTTGAACTGGTTGTGGTTCCCAGGTGATGGTGGTCGCTCAGGGTCCTGAGTGCTGGAGACAGGCAGAGCCCCCAGCAGGATCAGTCAGGAGAAGATGGAGTCCCAGTGGAACTGATGCATAGCTTGGATCGAAGCATCAGAACACAGACTGGAGGGTGAGTAGGGATTTTTGTAGAGAAAATACAATGGTTCAAGGGAGAACACTAGATTTGTTTATAGGTAAGCTGGTGACTCAAGGGTTTGCTTTAGGCCAGACAATAGGAGCTGATCACTCTTGGCCATGGGTGGTGGTTTCTTCCATGGAGCTCACAATGCAACTAGGCAGCTTCAGTATTTTGGATATCAGTGAAGGATTCATTACTAGAATTGGTCTGATCGGTACTGAGCTGGGTGTGCAGGCGTAGGTTCATTAACATCTGGAGCAGAGATTCCCATGATGCAGTGCATCTCTGCTTTTCTGGTCCCAGAATTCAGTGCGGTTCGTGCCTTGGAAGGTCTGCTCTCCATTCTGTGTGCCAATGGAGATGTCTTAATCTTGTCACCCTTGTCAGGAGGGGTCTAGGTGTGTCTCCCACCACCCTTCATTGCTCTCTGCAAGTCTTTTCTCTGATGGGTTGTGGTTTAAACAGAGGCTGGGGGAGGGGGTATCTTTCACGAGTCAGGCTGGATACTGCGCCCTGGTTCCCCAAGAACACAGGGCTGATGGGTGGTAGCCTGAGGATCCTACAGGGATCAGAAGACCCCATTGCTGATGAACTGGTATCACATTACCCAAGGTTTAAAAATTGGATTGCTGGGTTCTCTCAATTCCAGCCTCGGGTGCCTTTTACACAGCTACGCTGCCACTCCTGGTCTGCTCACACCCAACCGCCAGCATGTAAATCACTCCCAGCGATTGTGCATGAGTGCTCCAGCCAGCCACTTGCCCAAATCCTGTTCTTCCCAATGGACGTTCTCCAAACACTTCAATCCAAACACATTGGTTTAGAGAACACAGCAAAGCAAATGTACTGACTACAGAGAGACGGATTTTAAGGGATTACGGCAACAAGGCATGGAAATCAGGCTTGGGTACAAAGAAATAAAAGGTGAAATGCAGCTAATACCAAACTTAACAAAGCAAAGAACTCTCTTATCATCAGTTACAACAGCTTTACTCAAACTGGCTGAATCTTTCAGGCAGGATCTCCCCCGCTCCAGTACTGCTTCTTTTCTTCATCAAGCATTGTCTATACCACTGGTAAACAGATCATTTGGGCTGATTGCTTTCTCTTCTTAATGCCCTCTCAAGAAACACCTCCAACTGAGATTCATGAGACAGAAAGCCTGAGTGGAGGGGAATTCCCAGCTGTTTCTTTGTCCAGATGTAGATTTTCCTGCTCACACCCTCTTTCCTGCCAAAGAATGGCCACTTAACCAGGTGATGGTCCCCTGAATTTCACTGACACCAGGCTGAGGCCTGAGCCAGCTTTTGTCTCTAGAGAACTGATTTGTCCTTGCTCGGGACCTGGCTGAGGTCACATCTACACTAGCACTTATGTCGGCAAAACTTTTTTTGCTCAGGGTTGTGAAAAAAACACACCCCTGAGTGACATAAGTTTTGCCGGCATAAGGGCTCGTGTGCACAGCACTATGTTGGCGGGAGACACTCTCCCGCCAACATAGCTACTGCCGCTCGTTGAGCTGGTTTTATTATGTCAATGGAAGAGCTCTCTCCCATGGGAATAACATGGCTACATGATACAGCTGTGCCACCGGAAGCTTGTTAGTGTAGACGTGGAACTCTACATCTTTACACCCAATGCTGCCACGCATATTTCATCAATACAATAATGATCAGCAAATTATGAGTTTTCAGATGATACCTCACGAGGCATATTTTGTACAAAATTCATCACCTGTCTATGAAAGGGGTGAACACAGGGGGTACAGACTGTCACAACTAGTAACCTCAGAGACACAAGGGCACAGAGCAATTCCAAAGCTGCTGTACTTGTCTGGTTTTAATGGGTACTGTCACTCAGCTGTTTTCTGAGGCTTCCACTTGGAATGTGCAGGTAATCAAGAGGGGAAACTCCTACCATTTAACACCCGAGGGCACAGCAAGGGCTTGTTTGTAGCAACCAGGCTGAGGATGGTGCTGGAGTACAGCTGTAATCATTTGGAACTGTGTGATTTAGCCTTTAATTTCCATCCACATAAAGGCATGAGAGGCCTTTCCCTCTAGGGGGCACTGGCTCAGCTCCAGCCCCAGCCCCAGCCCGGAGGGATTGGCAGGCAAGGGATGGGGTCTTTCCCCTGTAGGGGGCACTAGCTCTGATTTAGATTCTGGGCAGGGGATTGGTTGGCTCAGGGGGGGCTGGGAATGGGATCTGGGGCCTTTCTCCTATAAGGTTTCAGAGTGGTAGCTGTGTTAATCCGTGTCAGCAAAAACAATGAGGAGTCCTTCGGGTACCTTAGAGACTAAGGCCTTGGCTACTCTGGCGTTTTACAGGATTGCAACTTTCTCGCTCAGGGGTGTGAAAAAACACACCCCTGAGCGCAGCAAGTTACAGTGCTGCAAAGCGCCAGTGTAAACAGTGCCCCAGTGCTGGGAGCATGCTCCCAGCACTGCAAGCTAATCCCCATGGGGAAGTGGAGTACCTGCAGCGCTAGGAAAAGATACATCTTCCTACTGTATTTTCCGTGAAGTGGGTTTTAGCCCACAAAAGCTTCTGCCCAAATAAATTTGTTAGTCTCTAAGGTGCCACAAGGACCTCTCGTTGTTTCTCCTCTAAGGGGCACCAGTTCCTTCTCTCCCACACAGGTGAGGCTGATCTAGATGAACCTATCCCCTAACCTGGAGCAACAGGTGTGGCCTAGATGAGTCCCTTCCTGGACTGATCTACCTGGCAAGGCTAACGGTGAAGGAGCAGGGTCATCAGCACTCCCCAGCATGCAGGATGCTGCTTGCTCGCATGGGCAAGATACATCCAGTCCCAGCATTTGGACTGTTCCCCTGGGACGTATCACTTCCCTCCCGAGCCCTGTACTCAGGGAAACCTGGTACTTTTGGCCTACTTCCCCTATGCTCCACCCTGGTCTGTTACCCTACAGCACCCCATCTTTCCCAGCTTGGCACCCCCCTGCACCCTGTTTTCCAGCTCAGCCTTATAGGAGCTTCCCCTACTTTTTTCCACCTCTCTCCCCCCTCACACCCCCACCTCCCCCTTCAGTAAGTCCCAAGGAAACCTTAATAAACCCCACCTTCATCTGTGGGGTAAGCAGAGCACATCTTTCTTCCAGGGTGGGTAGAGTCTTGGGTGAGCCCAGGCTGGGGATGCAGAGTGCATGGGGTTATTGGGGTGTATGCTGAAGCTGGGGGAGGGGGTATTGAGATAGGGGTGCAGGGAGAGGGGATGCAGGGTGGTACTGAAGTTGCAGGTATGGAGAACTGGGGGAGGGCAAGGTGCTTGCAGACCGTGCAGAGGGGCGCAGGTGAGAGTGCTGCCGCTGAGTGCTGGGGCAGTTTGGGGTGCAGAGGGCAGGGCCTGGGAACGCAGGCGCTGTTAAGGACACCGGTTACAGGAGCACGGGGGGGCCGAGGCACGCGTGGGTGCAGGGCGCATGAGGGACTGGAGCAGGGATACGGAGACTGCATGGAGAGGGGCTCCGGGGCGCACTGAAGTTGGGGGTGCAGGTACGGGCGCGCGCAACGAGGTGTGCGGGGGGGGAGCCGGGCAGCTCCGGCCCATGCGCAAATTGCGCCTCGGCTCTCGCTGGCCTGCCCCTCCCCGTCTCCCCCGGGCTCCATTTAAAGGCGCATGCGAGGCCGCAGAAGGATTAAGGGACGAGCCGCAGCCGGAGCGAGACCATGCGGGAGATCGTGCACCTCCAGGCCGGGCAATGCGGCAACCAGATCGGGGCCAAGGTCAGGGCGGGGCCCTGGGGGTGGGGGCATGAAGGCCGCTGGGGATCGGGACCCCTAGGTGGGGGCTGGGATGGTGGGGTCCGTAGGATCTCAGCCCTGACCCTGCTGGGGCGGGTAAGAGCTCTGGGTCACCCCCTTTGGTTTCGCTTTCCCTGCCAGGGTGCCTAGCCCCGTGCGATCCCCACCCCTGTCAGTGCCCTACTGATTGGGGAGACCCCTTACCAGGCGCTTGTGTGTGGGGGCGGGGGCTAGTAACCTGATCGGACAGTTTGTAATTTTGTGCTCAATCTGGGGGGCGTGTGTGTGGGGAGGTCTGGCTGGGGCACCCCTCCTTGCCCCCCAAGTCCTTTCTGTGCCCGATCCCGCCTGCCTGGAGATGGACACGCCGAGCAGCTGTTTGCTGCAGCGAGGGGGTGGGGTGGGCAGAAGGGCTGGCTCCCAGCCCCCCACCGTCCCTGAAATAGCTGCGGATCCACAGGGCGGGCTGAAATAAAAGGGCGAGATAGCAGGGGGCAGCCCTTGCCCGCCCAGCCACCCAGGACGAAAATGCAGCTTTTCCCCCCACTGCGGGCGAAGATCCGTGGACTAGGGGCGGCTGGGGGAGAAATCTGCCATTGCCGCATGACTGCGGCTGGCTGGAGAGGCTGCCTTGCATCCATTCACAATGGCTCCCTGCAGGGAAAGCTAAAGCTGCCCTTTGCAGGGAGCCCCTGTGGGGAGGGATGGGAGCCTGGACCTGTCTCTTGTTCTGTGGCATCAGTCCAGAGATCTTCAGCCTCTTAAAATAGCCCCTGGCTTCCCCCTGTTTGCAACGTGCAGGGGCGGCTGGGCAGGGTGGGTCTCTTGCAGTGGCATGAGACCAGAGATGAACATGGCTTCTGCTGCTGCTGGGCCCTGGATCTGGCTGGCTGGCTCTTCCTACCCCCAGCGGGTGATTCACCAGAGAACAGTGTGAATTAGTCACCGCCAGGGAACCGAGGCAGGAATGGGGCGCAGGATCGGGTGGCAGTGAGATGCCAGGCCAGGCAGGCAGGGATGTGCCTGCTCAGCTGCCAGGCAGGGGAAAGATCTGAGCAATGCGGATATAATGCAGAGCCTTTCCCTGGGGGAAGCTGCTCCTCTCAAATGCCTGAGTGACCCACCCATCGTGGGGGCAGAAACCAGGATGCGGCTCTGGCCCGAGCTTCTCCTGCCAGACCTCATAAATGAAAGCCTGACAGGTATGGTTTGATGCTAGACAACATATGGTGGCTTCTCCTCTTTCCCCACCCGCTCCCCACCAGTCGCTGCACACGTTGGCAGAAAAGAGAAATGGGCCTTATTGACCCAGTCGCTCCATGCTGGAGCGGCCAGGAGCTGGGATGGCAAAGCACCAAATCTGTACCAGGTCTCTCTCTCCATGGAGCGGTGCCACCTTGGTATAAATGCGGCGTGAATCTGAAAGGACTGGTGTGGCTGTCTTTAATCAGGAGCGTGGCTGGTTGCACCAGTTAAATGGGCTCTATTCAGCCCATAGCCCCTGTCTAGGCTGGAGTCTTGGTCCCCTTGTCTCTCTCAACATCCTCCAGCTGGGAGGTTAAAAACCTGCCATCTTCCCGCCATTGTCTCTGCCTGTCCAAATCGAAGCCAGATCCCCCCCGGCCTGGCAAGCCCGGAGCACCCTGGATCAAAATGGTGAGCTGTGGTGGGCAGCAGAGTAGCTTGCTGGGCTTGTTGGTAGCCAGTGCCGGAGCCAGCCTGGGGGAATCTTGCCAGCTCTGGTATAGTGATGTCCCTGTCTGGCATGTCAAGATGCTGCCAGTTTCGGGGTGGGAGCTGAGGGCATAAAGTTGTGAGCATTGGGGAGCAAACAGCCCAGCTGTGCCTCAAAGAGGAGGTCCTGGGTCACCCTGGGAGAGAGACCCTCCCAGCCCTAGTCAGCAATGAATCTCCTCTCAAAGGCAGAGCTGCTGGGAGCTGGTTCGCTCCCCGCCTGATGCTGCGGTAGCTGCATGACTGATCCAGAAGCGGCACTTTCACTTGAGGCGGGAGCCTTCCCGGCATGCACTGGGGGCTTTACTGGCTGAGCTGGTACCTCGCCTGCCTGGCATTGCATCAGCATTGTAAAGCCTTTGTTACGAGGGCGGCGGGGGAAAAAAAAATAATCTCAGAACCAGAGTAATTAACCTGCCATGGCCTAGCTCTAAGGGCAGCTTTCCCGCCAGGGCAGGGATTCCAGAGCGCTGAGCCCATGGGACAAAGGTCAGAAAGTAGGAGCCTGGAGCACCGGTTGGAGAGGGTGGATCTGGCCCACAGCTGCCTTGTCGGGCTGGTGACACCCTCAGGTGGGGAGTTCTCCCAGGCGTTCAGAACAGTGGCGGGGCTCAACCCCGAGTTTCTCTGTCCTGCCTGGCCTTGTGTGGGGATGGCCTGGTGGCTACGCCAGACGCCAGCTTCTGACCGGCGTTGGCTCATGCTGCCATAGGTGGAGGGGGAAGGCCCTGAGCATCACCAGGTGGGGCGGACTTGCCCTGCTGCCAGTGGAAGTGAGGCGTGTCCTGATGCAGGCCACGTCACCTCTCCTTCAGGTGGGGACGCTGGCAATGGTGCACGGTGGCTGGGGTGTCCAGCCGCTCCATCTGCACTGTGTGTGAGGGGAGTGTCCTAGGATCACCCCTGTTCTCCTAATAGACACTTGATCTGCAGGGTCAACCTGGCAGCCCTGCTTTCCTGTTTGCCCCACCCCCCCACCCGTACCCCGCTGAGGCTGCTGGCAGGTGCTGCTTTGGGGGTGCAGATCCAGCCCACTCCGATTGCCCTTTCCCCAAACATCTGCCCGCCCCTGGGATCTGAAGGCTTTTCACCAAAACCAGGCCTGTTTTAGCATTGGGGGGGCCATAAGCAAGAATATTCTGGGGTCCCCAAATGCTAAAACAGGCACGTTCTTATGAAAATAATAATAGCAAGTTCCGCCCCTCCCTTGAGCTGCTCCGGGCCCTAAGCAATCGCTTTGTCTGTTTACACCGTGACACCCCAATTCCAGCCTTCCCTGGGCGGGGGGAGTTGCCTTGTTGTATTGGCTCACCCATAGCAAGGCAATGCTGCAGGGGGGTGGCTGCTGTGTCTGGGGGGGTTCTGCCTAGTGCAGCTGTGGGAAGCCTGGCCCTGTGTGGTAACTGGGCACAGGGCTTATGTTCCCACATGCCTCCTGCAGACAGAACAAAGCTCGGATTGAAGCTGCCCCTGTGGTTACAGGCCCCTCTGCAAAGGGGGCTGGCGCTGCTCCCCCCGCCTTTCAATTGCCTGTCGCTTTAAAAAGCTGAACCTGTCAGGCCAGGGCTGGTGCAAGGTGGAGGAATCTGGATGGTGGGGGGAGGTTGGTGGCTTATTTTTGGATCCCTGCTGGGGGGAGGGGTGTTCAGTGGAATCTGAATGGGAGGGAGGCTGAAACTAGCTCAGTGGCTTGTTTCACCCCTTGTTTTCAGGGGTTCAGTTCCTCCTGTGCAACCCCTCCCCCCCAAGATACCAGTTCTCCTTCCCAGCAGGGAACTGAACCCCTGCAATTCAGGGGTGAAGCCAGGCACCAGAATAGCTCCCTCGCCCCCTGAAATGTATCCCAATTCTGGCCAGCTGGGATCTAATCCTCAATTCGAGGGAAGGACCCTGCTGCCTCCTCACACCCCAATTTCAGCCAGCCAGGATCTCAGACCCCTGAAATATTAGCCTCGCAAGAGGGGAGCCTTGCAGTCTGCTAAAATCTGAAGCACAGGGGGGGAATTGTAGAGACCCCACCCCCAGGTCTTCATCCCCATCCCTCTTGGGTTCTAGCCTCCACTCCAGTGTGGGGTCTAGTGCCTGGGGGTGGGAGGATGCCTGGGTTCTATTCCAGGATCTAGGGGTGCTGGCAAGAGGGAGCACCCCTTCCTGTAGCATGTGGGGGGGGGGGCAAGTGGATAAATGACAGCGCTACAGCCAGGCAGAGAAGGGAGGGGGTGCCTGTGTCCGGGGGGGGGGGTTAAGTGTGGGGGGGGGGTCTGCTTCCCTACCCAGGTTCTGCCTTTGTGGATTCCTTGCTGCCCACCCCCACTTCCTCCCATGTAGCCAGCGCCGGGTAAAAATAGAACCTGCTGCTGCATCATAGTGGCGAGATTGAAAGGGGCGAGGGCGAGGGCTTGCGGCGGCTCCATTTTAGAGCCATGCTGCAGAATGGCAGGGAGGGATTGCTGGGAGTGTGTGTGTGCTGGGGGTGGGTGGCTGGGTGGGTGTCTAAAACTCTGCTGGACAATAGACTGGTGTTAAATCCATGCTGATTTCTCTTTTGACCTGAATGTTGCAATCTCTTCTCTCTCTCTCTCTCCCCTGCCACATACACAGACCTGATTGTCTGAGGGGGAGGGGCAGCTGGGAGGCAGGACTCCTGGGTTCTTACCCCTCCCTCCCCCCAGAAGAGTGGGGTCTAATGACTGGGTGGGTGGGGGTCATCTGATGACTGGGTTCTATTCCTGGCTCCGGGAGGGGAGTTAGAGAAGGGGGAGGGGCTGAGAATCCGGATTCCTGGGTTCTCTCCTAACTGGAAGGAACTAGGTTTCATGGCCAGAGACTGGGATTGGGAGTTGGACTCGTGGATTCTCGAGCTGGGACTATTCTAGTGGTGAGAGAAGGGAGGGAGCCAGGACTCCGTCCTGGGTCCTCCACCCTCCCTCCAGCTCTGCTTGTGAGTGCAGGTGGGTTGATCCCCTTATTGTAGCGGGGCTGTCAGCCAGTTTGAAAACTGCTGTATTTTAAGCTGATGCCACAAAATGGGGGGCTTGTACCTTCCAGGATAGCTGTGTGGTGCTAGAGGCTGGCACCAATGCAGTCTGTTGCCCTGGTCTGTGGGATGGCCCAGTACCCTGCAAATTCCCCTGGGTTCACAGGTGCTTAACCCAAGTACCCAACTGGATGTTAGACCAACACTTCCAGGGGCACTGTTCCGCGACTGACCAAATCACAAGAACCCAGCCCCGGGGAGCGCGCTAGCAAACCACCTTCCAGAGATGTCCTGAAACCTACCAGCTCAGACACTCTCGCATCCCTCCCTGGCAATGAAAAGGCAGAGATGGCTCCGTGGTGGGCTGGGATGAGAGAGAACTGACTTCAGTTCCCGTCTGAGTTCTCAAAACTCAGCCATGATGGGTGGTGAATTCTCCTGACAATCTGGGTTTTAAGCACCCTAAATGGAAGTGGAGCCCTTGAAAAATCTAACTCTAAACTCCCTTGAAAACATGGCCCTTAATCGCTCTCTGCCTCAGTTTCCCCATCTGTATGTAAGGGAGATAACCCTTTCTCTGCAGTGTCCATTCTAGTTTGTATACATTTGAGGCATGGAGTGTGTGCGTGTGTGTGTGCGCATGCAGACCCTAGCCCAGTTGGAGCCCCAATTTCCTTGGGTTTGAGGTCTTTAGTATGTCTGGAATTTTAAATAAGTCAGCCACTTGTCCTGGGGAAATGGGATAAGCCAATTTCTACACACCCTCCCTTCCCTTTTCCCCCCCTCGCCCTCCCATCCAATCTCCCCCAGCAAGCTGGGTCTGAGTGAAGTACTAACCCAGCTTGTGGAAGTGACAGATAAAACCACCCGTGTCCCTGTAACTGGTGCAAATGCCACCTGCAGTTAGTCTGGCTAGGATGACAGCCTGATAAATAAATTACACTCCCATCTCCCCGACTGAGGTGCAGAGACCATAGAAAGCAAATACAATACGCTCCTCACAATTGAAGGTGCCACAGACCCAGGCATTCGATCAGTTTTCCTAAAAGGATCTGAGGCAGGCAGATGCTAACAACTTGGTGGGCTGGGGGGAGGAGGAGATGATCTGGCAGGTATCTAGTTCCGTCTTCTCACAGAGGAGGGGGGCAGCTGCAGCAGCTATCAAGCTGAGGCAGACCTGGATACAGCAGGTTTAATGATCATGCTTCAGGGCACAATCCAGTCACCAGCTGGTGGTCAGGAAGGAATTCGTCTCTCATGTGGTGGGTTAGTATTGCATAAGCTTGGGTGGGTTTTTCTGCAGCCAGCCCCGCCGCCAGGCTAGATCCAGTCTGCAGCTGCTTGCGGAAGGGTTTGTTTATGTGACTTTTTAAACCCCTTCTTCCCCACCCTCCCTGCAGTTCTGGGAAGTCATCAGTGATGAGCATGGCATAGACCCCACTGGTACCTACCATGGAGACAGTGACCTGCAGCTGGAGAGGATCAACGTTTATTACAATGAAGCTTCAGGTACCGAGCCCAGAGAGGGGGTGGAATTGCCAGGGCGGGGGTCTCTAATCGCAGCCTGTCTGTGAATGGTGGGTCTAGAGGGATCTCCCCTATTAACACACTGCTACCCGGTGAGTGCTTGAAGCTTCCTGGCTACTTCCTTTGTTAATGTCCCACTGGGAGGGAGGTGGCCTGGTTGGGAGTGCACCCTAGTGGATGGAACACGGGACCAGGGAGTCAGGATTCCTGGGTCCTATACCCAGCACTGGGAGGGGAGTGGGGTCCAGTGGTCACAGAAGGGGGGCTGGGAAGCCGGACTCCTGGGTTCTCTCCCCTGCTATGACCTCTTGTCAAATCACTCGAGTGTTTCATTTCTTCTCCTCGTCAAATAGCTAGTGACCAGGTCTTGTGGGAGTGAATATGAGGCCGCATGATCCTTCCTAGTGCGCTCTGAGTGCCTCTGATGCACGACAATCAGTGAGAAGCAAATCGCTGGTGGCACCGCCCGCAGTGGAGAGTTTGGGGGGCTGGGGGTCTCAGCAGCTGCTCTGGCGGCATCTCTAGCAATCCGTTGCTTGGGCGAGGAGAGGCGGCACCCCCCCCCCCCATACACACACCTTGGTCTCTGGCCTACTGAGGCAATCCTGGGCGCCCCGCCCCCCGCCAGCTAGATGCCCCCAGGGCAGATGGGTGACACAACCTGTGATGACACAACCCGGTCTCCTGAAAGCATCTGATCTCTCTCTTCCCCCAGGTGGAAAGTACGTGCCCAGGGCAGTCCTGGTGGACCTGGAACCTGGGACCATGGACTCGGTCCGATCTGGTCCTTTTGGGCAGATCTTCAGGCCTGACAACTTTGTTTTCGGTAAGGTGGGCAGCACCGAGGTGCTGGGGACCCTCACCCCCGCCAAGACCCCATCAATGCAGGAAGAGCTGAGGTCCCCTGCATGTTTCTTCCCAAAATAGCTCCGTCTATAATTGGCTAGTTTCTCCACCGCTTGGCAGGGGGTCCTTCTCGGTGGGACCCATTTTTCAGAGACAATGGGTAGGTTAATGATCCTGACCCCACAAGCTACCCATGGACTTTCCCCCCACAAGGCTGGATGGGGTGGCCAGTCTATTCCCAGCTTTTTTCTCCTAGCTGGTGGGTGATGGCTTCTGTCCCTGCGCTCCCCGTCCCCACCAAGAGGGGGTGACAATGAGATGGTTAGGAAAAGTGGGGCTTGGGGTACCACCCCCTGTCCCTCTCCTGCTTGACCCCTTGGGTTCTTGCGCTGGTTCTGGACAGCAGCATGGCCTAGTGGTGAGAGCAGTGGTTGGGGGCAGAGGGAAGCCAGGACTCACAGGTTCTCAGAAAACCAACTTCTTCTCCAGAAAAGAGACAATCTCTCTGAAGGGACCTGGGTGGGATAGAACTTGCTGAAGAAGTTCAGAGCATGTGTGAATCGCTTTTAATTACTGGGCAAGGCACTTTAATTAAACAGCCTCCACCTACACCCTCTGCATCTTCAGGAAGGAATTGGAGAGCCCCAAGGCGTTGGCTGATTCATTCAGCTGTGGAGTTTTGCCAGCGTCTGGATCCCATGCAGGACCAGATGGTGCAGGATCTGAAAGCTGCAGGGTTACCCCAGGCTCTCCAGTGACACGTCCAGGCTTCTGAGCAGGGGACGGGGCCCAGAGTAGCTAGCGAGAGGCTGGGCTACCCCGGCCCAGCTAAGAAGCTGAAGTCATGGGAAGGGGGCAGTATCTTAAACGTCTGCACTTTTTCAGCAGGCCCAACCTTTTGTGGCACCCTGAAGGGGCTGGAGCTCCAGCGGGTGGGTGCTTGGCACTGTCTGAATTGAGCCTCTTTGGGGTGCCCAAGCTGAAACACCAGAGTCAGTCTTGGCTGGGGAAGTTAGTGCGCAGTTGTGGGGGTGCTGTGTCCCCCGGCTCCCTGCCAGTCTTGTGTGCTTCCTTCTTGTCCTGTCACGGCAATCCAGTTTCCTTGGTCCTCTGCCCCAGCCTGCTGAAGGGGCTGGTTGCGTCTGGTGGCTGTATGCACACAATGAGCTGTCTGGGTGGCCCACGTGTTGAGTTTGGCGGAACTCAGCCCTGGGATCATCCATAAAGCCACCAGAGCTGAGATCTGCTAAACTCAACACACTGACCTTCAGCGGAGACCATATCCTTCTATCTAGGGTTGGCTTGGCAGAGGGTGGACTCTCCTATCCCCCCCCTAAGCCATGCAACCCTTAGTGCTCCTGGCATGTAACTGGACCCCCATCCCCACCTTCCTTGCTGCCTAGGTCAGAGCGGAGCTGGTAACAACTGGGCCAAAGGGCACTACACGGAGGGGGCCGAGCTGGTGGATTCGGTGCTGGACGTGGTGAGGAAGGAGGCGGAGAGTTGTGACTGCCTGCAGGGCTTCCAGCTGACCCACTCACTGGGCGGCGGCACCGGCTCGGGCATGGGCACGCTGCTGATCAGCAAGATCCGGGAGGAGTATCCCGACCGCATCATGAACACCTTCAGCGTGGTGCCGTCACCCAAGGTCTCGGACACGGTGGTGGAGCCCTACAACGCCACCCTGTCCGTCCACCAGTTGGTGGAGAACACGGACGAGACCTACTGCATCGACAACGAGGCCCTGTACGACATCTGCTTCCGCACCCTCAAGCTCACCACCCCCACCTACGGCGACCTCAACCACCTGGTCTCGGCCACCATGAGTGGCGTCACCACCTGCCTCCGTTTCCCCGGGCAGCTCAACGCCGACCTCCGCAAACTGGCCGTCAACATGGTGCCCTTCCCTCGCCTCCACTTCTTCATGCCCGGCTTTGCCCCCTTGACCAGCCGCGGGAGCCAGCAGTACCGGGCCTTGACCGTGCCGGAGCTGACCCAGCAGATGTTTGATGCCAAGAACATGATGGCCGCCTGCGACCCCCGCCACGGGCGCTACCTGACAGTGGCGGCCGTCTTCCGCGGCCGCATGTCCATGAAGGAGGTGGACGAGCAGATGCTGAATGTGCAGAACAAGAACAGCAGCTACTTCGTGGAGTGGATCCCCAACAATGTCAAGACGGCCGTGTGCGACATCCCGCCCCGCGGGCTCAAGATGGCTGCCACCTTCATTGGCAACAGCACGGCCATCCAGGAGCTCTTCAAGCGCATCTCGGAGCAGTTCACTGCCATGTTCCGCCGCAAGGCTTTCCTCCACTGGTACACGGGCGAGGGCATGGATGAGATGGAGTTCACCGAGGCGGAGAGCAACATGAACGACCTGGTCTCCGAGTACCAGCAGTACCAGGACGCCACGGCTGAGGAAGGCGAGTTCGAAGAGGAAGCAGAGGAAGAAGTGGCATAGACCTTCCCGTTCCCTCTGTCCCCCGACACACGCACCGTGTGCCCACCAGTCCTACTGAACCAATGGACCACGTTGCCCCTGCTGGCGTAGGCTTGAACGTTCTCCACCCAACTAGAAACCGATGGTGCAAACCCTGCCCCCTACTGGTAGGTTGGGGAAGTTCAAGGTGTCTGTGTAGTGGTGGGAGGGTTTGTCGGCCTTGTTTGGGAATGGCAGCACGTGGTAATAGGTCTTGGTAGAAACACTGTCGGTCTCCTCCCTTTTCATCCACCGCATCTCACCCTCCAGAAACACAACTCACCTGCAATGAATTCTGTCTTCACGTCATGTGGTTTCTCTTTTTCTTTCCAGAGATGAGTATGCACTAACTCATCACTTGCTCTGTTATTTTTGTTTGTTGTTGTTGTTGTGCTGGGCTTAAAATAAAACTAGAGGATCATGGAACTCATGGGTGGGGGGCGGTTGTGGGAAGGAGCAGGGTGAGGAACTGATCTCCAGGGTGGGAATTCCCCTTAATCCTAATCCCCCCGCCTGAGATCTTTCTGCTTTTGAAACAGTTTGTCTGTATGTTTCCACAATAAAATATTGAATAATATTAAAGTGCAAGTGTGCTGGCCTCTTTCTTGCAAAGATCAGCCACAAACGGGTGCACTACAGGATGCTTGGGGGGCTTCCATTGAAGACTGCAATTAATAAGTGCTGTGATCCTATCAATCCATAAATACCCAGAGGAGGTGGGGAAGGTTTGGACTTCCATTTTTTGATTGGAATATGGTGACTGGTCCATATCGATCCTAGCAGGTAGTGAGCTCCCCAGACATGTGGGTGAGACAGGGCCAAGCTATTGACTCTTCTGGGGGGTTCTTTGGGGAGGTTTTTCTTTTGCAGAAAACAAAGGTCCTGATTTTCCTTCTGCTGTGCAATGGGAATCTTTTTAATCCCCAAAATTCGCATGGGATGGGAAAGCCAATTTTCACCTGCCTCTATGCAGAATGGTCATGTCGACCCTAAAAAGGTCTGGGCTCCTGTCAACAACATGAGCCGCTGTTCTGTGTGGGGGAGGTGGATGGAACCAAGGCTCTGGACTCAAATCCACTTTCACTTGCCCAGAGTCTAGGTTGTGGTCCCTGTTCCTAGTAGACTTATTCATGCTGCAGCACTAACCACTGGACCATGTTCTCTTACATCCTTCAATACCATCATAATGGGGGGGGGGGAGGGTAAATAGCACCCAAAGGTGCTCTGAAGCTATCACCATGGTGTATATGGAGATAGAACTATCTCTTAGAACTGGCAGGGACCCTGAAAGGCCACTGAGTTCAGCCTCCTGCCTTCACTAGCAGGACCAAGTACTGATTTTGCCCCAGATCCCTAAGTGTCCCCCCCAAGGATTAAATTCACAACCCTGGGTTTAGCAGGCCAATGCTCAAACCACTGACCTATCCCTCCCCATGGAGGATTGGTCAATATCACACCGGGAGTCTGGTAGAGCAGGGAACTGACCTGTCTTGCAGGCTCCACTGGCATGGGGTGCAGAAGGCTGGATTAGGGTGGCCACATGACACCCAATGTTGCTCATGGCTCCAGAGCTCTAGAATCCTGCTCATCCTCCCCGCCCCAGGCTCCTTGCGGCCTCAGATTCTGCTGCCACTAGCCACGGGCAATGAAACGGGCGAAGAGGCCAGCTGGGGTGGGGTCAAGCTGTCTGTGCAGGAGAGGCTGGGGTTATTGGATGTAGGAAATGGGGGCCTCAGCATTCCAGCTGGGGTGGGCCATCTGACCTCCCACCCTGCCATGGAGCAAGCGTGTCTCAGCCCCCCAGGTGCAGCGAGGCGGGACGGGCGCCCTGCTGCCACGCCAACCCCACAGGCAGGAGGCAGCTGGCAATGGAGCATGAGACCCCAGGAGCAGTGGCGGCACTGATGCAGGTGAAGGAGGTAGCAGGGTCATGTCTGCCAAGGGCTTTTGATGCTCCCGGGTTGGGTTTGGGCTTGGCTCTGGGGTGGGTTTTAAAACTGGGCTCTGACCAAGTCTGGCCTTTGGGGCCGGTTTCCCTCCCCTGCCCACTCTGGCTGGGGAGTTGCATCAGTTCTTGCCCTTCCTCCCACGAGGGTGATGCAAAGCAGGGCTTCATGTCAGCAGCCCTGGGCTGGACTTGTTAGGGCCCACCATGTGTCCCTTGCAGCTCAGCGAGGCCTGGGCGCTGCCCCCTGAAGCGTCCCCTCCTGGCTTTCGCTCCCCTCCAATGATCTCCTGAGCCCCTTCACCCTTAAAGAAACAAGAACTGGCAAAGCTGCTCATGCTGCAGCCTCATCTTCCGCCCAGCTGGGCTTCTGGGAGCCAGCAACGGGGGCTGCCTGCTCCCCTGGCTTTGAAGAGGCCAGCTCTCTTCTAGCTGGAGCAAGGCCCGGGGAGCTGGCTGGGCTACAGGGTGACAGCAGGCACATGCGGTTCTCTGCAAGGCTTCCCTGTGGCAGTTCCTGGTCCTGGCCAGCAGCGCGGTGCTGCTACCCAGGGCTTCTCCCGAGCGTCAGTTCAGGGTCTCTTCAGGTGCCGAGGGCTTTATACCTCCTGGCTCAGCTCTGTGGTGTCCTAAGGGCATAGATCTACCCTAGGTGGCAACGAGCAGGGTCAAACAAAAACCATTTGCCCTCCCCGTGGGCCAGCGTGCATTGTCCAGCAACAAGCCTCCCTGGCATAGCCTCTGCCCTGCAATATGACATCTCGCACGATGTGTTGGGTGAGGTGCATTGGTCCAAATGCTTTGGAGGGGGGAGATGTGGGGGCAGCATGAGATAAAACAGCCCTCCCCTAGCGCTGGCTTCTGCAGCGGGAGAATCCCTGCAAGCAGTACAGGGCTCATGACACGGAGTGGAGGAGCTCCAGTTCTACCCAGCGGATGGGCCACATTGAGCCCTAAGGCCCCAGAGTCTCTCACAGCTGCGGCCAGGGAAGCTGGCATCCTCCGCCACTTTGTCTAGCAGTAAATACACCAGGACTGTGGCGCACCTGTTCCAGGCTCCGCAGCGGGTGCCTGGGGGGCAGGGAGAACCATGGGGCTTAGGAGTGGAGGGACAGGTTCTGTCCCTAAGGGGATAATCGATGGAGTCAGTGACGCAGCCTGGATTGGAGAAAAGAACAAGGTGGCCCCAGCTGAGATCAGGGCCACCATTGTCCCAGGTGCTGCACAGACCCTGAGTGAGATCAGGGCCCTGTTGTGCCAGGCGCTGCACGGACAAAGAGTGACAAACAGTGTCTGTCCTGAAGAGCTTACAGCCTAAATAAACTCAGGGTGCCAGGGGAAACTGATGCCCTGAAGGGTGAAAACTCAGCTCATGTCAGTGGGGCTAGAACCCAGGTGACCTTAACACAGTTCAACCCACTGGACCATGTTGCCTTCCAGCCAAGCTGCGCGTTGAAGGAGAAGGAGGCTGACAGTTCTAGCGGCGAGCTAGCAGCTGTCCAGAAGCAGCATGGGCTGAATAGGGCCCTGCTCTAAGAGTCAGGACACCCAGGTTCTGGACCTGCCTTGAGATCTGGGGCACAGCACATCCTCCCTCTGTCATTCAGTCTCCCCTGGCAGCTTGTGTCTAGTTAGACTGTAAATTTTGGGAGCAGGGACCGTGTAGCAACAAGGAACGGGGCGGCATCCCTTTAAATAGGTGGTGAGCACTAGGGCAAGGCTCACTGCATCCTAAGTCATCAAAAGCCACCCAGAGCAGCGAGCTGTAAGCATCTAGGCCTCGTGTGTGTGTGTGTTTAATGAACACAAACAGACTCTCTCGTTGCGTCTGTGCAGCGCCTGATACAACAAGGCCCTGATCTCTGCTGGGGGAGGACTGTCTCTCACTGTGTCTGTGCAGCACCTGACACTACAGAGCCTTGATCTCAGCTGGGGTAGAGACTGTCTCTCATTGTGTCTGTGCAGCACCCAACACAACGGGGCCCTGATCTCTGCTGGGGGAGGGACTGTCTCTCACTGTGTCTGTGCAGCACCCGACACTACAGAGCCTTGATCTCAGCTGGGGCAGGGACTGTCTCTCACTGTGTCTGTGCAGCACCCGACACAACAGAGCCTTGACCCCAGCTGGGGCAGGGACTGTCTTTTGCTGTGTCTGTGCAGCACCCAGCGCAACGGGGCCCTGATCTCAGCTGGAGGCTCGCCCTGGTTGAAAGTTTACTGACAAAGAAAAGAGCCATGAGAATGACGAAAGGGTTGGAAAACAGACAGGAGCAGGATCTATTCAGTTTAACACGGGGAAGGTTAAGGGGTGACGATCTCAGACAAATCCCGACTGGAAATAAAGCCTATATTTTAACGGAGGGAATTAACTATGTGAACAACCTAAAGGCTGGGGCAAAATCTCCATCCCTGGCAATTTTTGAACCAAGACTGGACGTTTTTCTAAAAGCTCTGCTCTGGTTCACTCAGGAATGAATCCAGGCCTGCGTTTCACATCTAGGAATAGTCCATTCCCAAAGGAAATTTGGCAGGAAACAGCCCATTAGGGAGGAAAGCGGCTGGAATTTCTCACCCAGCAGAAAACTCCAAGTTTCCCCCAGCTCTAACGAGATCTTTCAACACTATTGTAATTCACCAGACAAGGCTGGGTCTTAGCCCAGAAACGCCAGGCCAGAGGGCCTTCACCCAGATTCTCCTCCTTTCTAGCACACTTTTGCTCTGTGTTGGTCCAGCACCTCATGCGATGGGCACCTTGATCTTTGCCTGAGGCCCCCAGGCACCCCCACAATACGAATGAGCAATGTAAGAGCAAGGAGAGGAGATTTTGGCTCAGATCCTCAGTAATACCCAGGGGACTTAGACACCTAACTAGCTTTGAGGATGGGGGCCTTTGTTCCAAGGTGAGAGGATGGGGGCATTTCGTTCCTAGGCGAGAACAAAATGCCCGGCTTGGAGCACATTGGCATGACTCTGTTTCCACCTGCCACATGCTAATCGGGCTGGAATTGTGCAACCAGCCACAAACTCTCCGATGTCCTGATGTTCAGCCAGTGTTCCCAGGACCTGCACTCCCCTTTGGAGCTCACACACACACACACCAAGTTTAGATGCTTTGTGCTGTTGCCAAGCATTAACTAGTGTCCACAGCCCTCAGTGCTGCTTGTCAGAGAGACGAGCGGCTGGCCTGCCGAATGTGTCCCCAGCCCTGTCACAACTTTGTAGCCGCTGACTGTCTGGAAAGTTAGTTGTGTAGAGGTTAAAGCAGTGGAGGGAGTCAGGACTCCTGGGTTCTGTTCCCAACTCTGGGAGGGGAGTGGGGTCTAGTGGTTAGAGCAAGGGGCTAGGAGCCAGGACTCCAGGGTTCTATCCCCAGCTCTGAGACTAATGTCTAGTGGTTAGAGCACGGAGGCTGGGAGCCAGGATTCCTGGGTTCTATCCCCAGCTCTGGGAGGGGAGTGGGATCTAGTGATTAGAGCAGGAGGCCTGGGAGCCAGGACACCTGGGTCCTATCCCTAGCTCTGGGAGGGGCATAAGGCCTAGTGCAATGGTTTTCAACCTTTATTCATTTGCAGACGCTTACAAAATGTTGGATGGAGGAGCGGACCCCTTTGGAAATCTTAGACATAGTCTGCGGACAACCACAGGTTGATAGTCATTAGAGCAGGGAGGCTGGCTGGCTGGCTGGCTGGAAAGTTAGCTCTGTAGTGCCATGTAGTGGTTAAAACAGTGGACGGGGAGTTAGGACTCCTGGATTCTGTTCCCAACTCTGGCAAGGGAGTGGAGTCTAGTGGTTAGAGCAGGTGGGAGGGGGCTGGGAGTCAGGACTATTGGGTTCCATGATTAGAGAAAGGGGGATGCACCCACCCCACCAACATACTCACACAGACATACAGAAAGAGTCACACATATACACACACACCCTACACCCATTGCTGAAGCAAGCGCTGGCTTGGACACAAAGCATCCCTCATGCCCTGTTACAAAACACGCACCGCACACAGGTACTACCCGGACACATAATGCCCATCACACACAGACACGCACAGAGAAAGCACATGCTCCAATTCCCCCCCACACACAGGCACAACAGCCATGCCCCACATCCCCCTCTGCCTGACACGCCACACACATGATAGTGACATGCATGCCCCAGATGCACTGCTCTGGCCCACGTGCCCGGGTGCCATGCACAGACACGGGCGCACGTCTCACACCGAGACCAGGCGAGATACATCACGTACAGGTGCAGCGTGGGCACCTCAGGCATCTCTCTGCAGGCAGCTGGCTCGGGCATGGAGAGGGCAGGGGGGATGGTGTGAATGGCACTGGTAGATGGCAATCTAGGTCAGTGTCATAGTGAGAGGGGAGGGGAGTGCTGCAGGGAGCCGCCCCACCACACCAGCCGCAGCGAATGAGGTCAGCGCCAGGCCTCGCCCAGCCACAGAACAAAGTGGCATTTGTCTCCATGACAGGGTCTCCATGCAATCAGCCATGCGCACAGGATCTGGCTGATTGAAAAGGGCCACCCCCCATGCTCTTGGGAGGGCACGTGATCCACCTGTAGCACAGATTTCCTCCCTCCCCCGCTGCAATGCAATTCAGGGCAAAGGGGCCCAGGCATGGGTGGGCTGATCCTGAGGGGTCGTTTCATGACAACCAAGAAGAGGGCGGTGGTGGAATGACTGGTTCTCTGCAGCTGGGGGTCTAGTGGGGGTGAGAATCAGGACTCCTGGGTTCAGTTCTCAGCTCAGACAGAGGAGTGCTGGGTAGTGGGTTAGAGCAGGGTGGGCTGCCCTTTGGGAGGGGAGCTGGATTTAGTGGTTAGTGGATGATCAGGACTTCTGGGTTCTATTCCCAATGCTGGGAGGTGAGTGGGGACAGCGGGTTAGCGCAGGGAGTCAGGACCCCTGGGGTCTATTCCTGATGCCAGGAGGGGAGTGGGGGCAGCGGGTTAGCGCAGGGAGTCAGGACCCCTGGGTTCTATTCCCGATGCCAGGAGGGGAGTGGGGGCAGCGGGTTAGCGCAGGGAGTCAGGACTCCTGGGGTCTATTCCCAGTGCCTTTTGTTTTACGTAGATCACACTCAAGTGGCATTTGAAAACTTTTCTCAATGAGTGAGAGGGCTAGAAATGTACTTTCCCCCACATTCACGTGACTCCGGGAGCTGGAGCTTTAAGAAAAAAAAAGCAGATCTTGCCAGAGTTCGCAACACTGGAAAAATCCCATTTCTGCATGTGTGAGATGATCTAGTGTGAGGGTTCTTATCCCAGATTTCACAACCCCCCCACCCCATCCTAGATCTCAGCTAAAAGGAGCTAAGGTGTTCTTCAGAGAGGGATCCTACGTGCTGTGTTGAAGGTTGAGGATCCCTTGTCTGCCGTCTTGCCAGCACTGGGAGTGCAGCCACTTGTGCCAACCCCGCTACACCATGACAGCCTGACACACCCCATTGCAGCTCACCTGGTTTGACGCACAGAACTCCTGGGTTCCAGTCTCAGCACAAGGGCTCCCGGCTAAGCTGCGTCAGTGCAAACTGCGATAGGGCATCGTAAACTGTGTCCACGTGAGGGGACTGTAACAGTCCAGCTACAGCTTCGGATCAAGCCCCGGGTGCACCAGACCTCAGGCCCCAGTGAACACATGCTGGGGTTCCATTTAAGTCATTAGGGCCTGTGTGGACTGGAGCCTGCATATTGCCCTGTAAATGGCTCAGACCCCGGAATCCTGACTCTCTTACCTCACCACTAGACCCTGCTCCTCACCCAGGGCTGGGGAGAGAACCCTGGAGTCCTGACTCCCAGCCCCACCTCTGCCATGCTCTAACCACTAGACCCCACTCCTCACCCAGAGCTGGGGAGAGAACCCTGGAGTCCTGATTCCCAGCCCCACCTTTGCCACACTCTAACCACTAGATCCCACTTTTCTTCCAGAGCTGGAAATAAAACGCAGGAGTCCTGATTCCCCGTCTCCCTGCTCTAATCACGAGACACCACCCCCAGCTCCTCTGCTCTAACCACCCTCTCCCCACCCAGAACTGGGGGGAGAACCCAGGAGTCCTGACTCCCAGCCCCTCCCCCACTCTAACCACTAGGCCACAGATAATCCAGAAAATGAATTTGCTGTCTAGGCACAGAAAGTGAAACTTACTGGGCTAAAGTCCCAAGCAGAAGTAGGTATAAAAGGTAGCGTCCCTTTAAATTAACCCCGTGTTGCCTGCAGGATTGTTTGTGGGGGCCCTACCAGGGGCCTAGGGACTGAGCGGTGGGGAGCTAAGATATGGTTGGGGGGAACGCCTCTGTTCCCACATGCTCTGAGCAGGATCGGGCTCCCATACACTGTACAGTCAGCTTGCCCCAGATGTCCAGAGCTGCATTTTATACCAGCCGCCTGCTGACCTGCTGATGGGAAAAAGCGGGGTTCCTCCGGCTGTATGCCCGCCTCCTGGTGGAGAGAATGGCACATCTCCATCCTCGAGTCAACGCTGCTTTCAATGTATTTCGAGGCCGTACGGCCTAGTGGCTAGAGCATCCGACAGGGACTCAGGAGGCCTGGATTGGATTCCTGACTCTGCCCCTGGCCCGCATGGGCATCCACCACTCTGTGCCTCAGTTTCCCCACCTGTCAGGCAGGGATGATGATACTGACCTGACGTCCTTTGAGAGCTACGGAGGGAAAGAGCTAGGTGGTGTTATTCACCGGCACGACGAGTGATGGAAACCCCTGCGCCCCTTCCCACCCCACCTGGGGGCTGATCCCACCACTCGTTTTCACCTAGATGTAGTGGGGCGCAGTCAGCTTCGGAGGAGGGTGAGCTATAGGGCTGACCTGGCCTCACTACATGGAGGTAAAAATTACCTGCTGCCTTCTCTCCGCGAGTATTTGTCAGTGAGTGAGAGGTCATTGGGGTCAGCATTGCTCAGAGGGGAGAGCCCCCCCACAGAGCCCCCCACTGCATTCCCTGCAGCACAGCACGCCCTAGTGCCCCCCGCCCCAGAGCATTGCCGTCAGCACGGATTGAGAGGGGAGAGCGCCTCCTACTGAGCCCCAAACACTGTTTCCTGCAGCACAGCACCCCCAAGTGCTGGGATACCAGAGTCAGCACTGGGGGGAAAGAACCCCCTACTGACCCACCCCCACCCTGCAGCACAACGCCCCCTAGTGCTGGGACACGGAAGTCGGCACTAGAGGGGAAAGAACCCCCCACTGACCCACCCCCACCCAGCAGCACAGCGCCCCCTAGCGCCACACTGGGGCACTGGGATCTGCACTGACTGCCAGAGGAGACGACCCTCCACCGAGTTCCCCACTCCACTCCCAGGGGCACAGCGCCCCCTAGCGCCAGCATTGACTAGAGTGGCAAGTGCCCCCTGCAATGCCCCGGCCTGCTCTGCACGTGGGATCTGCTGTGATCTGCGGCTGGGGGTCTGAAGAGCAGGGCGACGGATCAGAGATGCCTCCTCCAATGAGGGCAAAACCGGCCCTCCCAGCCTCCCCATCAGGCAGCACAGTGCACCCTCCCCCCAGCCGCCCCAGCCTGCCGGGCCCCCATTGGGTGTCACGGTGCTCAGACTTCCTCTAACGAAAAGCCACACAGGAAGCTCTGAAGCAACAAGAGAGCAATTTTTTCATAGTTTTGTAGATGCACCGTAAAAAAAAAAAAAAGGAGAGAGAGGTTTTATTTGGTTTTTTTTTAATACCCAACCCGGCCTTGAAATCTACCCTCCAGAGGTGCCGCAGGCACCACCCCCGTGGGAGGCAGCCAGCCTGGGATGCGACCGTGACAGGGGATGAGCAGTGAGAACCATGGGCTCACGGATAAAGTAAGACCCCTTTGATTTTCTCTCGGCACCGATCTGACGCAGGGCCTGGGCTTTAGCAGAAGGGATTTGCAGCCCCTCAGAGGCACCCCCCCAGCCTCCCACCTGCTGGATCGTTACCTGATCAGTGGAGAAAGTGAAATTGACCTTTGATCCCGGGCGGACACCAAGGGGGGCAGACGGGGCCCTTTAAGACACCCCGTCTTCACTGGTTTCAGTGCCTCAGGCCCCCACGAAGGGATTAACACAGGGGATGGAAGATTTCCCCCTTCAGTGGGTTGGAGGCTCGGGCGGGGGGACGCCATGGAGAACTGGCTGCTGCAAAGGGGTGGCAGGGACGGGGATCCCTAGTTTGGCAGGGTGCTGGCCCTGCTGCAGGCTGGACTGTGCCAGCTTTGGGATCCATCTCTTTCCAGCGCTGTTCACCAGCCGGGCAACCACGCCCAGGTTTGAGCTAGCCTGGCAGGTGAGCAGCCCTGGATATTCCTGGGCAGGACTGCAGGAGCCAGGGATGGGGGTTGTCCGCAGTTGGGAGGGGAGTTCCCCTCCATCCTCTAGGGACAGGCAGGATTATGGGGCGCATCAGGGGTGGTTTTTTAGTTCACTTGTGGAGCTGTTTCGGCTAATCCTGTTGCTGTCCTTTGGCATCTTCTAGCCAAAGATTCGTCCTGTTTACGGATGAATTCAGCCTCCCCTCAGAGAGGCGGGTCAGCAGTAACATCGCCCTCTTATGGGGGGAAACTGAGGCACAGAGAAACAGAGTGACTTTCCCAAGTCACTCAGGCAGTCAGGACACAGCAGGGGAGTGAATTAGAGCACGAGTCCAGAATCCGAACACCCCCCACCCCTTTACCACTACACCCAACTCCCAGGAATCCAGAGGTCCCAGCTCTCAGTAATGTGTCTTATCTCCATGTGAGGGGTTCCCATTCCATGTGGAGTCTGGCTCCGTCGCCAGGTCCCCCTAAGGGGTGCCCAACCCCCAGCCGTGCCTGGCCTGTGCATTAAAAGTCATGTTCCCCCCCAGGAGACAAGAAGTCTGAGCAGCCTAAATTGGTCCCTTCCTGAAAGGGTTTTCCCCAGCGCCTCAGTGCATACAGGCCTAAGATTGCTGAGCAAATCAGCATGATCCTGTGCACTGAGCTGTGTCCGTTCTCAGCCATTAGCCCAGACAGTGGCTATAGGTTCCTCTCTTCTCCCCCCACCAGGGAAAATCCCCAGAAGACATTTGATTTGTTCTTCGAGGCAGCCTGCCCCACATCTGCAGATGACGGTAAGTCCCTGAGCCCAGAGGCCAGCGCCAGGGCGGGCGGGTGGTGTGGGGTTTATCTGTGTTCTTAGAGGGGGTGGGATGAAAGGGGAAGGGCTGAGGTGAATGGAGACCAGAGTCTTAACTTCAGGTTGTTGGTTCAAATCCAGCCTGCCTTTCCTGGGGCTAAAAGTGGATCTCTGGCCTAGCAGCCAGGACTCCTGGGTTCTATTCCTGGGGGCTTAGGGTTAGAGCAGTGGGGGGAGGCTGGAAGTCAAAATTCCTGGGTTCTAGTCCTAGCTCTGGGAGGGGAATTGAAGGTGGTGGTGCTCAAAGCCAGGACTCCTGGGTTCTATTTCTGACTCCAGGAGGGGTGGGATGTCTAATGGTTAGAGCAGAGGGTGGCTGTGGGAGTCAGGATGCCAGGGTTCTATTCTAGCTCTGGGAGGGTTCTGGAGTGTCGCTGTCTAAGTGGGGAGGGGACTGAGAGTCAGGACTCCTGGGTTCTTTCCTAGGAATGGGAGGGTCTAGTGGTTAGAGCAGTTGTGGCTGCGTGTCTCTTCCATTGCTCTGTGAGCCTAAAGACCCACGGAAATAAGGGCCGTCCCGTGGCATTTATGGGGGGTTGTCTTCACGAAGGACCCCATTTGGGATGGGTTTGGCAGCTGCAGTTCAGGGGAGACACAAAGAGCCTCCAGCTGTCTGACCTCAGGTGGGGATTTCCTCCAGGCCCCTGAGCCAAGCAGGGTCCAGCAAAGCCTGTGGTAGGGTGAGAGTCCTGGGGGTGCTGCAGAGTGACAGGGGAGGCTATGTCCCTTGGAGTCACTATGACTCCAATACCCCAGCATGGTGCTAGGGGGTGGGGGGCTCAGTAGGGGGGTGCCCTCCCTTTGCAGTCCCTGTGGGCCCCACTGCCCCAGCGTGGTGATAGAATTGATAGCTTCCCTAGCACTGTTTGTGTGTGTGCAAGAGCTGAGGTGTTTATCCCACATCCTGTCTGTAGTTCATTCTGTTCTGCCTCCCGAAATCCTCCTGCAGTTTTCTTGTCCTGGAAACTGTTGTTCACTTCCTGTCCTAAACTGCTATATCTGGCTGTTCAACAGCCCTTGCATCGTACCCCAGAAATGGCTGCCCCTCAGCGCCGGGTGAAGGATCCCTGTGTAAACAGCCCCCTGCATCCCACCCCAGAGGTGGCTGCCTCTCAGCACCAGGCGAGGGATCTCAGTGTAAACAACCCCTCGTGCCCCACCCCAGAGGCAGCTGCATCTCAGCGCTGACTGAGGGATCCTTGTATAAACAGCCCCCTGTGTCCCACCCCCAAAGTGGCTGTATTTCAGCACCGGGCAGGGATCCCTGTATAAACAGCCCCTGCACCCCACCCCAGAGGTGGCTGCATCTCAGCACCAGGCAAGAGGTCCCTAGCTAAACAGCTGCCACCTGGCACCCCAGAGGTGGTTGCATCTTGGCACTGGCTGAAGAATTGCTGTATAGGCATTACAACACAGCTCACAGCGGGGTTACTGTGAGGTCCTGGGGGGTCCTGCTGGGGGTAGGGAGCCGGCTCCATAGGCAGGGCAAAGCCTGGGTTCAGAGGTGCGCCCCCTACACCCACGCAGAGCCAAAGGGCCCTTCCGTCTGGGCCACTCTCAGCAGCCACAGGAAGTGGCGAGGCGGGAAGTGGAGGCAGTTACTGTGTCTGGTGCGAAGCAGCGGGGGGGGGCATCCTGCCCTGCATGGGGATAGTGGGAACTCATGCTCCTGAGTGCTACCTGCTGGGGGGGGCGGGGGCTGTCCCAGTGGGAGGCTGCTCTGGGGGTGGGGGATGGTCCACTCAAGAATCCAGGTGCAGAGACCGACCTCCCCCGAGCCCCCGGCTCCCCCAGGGACCTGTGTGCATCACTCGCCTCCTAGGACCTTCGGACCCAAACAGACCCCAGCTGCCAGGGCGGCTTCTCCCGGCCTGAGTCCCCTCCAGTGTCCGACCCTCATGACCCAAGCAGCTCCGAGCAGTGGGGCCACCCCCCAGTTACCCCAGTCAGACCCATGGGCCCACCCAGCCTGGTATCCCGCCTCCTGGTTCCCCCAGTCAGACCCATGGGCCCACCCAGCCTGGTATCCCGCCTCCCCGTTACCCCAGTCAGACCCATTGGCCCACCCAGCCTGGTATCCCCCTTACTCAGTCGGCTTGGCCCACCCAGCCTGGTATTCCGCCCCCCCGTTACCCCAAGTCAGACCCATTGGGCCCACCCAGCTGGTACACCGCCTCCCCAGTTACCCCAGTCAGACCAGGCCCACCCAGCCTGTATCACCGCTCCCCGTTACCCCACTCAGAAACCATGGCCCACCAGCCTGGTAATCGTGCCCCCCCCGTTACCCCAGTCAGAACCAATGGCCCACCCAGCTTGGTATCCCGCCCCCCTGACACCCCAGTCAGACCCATGGCCCCACCCTGCCTGGTATTCCCGCTCCCTTACCCCGTGAGACCCATGGGCCCACCCAGCCTGGATCCGCCCCCACCGTTACCCAGTCAGACCCATGGGCCCACCAGCCTGGTATCCCACCCCCCGTTACCCAGTCAGACCATGGGCCCACCCAGCTGGTATCCCACCCCCCGCCGTACCCCAGTCAGACCCATTGGCCACCCAGCTGGTATCCTGCCCCCGTTACCCCAGTCAGACCCATGGGCCCCGTGCTGGTATCCCGCCCCCTGGTAACACAGTCAGACCCACGGGCCCACCCAGCCTGGATTCCCCACCCCACCCCCCCGCTTACCCAGTCAGACCATGGCCCACCCAGCCTGGTTCCCGCCCACCGTACCCACTCAGACCCATGGACCCACCAGCCTGGTATCCGCCCCCCGTTACTCACTCAGACCCATGGACCCACCCAGCCTGGTATCCCGCCCCCCGTTACCCCACTCAGACCCATGCGACCACCCAGCCTGGTATCCCGCCCCCCCCGTTACCCCACTCAGACCCATGGACCCACCCAGCCTGGTATCCCGCCCCCGTTACCCCACTCACGACCCTGGACCCCCCAGCCTGGTATCCCGCCCCCCCTGTTACCCCACTCAGACCCATGGACCCCCAGCCTGGTATCCCGCCCCCCCCCGTTACCCCAGGTCAGACCCATGGCGCCCACCCAGCCTGGTATCCCCCGCCCCGTTACCCCAGGTCAGACCCATGGCCACCCAGCCTGGTACCCCCCGCACTCCGTTACCCCAGTCAGACCCATGGACCACCCTGCCTGGTATCCCCCCCGTTACCCCAGTCAGACCCATGGGCCCACCCTGCCTGGTATCCCCCCATTACCCCAGTCAGACCCATGGGTCACCCAGCCTGGTATCCCCCGCACTCCTTTACCAGTCGACCATGGGCCCACCCAGCCTGGTATCCCCCGCCCCCTTACCCAGTCAGACCCATGGCCACCCAGCCTGTATCCTGCCCCCCCGTTACCCACTCAGACCCATGGCCCAACCAGCCTGGTATCCTGCCCCCCGTACCCCAGTCAGAACCATGGACCACCCAGCCTGGTATCCTGCCCCCCGTTACCCCAGTCGAGAACCATGGACCCACCAGCCTGGTATATCCCGCCCCCCGTTACCCCACTTCAGACCCATGGACCCACCCAGCCTGGTATCCCGCCCCCCGTTACCCACTCAGACCCATGACCCACCCAGCCTGGAGTCCGCCCCCCCCGTTACCCCAGTCAGACCCATGCGCACCACCTGGTTCCCCCCCCCGTTACCCAGTCAGACCATGGCCCACCGCCTGTACCCCCCGCACTCCGTTACCCCAGTCAGACCCATGACCCCTGCCTGGTATCCCCCCGTTACCCAGTCGCCCTGGCCCCACTGCCTGGTATCCCCCCCATTACCCCAGTCGACCCATGGGTCCACCCAGCCTGGTATCCCCCGCCTCGTTTACCCCAGTCAGACCCATGCCCACCAGCCTGGTATCCCGCCCCGTTACCCAGTCACGACCCATGGGCCCCCACCCTGCCCTGGTATCCCCCCCATTACCCCAGTCAGACCCATGGGTCCACCCAGCCTGGTATCCCCCCGCACTCCGTTACCCCAGTCAGACCCATGGGCCCACCCAGCCTGGTATCCCCCGCCCTGTTACCCCAGTCAGAGCCATGGGCCCACCCAACCTGCTATCTGGCCCCCCTGCCACACTAGATACAGGGCCTTTCTCCTCCAGGGTGCTGTTCTGGAGGCCTGGCTGGCTCCAGGAGGTTGGGGAATGGCATACGGGACCTTTCCCCTCTCGGAGCCTCTGATCCAGCTCTCAGCTGGTGGGACTGGCTGGCTGTGGGGGAAGGATGGGATGTGGAGCTGCTCTCATCTAGGGGTGCCAGCTCTGATCTGTTCCCTGGGCAGGGGGACTGGCTGGCTCTTAGGGGTCAGGGAATGGGATAACGGGGCATTTCCCCTCTGGGGTACAAGTTCAAAGCCAGGCCTCTCTAGTAGTATCCTAAAGTCATTACCATCCAGTGATGCTGATCAGTGGCCTTTATGAAATGGTTTGGGGTTCAGGGGGAGCTGAGAGCCAGGACTCCCTGGTTCTATTCCTGGCTCTGGGTGGGGAGTGGGGTCTAGTAGTTAGAGTGGGGGAGCCAGGACTCCTGGGTTCTATTCCTGGCTCTGGGTGGGGAGTGGTGTCTAGTAGTTAGAGCGGGGGAGCCAGGACTCCTGGGTTCTATTCCTGGCTCTGGGTGGGGAGTGATGTCTAGTGGTTAGAGCGGGGGAGCCAGGACTCCCTGGTTCTATTCCTGGCTCTGGGTGGGGAGTGACGTCTAGTGGTTAGAGCGGAGGAGCCAGGCGTCCCTGGTTCTATTCCTCGCTCTGGGTGGGGAGTGGGGTCTAGTGGTTAGAGCGGGGGAGCCAGGACTCCTGGGTAGTATTCCTGGCTCTGCCACTGTCTTTGGACAAGTCACTTCCTCTCCCTACTCCCCACTGGTGAGGGAGTGTTATAAACAGAGTGGGGGTAAAACCTATGACAGGGAGGTGGTGGGACTCAGGGAGCATTGGCAGAGAATTGGGGGCCTGGGGGGCAGGGGTGTCATCGCGGCTCTATCTCTGTTTTCCCCACAGACCCCCAGGTGCTGAGGCAGTTCCCAGAGGAGTTCGATGACCAGGTCTGCACTCGCTTCTGCGCACCCTCTGCCAAGTGCCATGTTTCCCCTGTGCCAGTGGAGGCCAGTTGAGCATCAGCCGCTCACCCCGCCCGTGTGTTGGGGTTAGGCTGGTGTGTGGGCCAGGAGCCATGGATCTGGGCTTAATATGCCCAATGTGCATCTAACCCAGTATCCCCCCTGCCAAGAGATCACACCCATGGGCCCAGCTAGCCTGCACTCTTCCCCTCCCTGCCCCCTTGCTCAAACCCATCTGCCATCCCAGATCAGACTCATGGGCCTGTCTTGCAGATTAAACCAGCGAGAACCACGGGGGCTGTCTGCGTCCAGCAGCCTGGGTCATAAGAATCTCCCTTAAATTCCTCACAGCTCAGCCCTGGCTTCTCGTCTGTTGCAAGGGCTGGGGTGTTTGATGGGGCTTTTTGGCCCTAGGGATCTTTCCCTCCAGCTGGGGGCAAAGAGCAGACAGGAAATAAAGACAATCTGGCGCACTGTGGTGTGCTGGGTCTCTGTGATCTCTGCACTCAGGCCGGGTATGTGTAATTTTCACCTTGCCTTCTCCAGGAATCCATCCAGATGCTGCCCAAATTCTGCTTCCCCTTCGACATAGAGAGGTACACGGCTGTGCGGGTGCACGTCAGTCTGTGCGCGTGCGGGGGGATGGAGATCTGTCCTGGGGTCTCCTCCGCCCAGTAAATCTCTCCGGTCTATAAGGCACGGTCCCATGCTGCATGAGACCCAATTGCCTCTGTGCAATCTGGGCTGGTGGGGGCGGGGGACAGCTGTGGTGGAGCCTGGAGGCATCTTGATCCTGCGGCATTCAGGCCAATCTGATCAGATGCTTGCACTTCCCTTGGTCTACACCTCCTGGCTGGGGACACCAGCCGTTCCACCCTGTGGTCAGTGGCTCATGGCTCTCCGGGGGAAAGTAGCCACGGGTCAGGCCATAGGCATCCCTGGGTGGTGTCTAATGCAGGAAGCAGTGAGGGCTGAGGGCCAGCCTCCCCCACCCTGCGCTCAGGAGGAGGATGAAAGGGAGAGGAAGGTGCTGAGCACCTGGCAGGATCAGGCCCAGTGAGCCCAATACACCACGGTTGGGCCCAGCAGTGGTATTCGAACCACTAGACCTCACTCCCCTCCCAGAGCTGGGGGTAGAACCCAGGAGTCCTGGCTCCCAACCCCTCTCTAACCCACTAGACCCCACTCCCCTCCCAGAGCTGGGGGTAGAACCCAGGAGTCCTGGCTCCCAACCCAAACCCAGGTTGGGATGGCAGGGGACTGGGGCCAGCCATTAGCTTCCTCCTCTCCTGTCGGTCTCACCGGGTGCCCCCTTGCCCCCGCAGGGTAAAGGAGAGCTCTGTGGTGCAGAACTTCACCTTCGCCCTGACCGACCTGGAGGGGAACCAGCGCTTCGGGTTCTGCCGCCTGGCCGGGGGCTTCCGGACCTGCCTCTGCATCCTCAGGTACCACACCACGCAGCTGGGAGTGGGATGGGGGCTTCCTGTTAGTGTTAGGCGCACTAGAGGCCGTCAGGCTGCTGCAGGCGCTGTGTTTCAGAGCAGATATAAAACCACGATCCCGGCCAATGTATCAAGCCCCCGTTCTGCCAAATTCCTGCTCCGTCAATTGCTTCTATTCCGGTGGAACTCTGGATTTAGGGTTCTTCTTCACTCAGCACCGGGCGAAGGATCCCTGTATAAACAGCCCTCGCGCCCCACCCCAGAGGCGGCCGCATCTCAGCGCTGAGTGAAGGATCCCTGTATAAACAGCTCCCCTGTCCCACCCCAGAAGCAGCTGCCCCTCAGTCACTTCATCGCTCTGTACCTCAGGGGGAACAGCCCTTCCTTTGTCTGTTCAGACCCTGAGCTCTTTGGGGCACAGACTCTCTCTCACTCGGAGTCTGTTCAGCGCCCGGCAGGATGGGTCCCCTAGCGGCTACCCTAACACAGACAATAAACTGCCCCCCGGCTTCTCCTTTTTCTTAGTTACCTGCCGTGGTTTGAAGTTTTCTACAAGATCCTCAACAACATTGCGGACCACTTAGCCAAGGAGCAGGTGAGCCTAGGACTCCTGGATCCTTTTCGGTGGCTACCTCCACCCCCAGTCTCGCTACATCCTGATCATCTTGTCACTCCCTTGACCCCAGCTCCATTTTGACAGATCCGTTTCATCTTTCCTCTCTCCCCATCAGCTGAATGAACTGACCGAGCTCCTCTCTGCCCTCTATTGCCACCCCGTGCCCCAGCTGAACAGCCCCATCAACCTAGAATTTGTAAGTATCAACTCAGTCTCTCTCACAGGGGCGCTGCCTTCCCTCCCGGTCCTTGATCCATCTGTACAGGGCGCTACCAAATTCACCATCCATTTTGGTAAATTTCATGGTCGTAGGATTAAAAAAATCATGAGTGTCACGGTTTCCGATATGTAAATCTATAATTTCGTGGTGTTGAAACCGTAGGGATCCCGACCCAGAATTGGTTGTGGGGGGGTCACAAGTTTATTGTAGGGGGTTGCCACCTTCACTTCTGCACTGCTGCTGGGAGAGGTGCTACCTTCAGAGCTGCGCTCCCAGCCAGCAGCCGCAGAGCTTCCTACAGTAGGGAGGGGGTGGTCCCGTAGGTGGTCTGACCTGGCCCCGGGAGTGTTCCATGCAGGGGAAGAGGAAATCTGGTTCTTCCCCAGTCCGGCCAGGACTAGCAACTGGAGCCTCCAGCCGGGGTACCCCCAACCCTGGCCCTCCCTGCTCCGGGCCATTGCTCAAGGGTTAAAGGGGTCTTGGGCTGGCTCTGTGTGTGTGTGTGTGTGTGCGTGTGGGGGGGGTATAGTGCCCCTCCATCCCCAACCACGATGCCCTGGGTGGTCGCCCACCCATAGACCAACCCTTCCCCCTCCCAAAAGTGACACCCCCACACACACCGCGAGACCATGCCACCCTCACTTCTGTGCTGCTGATGCTGGGGCACTGCCTTCAGAGCTGGGCTCCTGCCCAGCAGCCCCCACTCAGGCCACCCAGTTCTGAAGGCAGCGCAGAAGCAAGGGTGGCAATACCGCGACCCCCCTTCAATAGCCAGATTCCTTGGGGGAGACCAGATTTCACAGTCCATGATGCATTTTTCAAAGCTGTGAAATGTAGGGCCCTACATCTGTGGCGTTGAGGCAGGGCTGTGAAGAGAGAGGCACCTGCAGGGAGGATGGTGATTTTGAACCAGATTCTGAAATTAATGCAGAGCCGCTGTTGGGGCTTCTTGGTGCATGGGGTACAATATAGACTGGGGGGATGAGATCTGGCCCATGGCAGACTCTGGAGAGGTGGGAATTGAACACACACATTCTGGGATTCCTACCTTCAGTCTGACTAAGCTTTGGAGCAGGGTAAAACTTACAACTAGTTGAAAAGTAAGTTGCTGATTTCTTTCCCCCTTAGCAAAATTTTGCCAGTCAAAATTTTTAGCTTTTCCACCAAATTTGCTGCAGAAAATATTTGACTTTTTGGCTGAAAACCAAAATATTTCAATTCAAACTAGTGCTGAGGGGCCTCGCGTGCGTTGTAGTTCAAGCGCCTCAGGCATCTATTTTCTATGGGCCAGCTCCCTGGTTGGACTACATCTCCCAGGATGCACCACCTTCTCCCCAGCATTGAAGGGCGGGGGGGGTCCCCTGGCTGTGGTGCATCCTGGGAGATGTAGTCACACCACAGAGTCCTTCCTACAGTGGAGAATGGTAGCACGAGACACCCAAACTACAACTCCCATGAGACACCAAGGTGCCATTTTGAGTTGACATATTTTGGTTTGGGGCTGAAATATTTCAGGTTGGGGTATTTTGACAAGATAGCGACACTTTCCAGGGGAAGCAGATGTATTCTGGAGCGGGAGCAGGGAATCCATTTAGTCGAAAACCCAATTTTCTATTGAAAAATGATGGCTTTTCAATCTAGGGGCAAAAGGGCTAACAAGATCCAGTGCCCGGGAGTTGAGGCTCGCCAGGTTCAGACTGGAAATAAGGCGTACGTGTGTGGAAACAAGTGAATGGAGAACTGATATTTAGCTTTTCCCACAATACAAAAACCAGGGGTCACGCGATGAAATGAACAGGCAGCAGATTTAGTTCAAGCAAGAGGAAGTATTTTTTTTTTGCAACACACAATTAACCGGTGGAACTCACTGCCTTGGTATGTTGTGATGGCCATGAGCATAACTGGGTTTAAAAAAAGAACTAGAGATGATCATGGAGGCTAGGTCCATCGATGACTATTAGCCAAGGTCAGGGATGTAACCTGATAGCAAAAAAAATGGGCTATACCTGGAACCAGCTAGAGCGAATGGCCCAGGATAGAGGACTCTGGAGATCTGTTGGTGGTGGTCCATACCCCGATTGGGGTGACGGGCGTGAGTGAGTGAGTGAGGGATGTAACCTCATGCTTGAGGCGACCCTATATCTGACTCCCAGAAATCAGGAGGGGACAATGGGGGTGTATTTCTCCAAAATTGCCCTGTTTTGTACACTCCCCCTGAATCTCTGGCCACTGTCGGAGACAGGATACTGGGCTAGATGGACTAATATGTTCTCATTGGTTGTTTTTCTAAAAGGTCTGATCTGGGAATTATTTGGGGGAAGTTTTATGGCATTTTGGCATTAAAATCTCTTAATCCTCCGGACCCCACCAACCAAGCCCCCTCATCACGCTAAGGTGCACGGTTGTCCCGCTGATGGTGCGCACGTGGGTCTCTATATTTTAATACCCTTGTTATCCCACAAGGACCAGAAGTTGAACAAACTGAGAATAAGCACCGGCAGCTTTCTGAATGGCCGACACAGAGACCGGAGCCGGGAGCCGGCGGGCGGGACCGAGTCGGTGAGTCGGGAAACTCCGCCCAATTTTAACCAGCCGGAGTGTGCCGACTAACCGAGCGATCCCTGACCATGCGTGGTCCCCCCCGCCCCCCGCTGGGCAGTATGATCACCCCTAACTGGTGGCACTAGGGGGCAGCTGGGGAGGACGGGCAAACTGTGCACCTGGAAGAAGAGTACCCCCGAATCGTCTCCCCTCTCTAACCAGGGGAGCAAACTCAGCAACCAACTAATTACAAGCTTAATGATGATTAACCCTGTGTGGCTTGGGTGAACAGCACTAACTCTGCAGCACGGCACCCCCTGGTGGCGGGGGCCGTGCTAATGCCACCCCCCTTCTCCATTACAGCCCTCCTACTTCATTGCCCCGGACCTCGGCAGCCTGCCTACCATCCCAGAGAGCGTAAGTCCCTGCACCCCCTCCCGGGACGGGTGGGTTTGGGGGCTGATTCAGGGGTGCGAAAAGCAGAGGCAGTGGAATGGGGAGGTGCCCTGGTACTGAGTGGGGGTGGGGGAAGAACACTGCAGGGAGACTGAATGCAGGCAGTGCAGGGAGAGGAGGGGGTGCATTACACTGCGCGGGGGCAGGGTGGGATAGGCAGGGGGCCGAGGGGAACAGCACAGCTGCTGCAGAGTAGGGGCGGGAGTACACTGCATTGCAGGAGGGGGAGGGGAGAGGACACTGTGCTGCAGGAGGGGGAGGGGGAGTGCGCTGCAGAGTGGGGGGAGGGGAGAGCACACTACACTGCAGGAGGGGCAGAGTGCACTGTGCTGCAGGAAGGGGAGAGCTCACTGCTTTGCAGGAGGAGGAGAGCTCACCGCACTGCAGAATGGGGGGAGTAGCAGAGCACACCACACTGCAGGAAGGGGAGAGCACACTGTGCTGCAGGAAGGGGAGAGCGCATTGCACTGCAGGAGGGGGAGAGCTCACCGAACTGCAGAATGGGGGGAGTGGCAGAGCACACTACTCTGCAGGAAGGGGAGAGCGCACTGCGCTGCAGAAGTGGGAGCGGGTCCTCACTGTGCTGCAGAGGGGGGAGGGGGAAAGTGCAGCACACTGCAGAGTAGGGGAGGGGAGACCACAAGGCACTGCAGGAGGGGGAGGGGCACGCATTGTGTTGAAGGGGGGAGTGCACTGTGTCGGGAAGGACAGAGGGGGAGATGGGAGGAAGGGGGAGAGGGGGGAGCCCGGCACCTCTAACTTCTGCCCCGGCCTCTGCCCGCAGCGGAACCTGACGGAGTTCGTGGTGGCCGTGGATGTGCCCAACATGCTGCAGTTGTACGGGAGCATGCTGTACGAGCGGCGCATCCTGCTCACTTCCAGCAAGCTCAGCACGGTGAGGGGCACCGGGGAGGCGCACTCAGCTGTGCACGGGCACACGCCCACTGGGGGGGTCGCAGGGATGTGCCCTGGCACATGCATGAAGGAGCGGGTGTGAGGATGTGCCCTGGCACACGCCCACTGGGGGGGTCGCAGGGATGTGCCCTGGCACATGCATGAAGGAGCGGGTGTGAGGATGTGCCCTGGCACACGCCCACTGGGGGGGTCGCAGGGATGTGCCCTGGCACATGCATGAAGGAGCGGGTGTGAGGATGTGCCTTGGCACATGCATGCAGTGGGGGCGCGGGGACATGCCTTGGCAGGGGCCCTGGGGGTGTTGGTCAGGGGGAGGTGCCCTGGCCCACACACTTAACCCACTACGGCCTAGGGCCAGGACTCGTGACACCCCAACATACACAGGACATTTCTTCAGGCCCCTGCCTCCCCCAGATCTCTCTGTGTCCCCCCTCCAGCTCGGTGCCCCCTGCCCCCCACCGGAGCAGATCTAAAGCTGCGTCTGTGTCTGTCCCCAGCTCACAGCCTGCGTCCAGGCCTCCTCTGCCATGCTCTACCCCATGTACTGGCAGCACATCTACATCCCCACGCTGCCCCCGCACCTGCTCGACTACTGCTGGTAAGGGCATGGGCAGCCTCTGGCAGGCTAAGCAGGGGCGGGGACCGCCAGCATGCTTCAGAGAGGTGGGAGAGGGCGCTCTCCCCTGGCAGTCAGTATCTCAGACTGGCCCTAGGGGGCGCTGTGCTGCAGGGAGCAGGGTGGGGGCTCTGTAGGGGGTGCTGTGCTGCAGGGAGCGGGGTGGAGGCTCTGTAGGGGGTGCTGTGCCTTTTCAGCCAGTGCTAGTCCCTGCATGGCACCACGGGGTGCTGTGCCACAGGGAGCGAGGCGAGGGCTCAGCAGGGTGTGCTCTCCCCTCAGGGTCAGTGCCGGTCCCAGCATGGCGCTTGGGGGCACTGGGCTATAGGAAGCGAGTTTTGGGGGGCTGATCTCATGCATTGATCCCTATAGTCTCTGCTTTGAGGCACAGGTGTTACCGGGGCTGGGCAGTTTACGCTTCATTTGTCTGTGTCTCATCAGCCTCCCTCTCTTCCCGCAGCGCCCCTATGCCCTACCTCATTGGTGTCCACTCCAGCCTCATGGAGGTGAGACCTGCCCCTCCCCAGCGCCCCTGGGGTAGTGCAGCCTGCACTGCAGGCTGGGGAGGCGGGTGAGTCCCAGTGCAAGCTGGGGCTGCGGGAGGCCTGAATATGGGGGATCCCCCAGGATGCAGTGGGGAGCTCCATCCGTTCCCAGAAGATCTGGGACTGGGTGGGGGTGGGGGGGTTGTGTGGAGAAAGAGGTCCCACAGCTTCATGGGGGGGGTTACTCAGCATTTGCACAGGGGGTGGGTCTGATCCCCTGGATGTTCAATTTGGATCTCGTGTCAAAGCTGCCATCTGCTAGGAGCTGGTGGGGGTCCCGGAGCTGGAGCGAAGCCGGGTGCCAAGCTACGGGCTCTGGCCCCTTGTGGGTTGCCTGCTGGAGCGGGTTTCCCTGGGGGAAGGGCCATCCTGGTGGCCTGAGGTCGCTGGTGGACGGCGAGCCTGGCTGCCTGGTGGGGAGGTGCTGAGCGCCGAGGCCGGCTCCAGCTCCAGCCCCTTCCCCTCTGGACGTGTCCTCTCCTGGCAGAGGGTGCGGGACAAAGCCTTGGAGGACGTGGTGATCCTCAACATCGACACCAACACGCTGGAGTCGCCCTTCCAGGACCTGGAGAATCTCCCAAGCGACGTGGTCAGTCCCCACCCATCCCCTGCTGCCGTCCCGTCTCCAGCACAAGCAGCTGGGTGAAACCCTCCCCCTGCCCCCGCCCTGGAGGGGACCCCCACATTCAACCTCCATGATCCTTGGCAAGCCCCACACTGGGCTGGATCCAAAGCTGCCACCCTGTGGCCTGGATCTCCCCAAGCCCCCTTCTGTCCTGTTCTATGCCCCCTCCTAACACCTTGGGTATGGGGATGGCTCTGCACTCCCCCCAGCATCTCATGGCTTGGCAGCCCAGAGATCTCATCCCCAGTGCAGACGACGCGCTTTGACTGCGTGAGGAAGGAGGTTCCCCAGCCAGAGCTGGAAGTCGGCTTCCTTCTCTAGTGGCAACGTGATCTCTGGAGATCCCATGGACCGATCCTTCTGTCCCTTTCCAGCGGGACCCCAGGAGATAGGAGGAGCTTGATCTGCTGGGACCCTATGGGATCTCCCTCCCTCCCTGCTCTCATGGACTCTCCCATCTAATCCAGGGATCCATCTCAGCCTGAGCGTACCCCAAAGCCCCCTGGGGTCTAGGGCCCGGACCACGCAGCTGCCCCTCCCCAACCTCACTCATGTGGGTCCCTCCTCTCTCAGGTGTCTCTGCTGAAGCTCCAGCTGAAGAAGCAGTCGGCCACCACTGGCGACGGGGTAGCCCGAGCCTTCCTCCGAGCCCAGGCGCTGCTCTTCGGCGGCTACCGCGACGCACTGCTTTGCACCCCGGTGAGGCTGGCTTCCCTCCCCGCCCATTGAGGGCGGCTCACAGGGCGGGAGAGCATGCAGCGTAAGATAGGATAGAGTCGGGGGCTCAATGTCTCCCCCTCGTGCTACACATTTATTATTGGTATCTGGAACCCCCAATCCTGGTCCGGGACCCTGTTGTGCTAGTTGCTGTATATTATTTATGAGGTGTATCACGGTAGCACCAGGGAATTCCAGTCAAGGAGAGGACCCCATTGCACCAGGCGCTGTACAGACACCGAACAAGAAGATGGTCCGTGCCCCATGTAGTCCCCTCCAAGGGTTCCCCATTCTCTGTATGGCAGTCCGTGCATTCCCCCTTTTTCCAGGCCCCACCATGCGAGTGTCTGCACACCCGTAAGCAGCCGTGCTGCCATGGGCAGGGAGACCGGCAGAGTAGCATAGAGCAATCAGCCTTCTAAGTGTCTGTCTTCTCCCCGTTGTGGGGTTTCCTTGCTCAGGGATCCCCATGATCGGTAGGGGAAACCCCCAAACCCTCCCCGCTCTGTGTCCCTCTAATGCCCCCCTCCTGGGGAGGATTTCCTGGAAATCCAGTGGCCGCTGTGGGTTTCTCTGTGCAAGGGGAGGCGCTAGCCCTGAGTGACCCCCAAGGATTTTATGTTGCAGAGTAGCTGCCCTGGGGTTGAGGGGGCTGAGTTCTCCAGAAACGCTGAGGAACCATCCAGGGCAGCTGGAGCGCCCGGCTGGCCCAGTAACTACCCCATGGTCAGTGCCCTCAGGTGCTTTGGGCTAGCTGCCAATCCCCGGTGCCTAGAGCAACCTGGCTTTCCTGGTCTGGGGCCCTGCTCCAGACACCCCCGTCCCGCCCCCCGAGCTGTCTCTGAGCTGGGCCCCAACCTCCTCCCCCCATTCACCCTCTTTGTGCCCTCCTCCCCCAGGGCCAGCCCATCTCTTTCTGCCAAGAGTCCTTCCTCAACCATAAGTCCAGCACCATGCGGGAGTTCCTGCACAACGCCGTGCACCTGCAGCTCTTCAAACAGGTAAAGGGGGGAGCCTGGGCCTGGGGGTGGGGGGCCCAGGAATTCTGAGGCCTGGACCTGAGACCCCCAGGTACATTGGCAGCCCCCATCCAGTGGGAATCATGCGCCCAGCCCCCTCCTCGTGTGTGTGACCGTCTCTCCTGGAGGGGTGAGGGGTGCATCTAGGAGAGTTTGGGGGGCGGAGGGGGCCTGGGATGGGGAGTTGGTTGGGTCACCCCATCCTGGGTCATATTTTCTAGGGCTTTAAGGTGTCACATCACCACAAAAGCCATTAACAAATGGCCACTTTCTCCCCCCATTGCTCCATTGCCCTCCCCCATGTCCCCCATAATAATTTATGCTCCCACTGTATTATGTGCTCTGCCTGTAATGTCCCCTCTAATGGCTCCCCCCTCTCCATCTGCCCCCCATGCTCTCCTCTAATGGTGTCCCCCTCCATCTGCCCCCCTGTGCTCCCCTCTAATGGTGTCCCCCTCCATCTGCCCCCGTGCTCTCCTCTAATGGTTCCCCCCTCTCCA